>NC_073262.2:30085000-30457500 GCF_029289425.2 Pan paniscus | reverse complement strand
GTAGTGTAAGAGAAAGGAAAACAACCATTTAAAATGTAAGTACAGTTGAGTGGATATAAGGGACTCTTCCAGCTCCTATCATAAGCAGACAATTCGATGATAAGTATGTGGGCTTTTTAAGCTTTAAAAAATATTCATAAATCCCTTTTTGGATTCTTTCATTTCAATTTTCTTCAAGCAATGAGAATTAGACAAGTTTATAAATTCTCATTTCTACCTTTCTTGGGCCAGTCCTGATTACTCTTATCATGGTTAATACTGGCTCACATGGGGGACTTCCACAAATTCTTTAATATACTGTGTATCTGGTGTAAAAAAAATTATGTAAAATACAATAATTGATGCTATTAATGTATTTGGTGAGCTAATCTAATAGATTTCCTTGAAGTAACTCTAATAAATTTTTCTTCCTTAGTAAAAACAACCCCTTGGCCTTAGATTCTGCTCTTGTACAGTCATCCGTACAGTGGCCAGGGCTTAAGCTCTGGTACTGTATGAGTATGCAAACAAGCAGATTTCACAATCAGATGACACTGAGACTTAGGCTTACTGTGCCAGACTCTCTTTGGTGACTGTTCTCTCATCTTGGGCCAGCCTAGGGATCTGAGAACCTGCTGCAGTTAGAAAGAAGTCACCTGACCTCGAAGTTTCCCTCCTGTCTTTTCTCAATCGTTCCAGCTCTCACACTCAAGAGTCAGAGCTCTCCACCACTGTCCTGGCCAGAGCAGCACCCCCCAAAGGTCTGCATGTACCTCTGGCAAGAGAAATGCATATAGAAGACAATGCATTTTTAGTCCCTATAGACTTTCTATAACGTCTACGTTTCCAGAATCTCATGTGTGCCTTAAAAACCCTTTTCTTCTACATTTAAAAGGACAGTTTGATTATATAATAATACCTGGATTTATGCATTAATCTACTGACAGCAGAGCCCGTTAATAGACATTTTTCCACTTGCTCCTCATAACAAACCTTTGAAGGGGGGAGCAATTATTATGAGGATGATTTTATAGATGAGTAAATTGAATCTCAGAAATTTTAACTGACTTTTTCCCACATCACCTTGTGTTAGAATCTGGATCTGATTCCTGACTCCAGAAACTATTTGTCTCTAGATTCTATCTGTGCTCTCTTCATCACCTTGGGGGTACAAATCTAAGTGAGCAAACAAAAGCCAAAATAGGATTTTTAACTATTTAACAGAGTACGGTGGTGTCAGTATGAAATCTTGTTCATCTGGTTTAGTGGACATAACTGTGCCTGGGCAGAAGAGAGAAGGAGGAGAGAAGAACAAAGGCAAGGTCAAGAGCAACTACACTGAAATTGGGAGAAAAAGCAAGTTAGATATAAGGAAGAGGACCTGGTATGTAACAGGTATTAATGGGATCAGTGACATCCATCATTTGTGAATGGAACAGGTTTTATTTTGCTTGGAAGGTTTTTTAAATTTTTATTTTTTCATGAAAACTCAACAAATTCACGTGCCAATCCCCCTATATTTACTCTCATCTCCCAATTTCTCTGAACATAAAATTCAAATGGATTCTACAAATGAACAGACAGCTGTATACTAAATAACTCACATAAGTACTTCTTTGTTGACATTTTTGTCCTGTCCCAATTAATGTTTCTTTCAGGATTTGAGGTTAGGTATTCAATTAAAAATACCATTCTTTTCTTGGTCATAAGGATGTACTTGGAGCATTTATACTAAGGCGAATTTAGAGATCAGATACATAATGTGGTACATTCTGTAATATACATGCCTTATGCTACAGAAACTTGAAATTGGGCCTCAATTGCCTATATTTCTGGGCTGTTTTCATTGCTACTTTAATATTATCTATCTTATACACACACATACACACACAAACACACACACACCCCAACCACCACCACCACCACACAACTTCACACTTTTCTGGTATTTTAATTTACTGAAGTAAAGGTAAATTAAAAAAGCAAATTAAAAAAAGTTTTTATAACATCTTAAAATTACCTTACTTTCTACTTTTAAAACTGAAATACCAACTCTGGATGACTAGAAATTGAATCGGAAATGCCCCCCAGTCTTTAGGTTGGCACTAGGGAAAGACCTATAACAAGTCGCCTGATTTTCCTAAGAATACATTGAGAGAGGGTTTGCAGTTCTCGCCAGCTGGAGGAGTCTTCCTGGTATTGATTGATTATCACAGTATTCACCTTGGAATGATATAGATATACTGGATATTATGAAGCTTGGAATTTTAAAAAAATTACCATTTTGTAATTTTGTTCACATTCCAACTGACAGAAGACACAAGAGATACTTCAATTTTCTAAGAGAATGAAAAAAAAAATCTTGCCCATTCTTCTGAAATTTAAGTAGGCAGCCCTTGAAAGATCACTGGGAAAAGTCTGTATTTTCTCAGGTTTAACTAAATAATTTATGCATACTTTCACTTTGGCATGATGAAGCAATTTTAGCCTTTAAAACCCACAACTACTCAGGAGGGAAAAGGTCTGGTTCCTGCAACTTAAATAATTTAAACATCCAGGTGGAAATGCTTTCAGCAGTTTCCCTTTTTGAGACAAAGGAAGAAGACCAGAATTTTGAGATACCAAGAATAAAGAATTGATAAAAGACGTAAGCTCGGATGTATTTAATTTAGAATGGGAATCTTGCAATATTTTTTGAATGATAGAGACCAGAGTGAGGTGTGAGGTGAAACGTCTGCTTGCCTGCTGTTTATAATAAATGAACACATAGAAAATAACATGTCAGTATAGCCCTAAGCCACACATATATGTATTACATATATGAACATAGCATACACAAATAGAAATATCTATAAAGCTACTATAACCCCATAACCCACGTCAGCCCAAGCTTTAAGCATTAGGTAGCTATTGGAGAATTTAGAGGAAGCTGTGTTAAGAAATATTGTGCTTTAATCCCTGGCTTCTTGGGCTATATAAATGTGTATATCTTTTGATATACAACTAAGGAGAGTAAGATAAATGAAAATGGAACAAAATGTCACTTCTGTAGGACACGGGGCTGCAAAAAGGACAGAAGGAACTACTAAAATACTAGAGGAGATTTTGATATGTAGGTACCCAGTACAATCAGCCCTCTCAGTCCATGGCCTCTTAGCCTGAAGTCAGATTTCAGAACTGCCATGGGGAAATTTACCTTCTCACTTGCAGGTCTGTAATGATATACTTGTAAAGGAGTGTGGGACTTGGAACACTGCCCATGTAAATTTAGAGCACAGCTTATAATCAGAAAGTTTTGAGGGTTAAAAAATTTCCTGCTGTCTTATCAACATACTAAAAAAATGCATAGGGCACTTTGTGTTGTAATGTCTTCTGGGAGAGAAAAACACTTCACAACTCATAAAGCACTGGTCGTTATTATTTCTAAAAAATCTTTGTCACATCCATATCTGATGCTCATGTAAAGATGACAATCAGCTAAGGTACGAAATAAGGTAACAGAGCTAAAGAGAATTGGTTTCCTTTAGAGTTAAGCATAACCAAAATTATACAGGAAGGGTAAAAAGAGATCTTGCTACGTATGTATTCTTTAAAATGAGTGCAGGCTTCATTCTCTCATAGAGGAAAACAGGCTCGTAGATTTTAACACTCCGAAACTTTTGGCCCTGTGCATCATAGGCATGCAACATACTGGGTCCCGTAAGGAGAGATCCTGAAGAAAATATGAAGAAAGGTTACCCTCCGAGCCAACAGGAAAGGTTAAGGTTGGCCAGGGCTGCATAAGACAGGGTTGCTGAAACCCAAAGGTCACATCCTGAACAAGGTTGCTATGTTATGATGATTTCATTCTGAATGCAATTCTGGCTTTGTTTTTGTTGTGGTGCTGTGGGTGAGGGCCACCCAAGTGACGTAGGTTAGAGATGTGGACTGGGGAAGAGTGATTAAACCATGGACACGTCAGTGTTGTTAAGGGATTTAAGAAATATTATTCTTGATCTATGTAAAGAGCTTGAACATCAACGGCTAAGGTATACAATGTGAAGTGAGGCCTAGAAAGAGACTGATATGGGGTGGGTGGTTGTTCTTTCATTTTCTTTTCTTTCTCTCTCTCTCTATTTATTTATTTATTTATTGGTCATCCATTGACTTTAATTAAGCCCAGCCAGCCTCATAAGCATGGGAAACTTGGAGAACTTTTTTGTTTAAAGTGACCTTGTTCCCAGGATTTGCCCTACAACTTCTCTCAGCTCCACTGCAAGGATGAATATTCACATTCCTGCTCTGAATCTTAGAACGGGGCACCTGGCGTAAAAAAGAAAATTTCAATCTCATCTTAAGTGTAACACTGAGAGCACTGTTTTTTTTAAGGAAAAAGAAACCTTTCTCCATAATCCTGCTGGTTATACTTCTTAACTGTATTATTTTAAGTCAATTAATTCAAATTTAAAAATAATGAAATTACTAGCAGAGACTCTAAACTTCTTTTAGTATATTAAATTGGGCAGATTGCTTCTCTCCTTCTAATTATGAATGTTGCAGTTACAAAAGAAACTGTCATTTTGATAGAGCAAAAGACAATCTGTCTGCCAAAAATGTCCAACCATAATTCTAAAAAAAAGTCATCGGCATCAAGAACATGCTACTTTGTTTGATGTACTGTCTTATTGGAAACCTGATTTGCTTTCAACCTCTGAGACAACACATAACATAAGTTTGTGTGACTAATTTTTCTTGGAAATATGAGTAATTAGAATTAGGGGCCATTTTCATAGCAGGAGTGGACAGGTTTTTAAAAAATTCAAAGTAAGTGCTATAGTTATTTTCTTTTCTTTTTCTTTTTTTTTTTTATCACACTCCTAAAACCAAGTAGAAGGGGAATGCTGGGCTTTGTACTGGATAATGTGAGTCCCCATGTAAATTGTGAGCGATTGCAAAGTACGGAAAGGTTTATTACCTAAGGTGAGCCCTCCCAGAGCTCCTGGAGTATAAAAGCATTAAGCGCATGTTCTAACAAACTCATAAAAATCAATAAACAGGAACCCCCCACCTGTGCAATGGCCCCAGTGTTAAGTTTTATACATGTAGTAATAGTGCATATCAATTTTCACCACCCTTCCTACGCTAGCTATTACAGGGCCTACCACCACCGGAGGGACAGCGAGAGCCGCACCATTCATCCATCCCACAGAGTTGTCTACATGCCAGGCCCATTGCATCATTGTCAGTTTTATTCTATCTGCAACTGGACAAGGCTGCAGCCCTAGCTTCTATACACCCACTCAGTACCGCAACAATTGCAACTGTGTGCCTCTGTTTAAAGAGTTTACAAGTCCTTCTGAAAGAAAAACAGAACCGTTGCATATTAATGCCCCCAGACCCTGGACGATCACACAATGGAAAGAGGAAAGACATGTCGCTTCCATCGATATGTGACCTTGTCCAACTGCTGCAGTCTGTGGCTTCTCCACCAAGGTTTAAAAAATAATAATGCATTCTTGATAAGCATCTGGATGACCAGGTTTCTACAGCAACTAGTTGTAATCAGAGTGCTCCTTAACAGCCAAAAGATTCGGAGAGCGCAGATCACCGTTTTATTACACACGTGGTAACATATGCTAAAAATTAGGCCTGAAATATGCAGCATTTTCACCAGGTTACAGAAATAACTAATAACATCACACTTATTTCATAATTAAAGGATATCCTCCACCCACCTCCCCATTTTTACCAATAAAAGCAGAAAATATCACTGAATATGTAACCTTTGTACCACAGCCACTCTTTGCCATCCTTTCCTCTGTACAGGGTAAGGAGGGGGGACAGGCTTATTAAAATCCCAGCACTTGTTAGTAAAGAGGTGCAATAACTTTGGGAGGAATACTTCACTTGAGGCATTCTGGGAAAAAAGAAGAATAAAAGAAAAAAAAGAAGCCTCGTTTTAATTATAATCCAAATATAACTGCTCTGGAGTAATGAGGAGCATTTGAGAAGACAGCCTTCATTCAGACACGGAACTTGGGTGATGTTTTTCTTCCTTTTAAATGGTTCTGTTGGTTATACAGTTTTAATATGCCTGAAAAACAAAAGAAGGCCCTTGGTGATGACTCCGCTTCTCCCCTCCCCAGCAAAAACAAAACAAAAACAAAAACAAAAAACAAAAGAAAACAAAAAACCAGGAGTTTTATCCATCTGAGGTTGCCTTTGATAGCACTCACAGCACGGAAGTGCCACTCACGGGTACTTAGAGCTGCGTCATTTAGGAGCATAAAAATAGAATAAAGTTGTGCAGCAAATGAGAAATTATGATATAACTCAAGTGCTATGGCATGAAACCGGCAAAATGAGCCATCTAAACATTTTTCAGAACCAAAAAATTAAAGAAAATGGAAACTGCAACTCTAGCATGATTTCTGTGAAGGTGTGTTTGAAGTCTTACTAACTTCAATGCCCTCCATGAGAATAGTTGCTATGGATATTATGAGAAAATTAGACATTTCTAGCACTGCAAAGAAAGTGAAGCAGTGCAGTTGTGAACAGCTGGCATACAATAGATAATTTAAGGGAAAGCGACCCTCATGTATAATTTTTAACTGAAGAACTGTCAGGCCCCATTAGTTCCAACAGGGCCTGCCAGGACCAAGATCAGTTTATAGGAGTATTGTATTAGCACAGTTTCTGAAAGAGCAGTGTGAAAACATAATATGGGGATTTGGTAAATTCAGCATTTTAAAAAATTGTACACATTATTTGTTATACTGACACCATTGCTCTCTGCTTATGGGTTCTGAATGCAAACCCCAATAGGGTAGCAACTGCCAAGGTAAACAATTTGTGAAAAAGCCCTTCTGAGCAGTTGGACTATGGTCAGAAGTAACCCCCAAAAGTTAAAAGGACAAAGCAAATGGTGGCTATCGTACGCCGTGGTGCTGAATGCTTCTGACTCAAAGGCCTTGAAAGAAATAGGGCAGGCCGGGCGCGGTGGCTCACGCCTGTAATCCCAGCACTTTGGGAGGCCGAGGCGGGCGGATCACGAGGTCAGGAGATCGAGACCATCCTGGCTAACACGGTGAAACCCCGTCTCTACTAAAAATACAAAAAATTAGCCGGGCGTGGTAGCGGGCGCCTGTAGTCCCAGCTACTCGGGAGGCTGAGGCAGGAGAATGGCGTGAACCCGGGAGGCGGAGCTTGCAGTGAGCCGAGATCGCGCCACTGCACTCTAGCCTGGGCGACAGAGCGAGACTCCGTCTCAAAAAAAAAAAAAAAAAAAAAAAAAAAGAAATAGGGCAAAGGACAGAAAAACTATATAAACTCAGTCAACCGAAGTTCTTGTTAGAAGTATGGAAATTTTTGGACAGCCTGTGAAGGATGTAACGAGATCTAATTGGGAATATAACATGTATGTTTCAAAAGTAATAGCCAAAGCAAATCATAAGAAAAAAAAAGAAAAGAGGTTACCTCTTCTCCGTCACATTGGCTATTTAACTAAGCAAATATTGAAGCTTTCTTGGCACCTGGTTATCTCATTTAAACACATGGTGAAATAAAACAATATACACGTGACATGCCATAGTTTCAAATAGCACCATCTTTATTGAAAACATGGGCTGGGTGCAGTGGCTCACACTTGTAATCCCAGCACTTTGGGAGGCTGAGGTGGGAGAATCACTTGAGCCCAGGAATTCAAGACCAGTTTGGGTGACACAGTGAGACCCCGTCTCTACAAAAAATAAAAAAAAAAATTATCTGGGCATGGTGGTGCATGCCTGTGGTCCAAGCTACTTGGGAGGCTAATGCAGGAGGATGGTTTGAGCCTGTGAGGTCAACGCTGCAGTGAACCATGATTGTGCCACTGCACTCCAGCCTGGGTGCCAGAGTGAGACCCTGTCTCAAAAAACAAAAAACAAAAAACAAAAAAAAGAAAGACAGAGAGAGAAAGAAAGAAAGAGCAAGCGAGAGAGAGAGAAAAGAAAGAAAGAAAAGAAAAAGTAAAAGAAAAATGGATTCATGGTACAGGAAAGAGTGGATACTGAGGCTCAGGGACGGCTTCATGGGGAAGGAGGTCATGGAGGTAATACGGAGCTAATATGTATCCAAAACACTTACTTAGTCTAGAACCTTGTAGCTCGATAAATGGCTGTGTTTAGCATCTGGTGGAACACACTGTCCTTAATTTTATTGTGTGATATTGTGCAGTTTAAAATCATGTTTGCCTTACCTCTCTATCCTTAGGGAGAGCTGCTTGATATTGTCTTGTTGGTATTCCTTGGCGTAAATGTTTTGAGGAAATTTCAGACACTTATATCCCAAATTAATGGGATTCTTGGCATCCTCTCTCCCTTTTAATGTTGCACTGATGTGGAATTAATCTCTCTATTTAGGTGGTTTGTCTTTGCTACAAATATCAAATAATCAAGTCAACATCTTTATATATTTAAATCTACCATTTGGTTATTTAGAAAGGCAACTATTCAATTCCATAATTATAGCCACTTAAATCAAAGTCTACTAATTAGATAACATAGCTGGGCTTTACAGGTATTATAGAATATTCTTTACCAGACACTATATTACAAGCAATCATTAGCTCAGCTATAAAAGGGTTTAAATACTAATGGTTTTTTTTAATTTGTTTTATAACCTAAACAAGCAATCAATGTACATTAATAAGCATAATTGTTTTTTTGGCATCTGTCCATTCATTTGGTCCACCTTGACAGCTCTAGCAAATGTGTCAGCAAAACTCAGTACACACAGTACACAAGTAGGAATCACCAGTGACATCTTCTCAAATATATATTATGCATTAAATTATTTTGATATTGAAAGATTAAAACCTCTGCAGTGTCCATGAAATCCCTTTTACATACATTCCAGACAAAGACTGTGACAGGTACTTCTACCTCAAACATGACATCGAAGTGGCCATAAAACAAGCCTTAATGAGGCGATAAATGTGTTTACCTTTGATTAGGTGAGCTTCTTGATAAGATAACATGGAGAAGCACTTTCCAAGAGTAAATATGTACAGAAATTGCTGGCCACTACCGTTCTGTTGAGATTCCACATGCAACAGAAACACCTCACTTGTCCAACTCACCTTTCCGCCAGCTAATTTGGCTTTGGCAATGGAAAGAGTAGCTCGTATAAGAAATCTTTACCTCGTTTGTAGACCCCAACAGTTCTCAGAAAACCCTTTCCTGGATTCTAAACTCTGTGCTATTATACAACTCAATCATAACTCTTTACATGTTGTAGTGTAACTGTTTTCTTATTTGTCTGTTCCTCAGTAAACTATGAGCACTGAGATTTTGCTTCCCTCATGTTTGTCTCCTCCAAAGCTAGGATGGTGCCTGGTCCATGGTGGACAGTAACTGGTCTGTTTTGAATGCATGAATTTTCATCGTAGTTTTTGTGATTGTGTTTATGAAGACACTGGAGCAACAATGTTCTGCAATTCTAGAGATCTTGATGTGGTGGCAGCCTTGTATCCAGTCTTATGTATGTACATTTTGATATCTTACTGCCTTTTGCCAAATAGGGCAATAAACACCCCCCAAGAGCGCTATCCAATCATATACTCTGTATTTGTTTCAGGTGAGCTTCCTGCAGGGCAACTTTGGCATATTCTCAGCAAACGTAGAGTTGTTGGATTTCACATAAGGAGACTGTTATCATTTGGTCCTTGACAACTTTCATAAACAGTCACTCTTAGCTTAACAAGCAAATGTGTAACAGTTAAAATTGGAAGAAAAATAAGGCCAAAATGGCAGCTTACTACACAACTTGCATGCATTCTAAAATAAAGGAAATATGAATAAAAGGTAACTTATTCAGTGTCACTCGTACATATTTATAGTTTAAAAATTAGTCAAAGTTTATGTCCTGAGGTTGTACCTACAGGAAGCCAGATGTGCCTTCTGCACGTGACCTAAGACAGGCCTAGAGCAACTACTAGATAATTTCTTGCTCATCCTCTACACCGTCGATTGCGGCGGCTTTCTGAGGTGAGAGAAACTGACAGCACTAACTCTCCAGGGCAGAACTTTCCAGTCAAGTGGATCAACGGACTGAAAATCTCTTATGAATAGTCATTAGGCCTTCATTACAAACCCCTCAAAACCCAGTTCTCTTTTCGCAACCAAATGCCTTTTGTCATCTTCACAAGGTGCATCATTTAATTACCAATTGATTTCTTTATATATGACAACATGTCAGATAGCAAAATACAGTGTATCTCCCTTAGGGGGGAAAAGTCTGTTAACTATCACTATGCCAGATTATGGAATTATCTGAAAAACAGGCATCGTGCATACTGTTTCTTCATTTTCACTACTTTTTCTAACATCAGAGTTTCTTTTTGTTGAGAAAAGCCAATAAAAGAAAAAGAAGAAAAAAGCTAATGAGAATCATGATGGAGTCCTCCCATACCCTGAAACACTTTCAAATTAGTGAGAACACATTTTAAGCTTTCTTTATATGAAAAACGAATACTCAACAACATATAGGGAATATAGAGTGAATTCCAAAATGCAACTATATAGAGAACTACCATGGCCCATCTTTCTACATAAAAAAAAGTCAAACAATTGTTCTCATTATACCAAGAATTTACTCAGCTTCTGACTTAGCTAATGCACTGAATCTTCCGCTGTGCAACTGCAGCCTGATAATCAAGTCAGTACTGTATTAATAAGCTGAATAATAAGGGAATTTCAAAAATGTACAGGACTATTATACCGTAACAATAAAACCTCAAACGGAGTAAACCAGGGCAGTGCTGAAGGTAGGCGTCAGAAAATAATGAAACCAGTGTTGCAGCAATGCACTCCATTGTGTGGTAGTGTAAATGCCTGCTTCTTTCATACACAGAAGCCACATTACATGAGTCCGAAATGTTCTCAGAGCGTCACTGTGACTGGTTGTGCTAGAACCTGGCACCGACAGGCACTGAAAGCTGACATTATGCTGTAGGATGTGCTGCAGGTGTGCAGGCCTGGGAACGTGCTCTAATTACATATTTTCCTGCCGCGCAACAATTAAGGTCGCCAAAATAATTGCCAGTTTCTTAATCCCTCCCTAACAAGACTGACATAAGGAATGGTTTATTTTTCTCTGGTTGTTTTGAAAGTGTTCCTCAAGATTTTGGTTTTCTATGGAACTGCATAAAACTAATTCTTATGTTCAGATGTGTGATTATACCCATTGTTAAATAAAAAAAAAAAAGGCCTGTCTTTGAATTGTGGTAAAACTAAAATAATTTTTAAAATGTGAATTGTATAACCTGGTAGGTGGTTTAAACATTTTTCCTCTTAAAGAAGGTAAATTTTGCCTTTAAAACCCTACGTTTCTACTCTCTGAACTGCTCAAATCATGTGGAATGTTAAAATGGGCTGGGAAAAAAAGCAGACCATATGAAAACATAGACCAAATAGGTGTCTTCACTTATAGCAATGATTCTTCACCTTTTTGGAGGTGGATAGTGGGGAGACATAGAGCCTTTTAAGAATCTGCTTAAACGTATGGATCCACTGCCCAGGAAAAAAATGCATCAATGTACTAAATGTTACATACAATTTCTGGTGGTTTGCAGAGTCTTTAAAAAATCCATTAATGAATTCCAGGGAAAGAATCCCAGTCAACTAATAAATATTGCAATTATTGACACACTCTCCTTCATTCATCCACTTCTGCATTCTCTGAGCCATCTGACCACCACACGAAGCATACAGTATCTACCACAGGCATCAGGAACCAAGTTTGTGGGATTTATATTCACAACTAAAACCCATTTCTTTCATTATTATTAGTTGTCAATTTCCCACTTTGGTTGTGCTAATTGGGCAGAGCTGAATCACTCAGAGAATTCTGAGCCAGCTTACTCAGTCTTGCCCCCTTTCCTACAAATCAGAAGATAGCAATGCGTGCTGATTGAGTACTTAGCAGACAAACTGAAGTTATGTCAAGCGCATTACGATTTAACACAGGCTGAATGGTAGGGGCAGCAGATGTAACTAATGGGGTTAGGGAGAGAAGAAACTGGAGCAGTGAGAGAGGGGATGGAAGGGAAACAAAAGTGATTGTATCGGTAATAGAGACTTCAAAGGGGAGTAGTTTGGAAGATCTGGGTTGGGGGGATCTGGCAAATGGAAAAAGAGGCACATCTGCCTATAGAGTAACTGATAGAGGAGACAGGAAGAGCCTGCCGGGAGAGAAAGCAGAGTGGGAAATCAAAGGCAAGAAAATGTATAGCTGCAGAAGAAGGGAAGCTCGATTCCATTTATAGAGGTAATGACACAAGGCCTCCTACAGTTGGAACTGTCCCAAATTGGCCTGTTTTGAGTGTCCCATCCATGACTTGTTGCTAAGTCGGACACAAAAAGCAAACTTTAATAATTTGATAAAACCATTTCATCTTGATGTTTGAAAAATCCTTTCATTACAAGAATAGTGGGTGATTTAAATATTACCTGTTTCTCTTTCCAGTTTTTCTTATGTGTCTGATGCTTAAGGACAATGTTTGGTCAAAAAACTGAGGTCTCATGACAGACAACTCAAATGTGAGTTTTATGGATACAAGTAAGGAACAGACATGCCATTTCCTTTTTTTAGGAGATGCTTTGATTCTTGAAGGGGTGGACAGTCGAATTCCAACGATGGAGTGAGCACATGTGTGTGTGCATGTGTGTGTACATGCACACACATGCTTGCGTGTATTACAGTACAACAGGGGGTGAGGACAGAAGGGCAAAGACCAAATTCTTAAAGTGGCTTTGAGGCATGCAGGGGTCAGAAATGGGCTGTGCTGCTAAAACTCAGAGCATATTCTGGGATGCTGTTTCTACCACCAGTGGCCCATTCCTGTTCATTATTCACATGCTACATGCCACTCAGGTGTTTTTTTAAGGCCAGCTCAAGCATGTCCTTTCTGACCTGTTCAAGGAGGGAAACTCTTAGTTCCTCCTTGTACATATACCAAATCGAGGACTTACCTTGATCATCCCTCAATTCATTCTATCAGTCACTCAACAAACATTTCTTGAATACTCACAATGTGTCACACTCTTACCCTTGCCAAGAAGTTCTTTCTGACACTAATCTGTAAGGCTCTGTGAGGACTCACTTTTGAACCTTTGGTGCTGGCACATGGTAAGTAGCTAATATTTGTCAAATACAATAAATGAATTGAGTGACTATAAAATAGCTTCCCAAACAAATCAAAGGCAGGCTTATAGTAAAATGTTTCAAAATAGTTGTAAGGTTTTTTTAAAATGATTTTTCTATACAGAAGTACACTTATTAGTAAAATAAATTTTTAAAACATTGCAGTTCAGTTCTTGGTTTAATCACAATCATAGTACTACTGGTAGCTTTCTCCTGGTCACGGCCAATTCACCAACTAACACACTGCCTTCATAGAGTATGCAAAGATGTATCCAGCTTCATTTTTGACTGATATAAATACCATCAGCCAGTACTGAGCATTGCACACACTGATCTGAGTGCTACAGACTCCCAATTAGTCACTATTCATACAATTCTACACCTAGCCCATAACAGGCTTTTTTTCCCTTAACCCAATTTCCTTGACCTGTGTTTTCCTTCTAACCAGAGTTCAGAGACAAAGGCAGAGCAGTAAATCATTTTCTTAGAAAAACACCATCAGGCTGCTTTAGTCCTTTGGGCTGTTATTTATATGCTGTACCTGAAAAAGTTATTTTGGGATAGTGTAGCTCACTAAATTATATTTTCCTCATTATCATTATTACTTCAAAATGATCATAAATTTGCTCTTTGGCTTTCTAAGAGGGAAAACATCAAAGAAACAAGAGTTCCCCCTAATTTAACTTTTCTTGAAAGGTAACTGATTTACAAACAAATTACTTGTGCCTTGTAAGGAAGAGCCAAGTGCATCTGCTCATTTGATACATTTTCAAGGGTTACAGTGTGGAAATGAAGCTCTAAGAAGCTCCTGTGTGATCCACAAACAACTTCACGCTGTATTACACGTGCATCAGATACAGAGACCAAACCCTCTGAGTTGCAAGCAACCTGTGATGCAGAATGCTTGCTTGGCAGTGCCTGAAACAGCTTATTTAAATTGCAAACTTTGCAGTCACCACTTACAGGTGATTTTGAAAGTTCATTATATAAACTAAACAGCTTAATCTCCATACTTTGTTTTTAAAATCATACATATATTATCTCTGAAAGATGCTATTTAATCTCTCTCTCTCAAAAACTCATCAACTCTGTTAAGAAATTGCCTTAGAGAGTAAAAATGTATTTAAAACACGCATGAAGCTTTAACAAATGTTTCAACTTGAGGGCAAATAATGTTAGAGACACAGGTAGGAATTGCCAGGATGAAGTTTGCCTTGAATAGAGATCACATGAGAAAAATTTTGAAGTCATAACTTTATAGTACAAGATGATCAAAGCCAAGTATTAATACTTTTTTATCAGCTCACCTTCTAAACAATATTTCAGTAGATTTCCTTTCACACAGTGATATTTGTAATAAATGTTCTGCCTTTGTTTTAAAGTCAGTCTGTAGAAAGATGACATCAGCTTAGCAAACAATAAAGTGCCTGTAATATTGTCTCCAGAGGGCTGTTACATTTACTTTGTAGCAGTAAAATTCAATTTTCAAAAAACACTACATGAATGATGTTAGGTTATTAACCCTATCACCACCGTAAAACATCATTATTGTGTGCAGAATGTAGGTCACTATCTAGAAGCCATAAGTTGCTTTTTTGTTAAATAATCCACTTAAGCTCCTTTTCTTTCCTAGAGCCTGGGTTGTGTCCCTTCTTTTGGGAAAAAAATATTCCAGCATTTAGTCAGCAGACTGGAACAAGACCCCTACACTTTTCATTCTAAGGCTCTCTTTCTTTGTTGCCATTCAGTTATGTACCCCAGTTATGAAGTAATCCTTTACATTTACTTATTACCAAAGCCTGTTGTTCTTCAATGAAAAATTAGTATATCATCATGTTTTCTCAAGTGGCAGAGTCATAACTCTCACATGTTTCGGTTCTAGGACAAAAAGAAAATAAGGATGTGTCTCATTGCAAAGCCTGAATCACTCTCACATTTGAAGACCTTGAACACAAACGCTTTATTTCTGGACCTTAATATGTTTCACTTGCTATGCCTGCATAACAGCGGTAGTTACCTGATATAAGTGATTAAAATCCTTCCTGTTTAGAAAGAAGAAGAATATTTAGCGACAGGACATCAGCATGCAAAGAGTTAACTAGTTAAACTTCTACAAACCCCCAGAGTAACTTTCCAAAAGCTGACAATAAGTAAAAGAAGTGCTGGTTATCCATTTTTTAAAGGGATGGGATTGGTTTTAGAAGAAAGGGAAAGAGGATCAAACACCTCAATGCAACAAAAGGTTGTGTCAGAGGGCCCTCAATCACAAACCTCCTTCAACAACAGATATTCCAACCTTCCAGAGCAGTTACCCAGGCAGCACAGCTAAAAAGTTCCATGACATGAAAAGAACAAAAACCTAAGGGACAGAGGTAGTTATTGTCATGCACACTCTTCTCTCTCTCTCTCTTTCTTTTTTTTTTTTTTTGGCTTGGGTTTTTCCCTCCCCCACAAAACTTTTGCATAAGCTGTTAGAGAAAAGTAATGGTGTGGCTTTCTAAAAAGAAATCCCCTATTTGTAAGCCACCTCCTAGGTAGTGAGGTAGCCCAGTGGACTTTCTGTAAGAAACACCTGGTAAGTGGAGAGATCATTTACACGAATATTTCAAAAGAGACATCTAAAATTAATAAGCACAATTACAGCCCTGTAAATGTGGTCAACATTCCCTTGAAATCACTTGTGTTTTTTTTTTAATTGATGTTATTTTCTTTTCAGACAAATTTTCTTCAGTGCACAGCGGATATATGTTATTTGCATTTTCTGTGTTGAGTCTTAGAGGTATCTTAACAGCTTGTATGAATTTTCCACCAAAACGTAAATTATTAACAAGTCAGAGTTTTCATTTGTTTTATCTCCTGATGTGAGATCTAAATAAGTATGTAGAACACTTAAAATTCTTGCCATTTCTCTGCTTTCTGAAAAATAAATCTCATGCATACTGCACAATATATTTTCTTATGCATAACATGTTTCCATTTAATGGGAAAAAACTAATTTCAGGAGGAATACTGTATGTTTCCTGGACACTTAGTTTTATAAGCAGAGTATTAACCCAAAGAAGCATTTGGTCATGTTTTCTTCATCATCATCATCATCATCATCATCATATCATCATCATTCTTATCATAATGTTCTTTATAATCATCCTCAAAAAGCATTTAAAGTCTTCATCATTACCTGGTTTGATATTAGGTATCTTCGATTAACTTTGCCCTGATTTCTAAGACATAAACTACTGTTAGAACCAGATTTTTAAAACCCAGTTATGTGGTCCTCAAAATTTACATGCAAGGATAATATGGCATACAGCATGATGGTGATTGAAGCGGGGTGTGATTGGGGAGTCCTATGAGATATGATAATAATACTAGTAGCAAACATGTTAACAGTGCTTACTGTGTGCCAGCAGTGCTCTAAATAAATGATCTTATTACTCGTCACAACAATCCATTTTACAGATGAGGAAGCTGAGGTGTAGTGCTGTCAGGTAACTGCCCAATGTCATAGGTAGCAAGTGGTGGAAATGGAAGTTTTGAACCTGGGCGTGCTCACAAAGAGGACACTTTGCTACATCAGAAAGGAAGCACGGATGGACTACCGAAAGAAAGTGTCAGAATCTGCCCTTGAGTGGTGTGTACCAGGAACATGTATACCATGAGAAGAATTTCTGAAGAAGTGTGAGAATGATAAAAAAAGAAGTACCAGAAGAGCTTACCTCCAAAAAGAAAGAAAAAAGATTGGAACAATTAGGAGGTAGCTGGATGAAGAGGTGACATGTATGAAGTGAACATTAGAAGCCAGTCCAGAGAGCAGCTGGCAGTCTCAATGGAGCTCAGAGAGAATGAATGGACCAAAAACATAGACAAGAGAAAAAAAAATTTGTCAGTGTTATTAAATAAAGTAAGCTGGAATTTGATATGTGAATGTGGTGGGAGAGGGGAAAGAAGGCTGCAAAGTCCCCATGGGCCAAGGCCAAAGCCTAGACTAAGACCACAACTATGAGAATGGAAAGGAAAGGGGTGGATTCAGGAAACATTGGCAAAGAAAAAGTAGCAACGGTTGGTAACAGACTGGATGTGGGGAGTGAGAAAGACAGCAGTGAGACAAAAATAACCATGGGGTTCCTGGTTGGGAGGTCCACGATAGGGTGGTATTTCCCACTGCAATGGAAAACTAGGCAGATAGGGAAAATGAGTAGTTTTATGTCATGTTATTGAATTTGCCAAAGCCAGTGTCATTAAGTTTTGAGGTCTCTTGTGGGAAGAGTGCTATGTGGTCCTAAAACGTGGCTGGCTTAACTGGTGCATACCTTGATTCTTTTTTTGGTAGAGACAGGGTCCCACTATGTTGCTCAGGCTGGTCTTAAATTCTTGGGCTCAAGCCATCCTACCACCCTGGCCTCCCAAAGTGCTGGGATTGCAGGCATGTACAATAGAGGTCAGTAGTCTAGTAGCTGAAATAGCAAGCAAGAGGCTGTCAGGTGTGCAGGAATCTGATGAGGCGGCATGGATAAAGGACTGCTAGAGAACAGTCCTTTATGTGCACATGAGGAATGCCAAGAAGATGATCTAGAAGCAGAGGTGTAGGGTTGTTACAGAGGTGCAGGGAAATTGAACATGTAGCGTGGAGGAGAGTGAAGTGGCCGAAGAAAATACTTCAGGCTAAGTCATGGTGAATGCCTCACACCCAGGCTTTATCTACTTTGGGTATAACAGCAGACCAATTCATGGTTTAAATTCAAGGCAAGGACATTTTCTTTAAAAAATAAGATGTACGTATGCAAAGTAATGTAGCATCAGTCTTTCGCTTTCTGGGGTCAATTATTTGTCTAATGATTCATCGGGTTTTCTCAAGTACTGTTTCTAGGAGAGCAGAGTTTATAGAGAATTTAAAGAAAGTTTTCTCCAATGTCTAATCCTGGGTCATCGTTTGCAAATACACAGCCTCATTAATTGGCCTTGTCCGGGCAGTCCTGAGCAGCGCCCCTCCTGAAGACAGCACTGAGGAAAGAAGGGTATTATTTCAGCTGGGAGAGGAGCAGAGCCCTGGGATGAGACTGATTGATTCAGACCAGATGGATGGCCTCACATAGGTGTGACAAAAATAGTAACACATTGCAGACATTCCAGGAACTGTCCTCTTCTCCTGGCCTGGAGGTGGGTCGCCTGTGTTGTCTCCTTATCTACCTCTTATGTGCTTCCAAATCAAAGAATGTCAATGATGCTAACTCTTTTCCATGTTAGCACCTGGTCACAAGGCATCAGACTTGAAGTTCCATTAAAAAAGTCTAATGACCATTGCCCAAGTTTCCCTGTAGGTAAAGCCAAAGCAAATCATTTTGCCTACTGCCTAAATATGTTGTTATTGTTTCAATTTCCTCTTGCACATGAAGAGTTCTAAGGTGTCAGAAACTGATCTCTGCTACCCTAGAAGAGAAGGGTACATTAATAAATGATACCAGTGTTGTAATCATTGATTATAACTTAATTCACGGGTCTTAAAAGAGTACTATGTAATAACTGAGGATTCTGATCTGGTTATAGGCACTTTAACCCTAAATTGTCTGAGCCTGAGGACTCTCTATTAAAAAGAGATAGGACCTTACATTAGATCATCACCATCCATAACCATGACCATTCATTCATTGCCCTCGTTATTATTTGATGTTTAAGATTTCTTTTTGAGTATTTCGGTTCTCATTTCAATACATTAGTGAATTTTGACTTTATAAACTAAGGTAAGGGTTTATTAACTTGATAACATTGGAAGAAAGAAATGTAACATTTTTATTTATTACCAGAATTACTTTCTTACTTGAAAGGAAACTCAACAAGCATGGGAAATTTTCTGTCATTCAAAGCTGAAGTGCAGAAATTATGCACAAATTTGAATGTTTATCAAAATTAAAGGAAACTCCAAAAGCTTTTTGTAAAATAATATAAAACCTAGAGAAATGGTGAGCATTTAATAACAACCCAGTGACATTTCAACAAGTATGGGAGAGGCTTTGTCATAATAAAAGTATGGTTTTCTCACTCTCTACCTCAAATGTCCTGCCCTGTTTTGTCCCAGCATGAAGTTTTAGTTTATGCGTTCTCACATAGGCCTGAAACTATTATCTACTTGTTATAAACCGTCTCAGATTTCACTGCTGTGGGTTAATCTGTAGGTTCTGATTGACACCCTTGACTGTCTCTCACACTCACTATGCAGCTCACATGTAACTGCCACCTGAAGGGCAAGGTAGACTATTGTTTTCACTTTGATCTCTATTCGCAACTAAAAAAGTAATTCCTTAGATATAATTGTGAACCTGTTACACATGGAAGAAATTATTATTCAAGTTTAAAAGCCATATATATACATATACATATGTGCGTGTATATATATATGTATGTATATATGTCATTTTTCCTTCCACAATATTGCTGGCACATTGCTGTCAGGACACCCATCTGGAATTAAGATTCCACAGCAGACTTTTCTCATTGAAGTATTTATTCATTATTGCATGTCATAATTCCTAGAAGTAATGTACTACTGATAGCTCTTGAATTTGCTCTGCCAGTAGACTGCCTCCTTAAAAAAAATTATTCCTGTGCAGGTGGAGATTAGCATATGAAAAATGCTTTTAATTTGTCCACTCTTGGACTTACCTATCTGTCAAACCCATACATGTGACAGCTGTTGGGTTCAACTTATCTCTACCACCTCAATAGCAGGTTTTAAATAGTCCAGGGGCTGTTAGTTATTTGTAAGCTGAGTTTATTTAACTCGCTTTCTCAAAAACAAACCAAATAAAATAAATAGACACCAAACTGTTGGTTCTGTTTCTGAATATCAGAAACAAAGATGATCATGTCCAAGGATCTGTAAAAACCTACTTCCTTCTGACATAAGGAAATAAAACAGCCAGTGCAAACTGTTTCTTGATATCTACTTCTCGAGATCTGGTGGTTCTTTCAGTGTGGAACTTAGTTTACGTACGGCTCCTGTGTAGTAATATTTTACACTGGCTATTTTTTCTACTACTTATCTTTTTTTTTTCTTGTGAAATTTAACGTGCCTAATTTTGTAGTTCTCATTTGCGCCATTTGATTTGTGCAAACCACAGCACCAAAGGCTTCAGGGAATTAATCGAAATGAGATGCCCCAATGGTGGTATGGCTGTGGATCTATTATGGCTTCATGCTTCACTAAATGACAGGATTCCCACAGGGCAGTACCTATCATGAAGTGGGCCTCAAGGGGTTAACATGGGCTGAGTCTCAAAATAGACTTGAAGCTCAGCACACCTACTCACTTAAAAAGAATGAGCAGTAAATATGTGCATGCAAATTCAATTTCAAAGGACACTTAAGTGATGGTGGAAAGGTAGAATGCTCTTTCTCATCATTCAAACTAGAAGATCAAGAACACTGGGCACCTTGCACTCTTCAAAGGGACTGAGCCGAGGGCAGCACCTGAAACAACTTTTCCCTACCACCTACAGCCATGAGACTGGAACAGGAAGAAACTTCTCATAGGAAAATGAACTAGCTCAGGCTTCTCTCAAATTAGCTTACTTCTCTATATTTTTATTGTTTCACTAAGTTCCTGGGTGTTCAGCTTTTGCAATTCAGAAGATGCTCCCAAAGTTCTACAATTTTATGTACTGAAAATAAACATTCCTTACTATGTTAGTCAGATGCCCTAATGAATGGGCAGGCATGGGGGTTCCATGTTTCATGTATCACTTGCTGATTTCGCACTGCCTTGACATCATCAAAATCCTCCTGTTTTGAACAGTGAGTGGACAACAGCCAAATGCAACTTTCAAACTTAATCTATTCTGATCATTTAAAAACATTCATGGGGCAATGAAACAAAATTTATATATTATCTATTATCTCAAATAAATATTGTTCTTAATAATAAACTGTCTGGTAGATGTATGAAACCTGTTCACTCTCCTATTGATGTTTTACTGGCAATAAGAGCTGAGGCCCTACCCTATTTTAAATTTAACTCTATGAAAATGGGCACTACCCAAGAAAATGCTAGCACAATTCCAGATAAAATATAATGTTGCGCGAGGCTGAAAAGTGCATGCAAAGCAAGCTGCATTATTAGAATGTTTAAATATTAATTATACCACTGTGTAGTAAAGATGATCAAGTATGAGTGTCAACTAATTTTCTCAAAGCTGCAACATTTACTTTCATCTAAACTTCCTTTGTTAAAAGTAAAACTAAAAGCCCAGCAAGTTTAGTCTACTTGAGTGTGTTTATTTTTATTGGTTTCTGCATAATTTTTTTTCTACCATAAACCAACTTTAACCCCTTTTCTGTAATCTCTGCCAGTATAACTCCAACAGCACATCATAAAATTCCTATAATTCTTCAAAGCCACGGAGTTGGAAAGGAAAGGCTTGGGTACTTTGTAACAAACGCCAGCTATAAGCTTCAGCCAGTTACATTTAACTCTTACAAACCCTCTTTTTGTGTGTGTGGATAAACTTACAGATTTATGCTCTATGGTCACTTTCATTTCCATTGTAAGTATTCTTCAGCTACTTTTGAGTTTGAAGCCTGCTCCATTTCGTGTGAATACCGTGGTGGAGGTAGCACCTAGCTCTAATAGCTCAGGATGCTGGGCTGACAGATGGGGAGACAGATGTACAGAACCATGTAAAATGAGAGAGACTTATTACCTTACAAGGAAGCCTTTGCTGATGGAGATGAGGCGGCCTGAAAAGTGGGCATTTCCAATAATCTCTGGTGATGAAGGGGTTAAGCGGAATCACTGTCACTTTCCCTGTCTCTTTTCCTAGAATCTATTGCTTTTTTTAAATGCTTAAAACAACTACTAGAATCAGGCAGGAACATTCTTAGGTAGAGACAAAGGAAGAGCATGTGTGTGAAGGAGACGCTCGGGTTTCATCCCGTCACCCATGGATGCCCAGCCAGGGTTTCCCACCTGAGACAGATTGCGACGCATGTTCGGCTCACTCATGCACAAGAAGCAATACACAAGTTCAGTGTAAAGCCACTTTAAAAGCTCATCGGGTGCATACTTTACTTGTACAAAATACCTTATTCATGACGGAGCAGTGAGGGCCTAGGTAATTACTTGAATCAAGGTGGCCTCAGAAGTGTTTAAATCTACAAGGACACTTAGAGCATGAATAATGCAAAATAATTTGCATCTAAATTTTTTAAGTGTTCTTTATTCAAAAACTAAAATGCAGTTCCGATTAAAGTTTGATGAGTGAAAGCTGAGCACTTCGTACCCACTGTGAAATGTCTCTTATGTGGAAATTATTTCAGACAGTGGTGAAGGGACAAAAGAGTTGTGTGTGTGTGTATGCGCGTGTGTTTTAATCTAAATTGTGATTAAGTTGCACTTCTAAGCCTAACTTTCTTTAGGTTTTGTGGTGGCTACCAAGTTAATTCCTGAGCTTGCTTATCAGGTACAAGTCCAAATTTCAATCCAGCCCTTTAGGAAACACAATGAAAACACTTTCTTAGGTCCAGTAATTTGCCAAACAAAATAGCATTTGTATTCAACGCCAATGCAATGAAACTTTCTTTTTCTCTCACCTACATTTTTAAATTCAAATTATTCTTTCTTTGAAATCATTAGATGCAAACTATCTATGCTCTCTGTTACTGCTAAAGCTTAGAACACTCTATTTCATTTCCTTGATATTATATTAATACTCTTGTGTGAATATACATTATCTACTATGTCACTGGGAAATCTTTAGTGTAAAGCTAAGAAGTATCAATATGTTAGCCCATGTTTTTATGAAAACAAGATTGAAAAGCTAAAAATCAATTGAAGAACCCAAAGGCAACTTTGCTACAGTAACGTATAAAAATGTTTATCATTACCTTTGAATAACTTTTCTTCATCTGGTTTTCTAAAGTAAAACATATTAAAGATTATTTCAAATGAGTGCTACAATAAAATCAAACACCATTTCCAACTTATACGTGTTTTTGTCAGGGATTGAAAAACAAAGTGAATCATAGTTTAAAAATAATTTTTACTTTTCTTTTGCTAAATTTTTATGATCTATTACCACTTGGGCTGCATTACCATTCCTGGAATTTCACAATGCTTGCATTTCATTTGAACTTGTGAGTATTTGAGAAACCACAATTCAAGAAACTGCCATTGTTTCCCCGGATTCTTTTGCCATGTGTTAAGAGAGTGCTCCTGGCCCTTCTCTTCTACCTGAGATACCAGTAAAGCTCAATTAGAAACTAGGCCTTTCTTGTCTAGTTCACAGGCACCCCTCACGGCTGTGTGGAGGTGGCCTGCTGGAATGCAGGGAGAAAAGGCTGTGCGGGTCCTGCCAGGCTAGCAATAGGCTTGACCTTGCAAGTGAATTTTCAAGGTAGGCCACTCTGCAATCCGCAGCACCTAAACTTTAAAGGCCCTTGCAAAGGGAAATTATTCTCCTGCTGTAGCCCTTATAAAGACTCCCAATTTATGGCATGCTCCAAAGCAGGCTTCTGCTTTATTGGAATTTTAGATGAGTGTGTTTGCCATACTCTTAGTGAGTGTGTATGCTACTTTTTTTGGGGGGGGGTGCGGGGGGTGGACTTTGAACAATGAAAACATTTTTAAACTCATTGAACAAAGATTTCCCCAGCAACAGACCCCCTGCTCAGCAGGTCACCTATCTTTGCGACAGTTTTTCTTTTCCCACGCTAACCCCAGGGCTCATTTGCATAAGGTCTCTGTTGTGACAATTAGTTTCAGGTGAGCTGATTTCTATGCAGCTTGCCCAAGACGATGCACAAGCCCCGGGCCTCCCTGATCCTGGTCCTAATTGCGACTGACTGGCACCAGACACAATCATCCTCTTGATTCAGCAAATTGTCCTGCTAGTAGCTTGTTGTGACCCCGCAAAGCACAAATCATATCATGTCAGTCCAGTCTAGTAAACAACGAATAAAATACACTCTGAATGAGCATGATAATATCTTTTCCGTATTTTAGGCATAGTTGACTAAATAAATGCAAATGAAAGCAATAGTCTTTTATTTGATTTGATTTCTGCTTGGGAGTGATATTATGGCTCCCCATAAAAACTTTTTAGAAAATAGGACGGCCCCCATATTTAAATTCCATGGTTCCATAGCCCCGTCACCTGGGAGAAAGTCCCCAGGTAAAATAACTGGCTGCTTTCAAATTTCTCTTAGCTTTGTTGTTGTGGAAATAAGTAATATGCTCTTTCATCATCTGTGAAGCTACAGGGTACATCAATATGCACATTAGCAGGGTTCCCAGTAGTCCCTACTAGACAGAAAAGCATTTGGAGCCAATGAAATTTCACATCTCTGCATAGCAACCCAAGTTAGGAAAGAACTTTTCTTAACTCTAGGAAGCAAGTGGGAAACAAAGATGAGTGACTTAGCATTACAAGAATGTTTAAGGACAATTGTTCTTAAAATGTTGCTTGGCCCTACTCTGTTTGCAATTCTTAACTTAGCTGTATTACGCTATAAGTGGCAGCTCCCTTATAAATTCTTTCTGCCCTGATAGGAATGCTGTCTGCCATCCTGTCACCTTACTTAGCCACCTACCTGTCATCTCTATTTTCTCTCTATACTAAAAGTTAAAAAAAAAAAAAAAAAAAAAAAAGGACAAGGCTAATAAATGTTCCCAAAGCTATTTGGCTAGTTTCCCTACTCATATAAAATAGGCAATGTCACTACTGTGATATTTTGTTTCTTTTTTTAAAGGTGATTGCATGTAAGCATCTGCTTTCACGATATGAAAGATACAGTCATTCACATACTCTCTAGAAGTAGAAAAGATTTTCATACAGATAGCTGCTTTTGAGAATTTTTGTATCTTGCCTCAATCTGTTTTTTTCTAATAATTATAGCATTATTTGTTAGTACCACAATACATTGATTTTGTTTTTCTTTCCTGGCATCTACACCTTTGAGTTGAAGATCTTAGACAAAGGCCAGCGTTTATAGAGGAAAAGAGAAGAAAGAGGAGAAAGGAAGAGGAAAGAAAGGAAGGAAGAAAAGATTAAATTTATTATTGAAGAGAACTAATTGCTTCAGGCGCTTATGAAAAAATGTTTGCATTTGTGGCAGAGGGATTGTCTACCACCTTCAGTAAATTAATCCTCTATGTGCCCTGACCTCAAGTGTGCCCCGGGTTACACAGCCCACTCCGGAGGGCTGCATGCTGTATGTGGCCTGAGCACATGGCCCAAGCACATGGCCAGGGTGTGACTGAAAGTACACAATTCTCATTTCCTCCTGTTTCTTGTGCCTGTTATGACTTTTAACCCCATTTTTATAGCAACATGGAAATTGTATTTCTAAAGCCATTATATCAACTCAATTGAAAAGGTAGACTAGAAATAGTTGGGGAAGGGAGACTTCTAAATTCTACAGCCCCAAGGGGTACACTTTTAGAACATTCAGGGCAAGGAAGTATTTTAATCTAGATAAATGAGTATACACAGCATCAAGGCAAAGAATTATTGAGGAGTCTACACATCTTAATTACAAAATAGAATCTACGAAAAATTTTTGATGTGAAAAATCTGTAAATCAAACTTTTTGAAAACTCAAGAGATCTTCAGTATAAGCAATATAAATTAATATCTAGAGTATGTTTTGCCATAAGTGTGTGCACGAGTTACTTTATACGCATTATGAATTTGTTGAAAGAACAATTTCAAAACTGATGATTACCTCTGGCCCCATTCTCACATGCCACTATAGTGCGTCACCCTTCAGACAGATAACCATCAAGTTTACCTCCCCTTTTGAAACATTTCTAAAGTAAAAAATTGCTCATCCTTGTACTTTTCCATGTGAATTTATTATAATACTGTTATAGAAAAATGAGAAATAAGGGAGAGGATCCGGTTTTAGAAAAGGGACGCCAATACCCATATGCTTAAATGAATAATTCCAACAGAATGCCTCATTCCTCTCAATGCTGTACGCTCCATAACTTTGATTTGCTGTTTTCTCTTTCCCCTAGTTTTCCCCCTTCTCCTTGTTCATTTTCTCTTTTTGCAGAATGCAACCTCTTGCTTTCTCACCTTGCTGGGGTGGGTTCCCTCCAAATGCATCTTAAGGTTTCTTTTTATTTGCAGGTTCCCTGAAGAATAACTTCTCCGTCTTCATCACTGCAGTGTGCGGCGGTCCCAGTCATGATCTTCCCTGACGCATTTCATTTTTCACCTCCACCTACCACAGGTTCTCATCTCATTCTACTTTCCACCCATGCCTTCTTTCCTTTTAGTATCATTTCTCCTCCTCTCCATTGACATCCAAAGATTTCTCTTACTAATTTTTATTCTTTCGTTCTAACCATGTTAATTTCCTTTCTCATAATCCAAATGTGTTGAGCCTGTCGTCATGGGGTGTTGTGATGAAAATTTACTTTCCTCTCAATGTCTGAATCCCTTAAAACATCCCGTTCAATGTTTCACATTTACCATCATCCTCTCTCAAGTCTTTGCTCAGATTTCTGGCCTGCAGGTTTTTCTTCCACACTTCCTAGTTGTTACTTCCTCTCCAGTGTTTCCCATTTCTCTCCTACCTCTGTCCTAAAAGGTTTCACTTCTTAAATTACTACGGAGTCTTCTTGCTGTTTATTTCTCTTTATATTTCTGATATTTCTCTTTTTTTTTCAATGGTTCTATCTTCTACCTTTTTACTTTTACAGTTAGACTCTTCCCTCACCACCTTATTTTTCCAGAAACCTCTACCTGCCTGTTTTATGACTTTTTATTGCCCCTCCTCCATTTGTCTATATCATTGTTCCTTGCACTATGCTTCCATGGATTGTGCTTTTATATATGGAGGGTGCTTTTAAATATCTGTTAGCTTCCCTTAATAAAAATCCAGCATTCACTTAAGAATAGCTACCAAAAAAGATTCTTCATTCAACTTAGAAAACATTGAGACAATTCATGAGACAATTCCCACTTAACCTCTCAATTCTTGTTCATGACAGAGAGAGAGAAAAAGTCAGTGTTTAGGTAAGACACACACACACACACACATGCACACACACACACACACATACCCTAAGACACTGGAAGCATACTGATGGCATGGAAAACATTAAATATGGAGCCAAAAGCTGTAGATTTGAATCCCGGCTCTTTTTCACATTAAGCAAGTAATAGGCCAATTTTCCAATAGTCATCCAACTTTTCTGGGTCTCAGACTCCTCATTTGTATTAAATGTCTTCTCTGTCTAGCTCCTACAATTGTTGAAAAGATCAAATGAGATATTTTTGTCAATGCACCTTGTACAATATCAAACACTCTATAACCATGAGTTGCAAATGTTACCTTTTGTGTTTAAAGTGGATACATTTGGAAATATGATTTATAAAAATATAACTTTTAAAATCAATGTAGTTCCTTTACTTTTGAAGAAGATCAAACAGTTCCCAGGCCAATATAATTTGTTTGCAATTACATGAACAGAAAAAGTTCATGATCTCAATATTCATGAAGATGTTAGTTTAGAGTGGGAGATGTGAAAAAATGTTAACTGAAGGGCCTTGTATTATTTGATTTGGGTTTTAAAGAATCTACTTTTGGATAATTTGCAAAATACACAGTTCGCTGTGTAGGTAATAGTGAGTCAGGAGCCAAACCATCTTTCTTGTAACTACCTCAAAGGCTATCTTTGCTGAGCTATTCCTGCCTCCCATTATCAAATTTCAAAGTCAGCATTTGTTCTAAATGGGGCTGATTTATTTGGCCTAAGATAGTTCCAACTTTTACCTGATGCTGATTGTATAAACAAATACCTTAGCATTCTGCCGTGAATATAGAAACCACTATGGATTAAGTATATTTCTTATGGTCAAGCAAATCATATTTGGAATTCTAAAACTAGAGCTTCAAAGGAGTCTTGGAGAGAATTGGGGTCCCACACTCAAATGTCTACACAGGCCAAGCAGGTGAGGGAAGTTGATTGATTTTTCTTACGGAACTCAAAGTTGTTCCCACATGGTCTTTCCATGCAGCTATGTGGGCCCGAAACACCAGATCATCTGAGTTCTCCAGGGGAGCTGGAAATCTGGATTTTTGTGTGTGTGTGTGTGTGTGTGTGTGTGTGTGTGTGTGTGTGTGTGTGAAATAGCCCAATTTTTAAATATTGGCAACCAATTCAAATGTGTTTAAAATACTGTGTGGGACAAATCAAACATCTGTCAGCCACCAGTTTGCAATCTCTGTCCAGTCCCTGCATTTTATCATTAGGAATGTGAGGCCCAGAGAGGTTAAGGATGTGTGTCCAAGGCCACGCTGAGATTGGAAGGCAGGGCTGGGTGGGCCAGGAGCCCAAATTTCCTGAATCAAATGTGTAGGACTCTTCTTGTTATACTGAGTCATGATCCCAGATCTTCACAGATCAGTCAGCCCACTCTGATGGAGACTAGTGGAAGACACATGGCCTAATCAGGAATGGCTTCTTCTGTATTTCTCCCACCCAAACCTTTTCCTATTTGCCATGGCCACTGCTTGTGAAGCTAAAGGTGGTGAAGGCAGACACAGGCAATGGGGCCAGGAGCATATGCCTTTCAATTCCTTCCTGGCAACCTTCCTGTCTTCTCCTCCACTGACTCTTCCCTCTCATCACCCTCTCTATGGTGCCAAAATAGGCTTAGTGGAATGCGACTGAAGTGGGAACCCACTTATTGCCAGGGGAATGTCAGTACACGGTGGAACATTTCCTGAACTCTCTGCCCAGCCTGTACAGAAATTATGAAAAAAAAAAAAAAAAAAAGCAACTGTCAAAAAACACAGGAGCAGTAAAACCAAAGAACGTGGAGTTCAGAACATGCAGCTCCATAAGTCTAAAAACTCACCACCCGGGCATACTGAATTTTCTGGTCCTGGCTCCCTTCACTCTTGGCATACACGGCAATTATAACCTGGCCCTTCAGAGTAAAGAGTCACTTAGCATGAAAATAAGACTATGGATCTTGGGGCCACAATATCAAAACCAATAAAAATAATTAACATACAAAACTGCATCTTGTCCCTGATTTGGAGTCAAAAGGCTGGGATTCAAATCCTGGTTCTGTCAGTTCTGTTTCAATTTCTACCCAATGGGAAAAGTCTGTGGATGAGTATAGTTGAAATCCTGGTTCCTTCCAAGTTCTAAAATTACATGAATGCTCTCTAGGGAAAATGATTTAGAAAATTAAATATAAATGCCTGATTATGCAATGATTTTAAAATAGAAAAGGATGTATAGGTAAATGCTAATTAGTATTATCATTTAATTCCAAAAATCAAAATTTTTAGAAATTTGGGTTGGGATATTTTTTATAGAAGCAAAAAATCTGCAGGGATTCTTTTAAAAAATATATTTGGGCTAGATGAAATATGTGTCCTCACTTACCTATGCTAGTGTTTGGATGAGCAGAAACATTTACATACTTGGAAAACTAAGGAGTTGGGGAGTTATTTCTTTATGCCATAAACTGTTTCACGAAGCCATAACATCAGCCATCTAATGCTGCCTTCTCTCTTCCTTTTCTTTTATTTCTTTATTTATTTTTGCATCAGAGTCTCACACTGTCACCTGAGCAGGGGTGCAACGGCACGATCTCGGCTCACTGCAACCTTCGCCTCTGGGTTCAAGCGGTTCTCCTGCCTCAGCCTCCCAAGTAGCTAGGATTACAGGCATTCGCCACCATGCCCGGCTAATTTTTGTATTTTTAGTAGAGACGGGGTTTCACCATGTTGGCCAGACTAGTCTCCAACTCCTGACCTCAGGCAATCCACCCGTCTCGGCCTCCCAAAGTGCTGGGATTACAGGTGTGAGCCACTGCGCCTGGCCTCTCTCTTCCTTTTCTTCTTAGCTTAAGAAAGTAAAAAGGAATCGGTGATTTTAAACCCTCTCCTTGGATATACAAGATATTTTTGAGTTAGTGTTATTTGCCAAAACCTCTGCATTTTTAAGGCTTCAGTGTATTTTATACCAATAGTGACATATATTTTTACCTATGATATGAGTGATACTCTAGATGAATCCAGAAGTCTGATTGTGAAGTGTGAGGTGCCTTACCTGAGTTTACAAAATTTTATATTTGGCTGAAAAGCACTCTTGCAAACAAAAACAAACACATCTTTTCTTGAAAAGATTCCTTCATTGTATTTATATCTCTCTTCTGACTAAATTTTTCACCTTGATCACAAAAATGTGTATTTCTACATTTTTTTGGTCGACCTGAAAAAATAGGTAATTCAACGAACATGGAGAAAGAAAATGTCAAATAAGGTACTAGAAGGTTTTTGTTTTTTTTTTTTAAAGAAAGAATATAATGTACTTAACTGTATTTTCATTAAATAAAAGAATGGTCATTCAAGTGGAACTCGGCAATTAATTTTATCCTCTCCTTATTTCCATGTGTATTCTTTTTAAAACTAAGACTACCTTGATCATGGTTTTGATTACAAATCCCGAAAACAATTATGGAAATGATCTTTAATATAATAATATATTTTACTGAAATGTCTCAGCTTTTTCATTCCAACAACTGAAACAGAGACAATTCTTTGCATGTTGAAATGTGTAATTATCATGTATCCAAAAGGGAGGGTGTAATTTTCACATCTGATTATAAGGGAAGGGTGTAAGTGAAGCTGCCTGGGTAAACTTACACTTGTTTACAAAGAGCAGTACCTTTGATATTAAAAACTCAAAACATGCGAAACACTGGGAAAAATCAAGATTAACAAGCACAAAACTAAACAAAAACCTAAGAATTTTTCTTGGCCCCATTACAAAAATAAAGTCAATTCTTCTGAACTGGTATTGGTCTACATATTTCTGACGATTTTGGGGCTCAAACATTATTTTATTTTGCAGGTGTATTGGTGATGGTATTATTAAATGTTAGGAAGCTCAAACACTGTACTTAATTTGATAGGAAACTTCAAATCCTTATTATGCATATAAACTTCCGTGATCAGTTTAAACTAGAAAATGATTTTCATTTCAATAGAACACACTTCTCCTAAATTCAACATCATTGCTTGCAAGGTGTACATTTTTGATGTTTTTATCTCTCTGCTTTTTTTTTTTAACTTCTGATTTACCTTTGATAAGATCAACTTCTGCTCATGTGAACTTAAGTTTTGGACATGCAGGAAGATATGCTATCAAGGAAAGCCAGTGTTGTGATGGTAGCTATCACTTAGCAAGAAGAGATTAAAGATAGGTACAAAGGCACACAATAGGTAGGAAAAAGAAACTGCCCCAACAGCCAGCACATATCAGGAACAATTTCGAATGATACATACTTATGATTGGTAAGTGATTGTGGTAGATTTTTGAAAAGCTTAAAAAGATTGACACTGAATATTAAGTATGCTTGCCATAAAACAGGCAAAAAAGGAGAAAAAAAGAAGAGAAAAAGGGAAAGGTAAAGAAATTGATTTAGGAATAGAAGATACAAACTTATTCATACTAAAAGGAATCCACTAAAAAGTATTCAGTTATCTATTTAACTTTACAATTATATAGAAAGCAATGAATTTGTTAGAAAGCTTACTAGGTTTTCAAATGCAGTACCAATGGCAAAGCTGATTTTGGTATACTTTAAAAATCAGATTGGCTATTGTTTTTGTTTTTTTGTAATTTGCTAAAACAAACTTGACAAGTAAGATCTCTGAAGAAGAATTCAAGCTACCAAATGATTAAAATTTAAGGATAATTACGGTAAAAAGTTATTCTGTGAAAAAGAACTAGGGCCTGCATTCTTTATTACCTAAAGCATTTCAGCAATACTCAAAGTTGAACTTTTATAAAATCTTAGCTTTTTTTCTTTATATAGGATTTCACTGTGAGCCTTACATGCTGTTTTCCATTAAATCAAAAAGCAAAACACCTGACATGAATCTCCTTCCCCTTCTAATTCAATGGGGGTATCTGAGCTGCTGTCTCCATGAATGGGTGGGAGATCACATGGATGTATCTAAAGCCAGGGGAGCTTTGGAGGAGAGTGGTAGTTTACAGGTAGTTCAGAGGCCCACTCAGCTTCATATATCTGTGTCCACAGCATACCAATCAATGCTTAGTGCACAGCACATTTTTCACTGTGTTGTTAGAGTACATTTGCTTATATTTTGCACAATTTTAATTTAACCATATTGATCAAACTGAACACTCAATAAGACCCTAGGCACCTTAGGCTTATTAAAATTAGTCAACATGGAGCAAGTGAGCTAAGGAAGTAATGGAAACTGTTTGGAGATTTAAATACAGTGGAACCCACTTAAATAAATACCTGTTAATGAAATAAATCTATTAAATGAATTTATTTTCTCTGAACCAAATCAAAACACATAGAGTAATACTCAAGGGGACCTTTAAATGAATACTGCTTAAATGAATAAGCATCTTAAATGGACATGCTTCTCTTGAAAGGCAAAAAGTATTTTCATGTTCTCTAAGTTTAATTAAAGGAAGAAAATCCATGACTTTTTTTTTTGGATGTATTGTCATTCTTTGGAATTAAGCAGGAAAAGTTGCTTAAATAACACTTTAAGTGCTATAAATATTATTTTTCTTAAGAATAATTGCTCGTGCGTGTGTGTGTGTGTGTGTGTGTGTGTGTGTGTGTGTGATGGGCATTGGCTCATGGGAGACAAACTCTTGAAACAACTGAGCTCATCCATTTGTTAGGCATCTTACCTATGGTAAATGAAATTAGAAAAACATTAAAGTTTCTAAAGTGCCTGCCACAACCCTATGTGACAGAGAAATGGACTGGTTACTTTTAACATATAGTTTATTTGCCTCTTTAGAAAGTGTTGTTCTTTCTCCAGCATGGTTGACTAAAAGCATCAACTCCCTTAATCTAACGATGATTTGTAATAAGAGGCTCCTTTGCACATACTGGGTACTCAAAATAATGTTTTTAAAAAGGCATGTATGTTCTTTTTTATTGTGATAAAACATACAAGATGAAATCTACTCTATTATTGCTAACTATGGGTGTATTGTTGTTCAGCAGATCTCTAGAATTTACACGAGTGCTATTTAACATAAAGTTTATGTTGGGCCACATCTTTAACTGATCAGTCCCTCTTTTCTCAGAAGGGGTGACCTATGGTGGTATGTTATTACAATGAAAGAAAAAATGCAGCACATGTTGAAATCTTAAAGTAATAATATCTCTTTAAATACAGTGGGCACACAATCCACAGAGATTTTTTCAGACCCCCTTTATTTAGTGTTGCCTTTAGAGGGCCTTGTTTATTCATGTTTCTTTTTTTTTTTTTTTCCTCTGGCCTAATAAAAGATATTAGCTCTTTTCCCTAAGCAAAAACACTCCTATCATGAATCAGGCAACTAGTGGCCAGGTTTCACCCCACTAAAATTCTAATCTATACTTTGTCTTTTAGAATTAAGGAGAAAATGCATATCAGCAGAATCTCCTCTCTACTTTATTTCATTTATAAATTACGAGAATGATGCTATTATATATTATTAATTTCTGCTGTTCTCCAACTCTGCTGCAGCAGTGAGCTGCGGATGTTGGAACGGTGTAATTATGTTCTAGTAGGGTAGCCATCCGTTTCCTTTCAAAAATTTACAGGATTCTTAATCACGCTGCTCATTTGGGTGCGCAGCAGCGAGGATGGCGAAACACAAACAGGGCACGTTCGTTTACATAGGAACACCTGCTTAGCATGATAGCAGATGTCAGTCAGTAAGCAGAACACAAAAGGAAAAAAAATGTCAACAACAGCAAACTCGAACCATTTTGATTTGGTGCAAGGAAATCTTTTCAGGACTGATGGCAACAGTGGACATTCCTTCTGAAACACAAACGGAGGCTCTGAAATTCCCATGTCTTGTTTGTGGTTAACATGTTGTCAGAGAGAAAGGCTGTTTTTGCCTCTTGTTGCTTTCTGGTATTCATTCTGACTCTCTTTATTATTTGGGGGAATTACTAAAATTACCCTGCCTCAGTTTCCTGATCAGTAAGCAGACAATGGGTTGGGATATTCTAATTAAACACCTAGTTCCCTGAAAGTGATGATCATTAGAGGCAATGCAATGGTAAGAGCATGACTCTCCCCAGATATAGTTCAAATCCCACCACTGTCACTTAGTGGTTGCATGACATCAGTCAAGTTATTTAACTTTGCTAAGCCACAGTTTCCTGATTTGTCACATCTGCTGAGAAAATTAAATGAGATAATGTATACAAATGCCTGCCACATAATAATGATACAATAAATGGGAGCTGTACTATTATTATTAATATCACCACTGTCATTTTCATTATTATTTGGATCCTCACAGAACCTTTCCTACTCAACGTATTATTTATTAGAAGTCTAGAATGACTACCAACAGAAATCTCTTGCAGAGATCATGATAAAATGTGGTATTTTTGATGTGCAGAGTTCTATAACGTTATTATAATGACACTACTAACACTACTGTTATTTTACAGTTAGAGATCCTGCCATCATTTCTACTACGTTTTCTGGGATTTATATCTGAGCCATAAAAAAAGTTTTCTTGGCTGTACTCTGCCTAAAAAGAGCCTCGATGAAAGTGAAGTGCTTTCTGCAAATTTGACACAATAAAATGAAGCTATGGAAAGGAAAAAATGACAAGTTCATCATCTTCCTATGTCCACTCCACCCTTCCACTTTTCGCACTCATTTTTTAAGGGCTTTTCAGACTCTACTGGTATTTCCCATTCTCTTCCTTTTCCCAAAATGGTTAAAATTCAAAATGGAAAACAGCTATCACACATGGGCAATGACTAATTTTCCTAAGGAATTTTAGTATTCGGAATGTGTCTGCTCGTGCAGGCCTCTGCGATAAAGCCTCCCTGAGTAGGCATTGACTTGATACCCAATAATGGCTGCTAAGGAGCCGTTATGTAGTGCCGTGTCAATGATCCGTGCGTTGAGGACTCCCCGAGTACGCATTGACACGATAGACCGGAACGGCTCAGAAGAAGCTGTTATGGTCTATCATGCCAGTGATGTGCAGATATTGGCAGGGCCTCTGGCCCTTCTGTGGAAATGATGGAGTCTCTGAAGGAGCTGGGGTGGGCGCCATGTGGGCGCCATCAGCTCCATTTTCCCTTTGCCTTGGGTTTACTTCAGAAGAGTCAGCTCGGAAAAGTTGTCCAATTACTTCAGTGGTCCCAATATTACACCACCAAAACGTGAGCAAAAGTGAAAGATATTCTTGCCACTTCGTCTTTCGTTTCTTCTCAAGAGAAAAAAAAAGAAAAAGCGACCTAATACTGTTAATGAAAAAAGGGGGCACAAAAGTGAAGGTAACAGTTTGTCATGTTTTTGTAAGTTTCAGATTATAAATACATCTTTTCTGCTTTAGGAATTTCATCATGTACATGTAGATGGTGCCGGGCAGACTTTTTGTTGTGGTGGTGGTGATTTTCAGAGATTGAAACATTTAATCCATGCAAAGAAAACTACCTTCTTTATATGTCCTCAGTAGTTAAATAGGTACTCAGAACTCAGCATATAGGAAATGGTTCAAAAAACCTTGGGAAGAGAAGTGCAAGTTCAAGAATAAAGTTTGGATTCACACATGCTTTACCAACTTAAGGCAGTAATTAATTCACTTATGGTATTTACATGCCCCTCTTCAGATACTTATGGAGAACATGGGAATTTTAAATTCACAATTCAGTGCAAGATTTAAAACGATCTTCATTAGAATTTGAAGCTATACTCTAAACTGCTTTATATACTACCAACAGGGAGCCTCATTATGTAGTACTATATTTGGACTACCTTCTTTACATTTTGTAGCTGTAGATTTTGAATGTATTTCTGGTATGCTTAAGCAGAATCAAACAAAGTGTTTTAATCAACTCTATTAACTAACCAATCCACACAGTTGTGTGGCAAACGTATAGTCAAGAGACCTTGTGCTTCTTCTTTTCTGATGTCTTCAAAGGATCGGGGAAGAAGAGAGATCTGAGATACCCAAGCACAGAATGATAGCAAAGGATTGCAGAAACACCAAAGTGCTTCACTAAAAAAGATGATGGGAACAAAGAAACCGTCAGATTAAGCGGAAAATAGCTAAAATGATTGTGATTCTAAGTATAGAAGGTACTTCTGCATGCTCATTTCCTTGAGTAGAAAATAGCCCAATTTTCATAATGAAATTTGGAACAGGGGTAAGATATCTACCCATGGTATGTATTAAATGTTGATTGACTTGTTGACGGGCAGAAGGAGCTCACTAAATGCCAACCCAAAGTGAATGCTCAAGTGACAAAGAAGAGTGGAGGAAGGGGCAGAATATTAATCACTTACTATGTGCTTGGCACTTTACCTGTTACCAGTATTTCTTCACAACTGCCCTGTAACATGAGTATTATTATGAGAAGCAGAGATGCAGTTAGACTGAACAACTTGCTACAGGTCTTATGGCTTGTATGAAAGTAGAAACCAAATTTGAGCCCAGATGTCCAAAGCCTACACTCTTCTGAGCACCCACACTGCCTCTCTGCCTCCCTGACTCCCAAGTCTCAAAGGTGTCATTGAGAAAGGCAGAGTGCCAGTTGATTTAAATACAAACTAAAAACAAAAACAAAAACAAAAAAACAAACCCACTCAAGTATTCAAAATAACATAGCTGTCACAAAGTGAATTTCAAAAAGTTATTAATATGGTGGTAGGGAATCTGACATAAAGTTACCCAAAGCTTTTTTCTACATATGATAATGTATACTAAATCTTTAATATACCTGCTGTATTCATTATACCTTTGCTTTAACGAAACAATTTTTGTATGTCATGGCCTGAGCTGAGATGGGCAAGACTGCCCTCAAGCCATTTACACATTTGTGGGGAGACAAATAGGAATCAGATATTTTAAGTGCTGTGACAAAAGTCATCTCAGAATGTATTCTTTTTGGGGGAGATGCTGTTTCTATAAGAAAAAGTACCATGTATATTTCCTGGAAATGTAGAGGTAGAATAGCATGCCAATCACTATGACTATTTCTTTTTTCTTCTTTTTTTAAGTACTCTCCAAAGAGTAAAAAAAAAAGGAACGAATATCTCAGGCTACGGTTATTGTTTCCGCTTTTCAAGAATGTTTCAGCAGGGCCCAGAAACTGAAGTACCTCCATCGTAGGGTTCCTGGCATCCTGATTAGTCACACCTTGAAACAGTCATAATCAGAATTTAGTGAGCGTTTTCTAGGCTCCAGACACTGTCTTTAGAATTTTGTGTAATACTCCCAAAGATTCTATAAAACAAATACTGCTCCCCATTTTTAAGCATTAAGAACCGAAGTTCAGAGTGGTTAAGAAATGCACCCAGGGGCACATGGCATGGAGAGTAAATGGCAGAATCAGAATGTGGACACAAATTTGTTTGGGTCTGAATCCTGTGTTCTTTTCATTGTATCGAGTGTCTGGCCTCCTTGGGGAGGGAGGAGAACTGGGCTCCATTTGTTACAAGTGAATAGATCTAGAGATGTTATTGGAGCAGGAGTCTGGGTGGTGGAGATTGGAACATGAAACAGTGAAGCAGCTCGCCTTGCAGCCTCTAGCAGACAGCACATGCAGAGTATGTGGACCAATTCATAGCTTCTAACTTTCATCCTTAGTTGTGTAACCTCTTTGTGATATTAAAATAGTATCTTAAATTCCCATCCCATTCACCTCTCTTATGGCTGCTGTCCAAATCCTATTATTTAGGAACTTAATAATTTAAAATAGCTTGGTCTTTTTAGATTGTCAAAAACGGCCAGGCGCAGTGGCTCACGCCTGTAATCCCAGCACTTTGGGAGGCCAAGGCGGGCGGATCACGAGGTCAGGAGATCGAGACCGTCCTGGCTAACACAGTGAAACCCTGTCTCTACTAAAAATACAAAAAATTAGCCGGGCGTGGTTGCAGGCACCTGTAGTCCCAGCTACTCGGGAGGCTGAGGCAGGAGAATGGCCTGAACCCGGGAGGCGGAGCTTGCAGTGAGCCGAGATCGCGCCACTGCACTCCAGCCTGGGCGACAGAGCGAGACTCCATCTCAAAAAAAAAAAAAGATTGTCAAAAACTCTAATAAAACAGGAATATTTCACACATGCACAGACCCAATTCTGTGGGACACCCAAAGGCTAGCTCTTAAACTATGTCCTATCATCAGTGAAGAGGTAAAATCTAGACTGTTGAAAAGCACAATGCAAATATGAATTCCAATGAATCCTTGACAGTGCAACCTATGTGAAAATCACTATTCTGCTTATTATCTGTATCTATTAATAGACTTCAATTGTAATGATAAGGCAGACATTTCAATCAAATTTTTAGGTTGATAACTGACAAAATGTTAAATTATTGTTCTCTTTGGACAATGTAAATTCATTTCTGAAAAGGTACACATCTCTAAGTTCATTTCCTTAAATTCTAGGGCCTTTAAGAAAGGTAGACAACGTAGGAATATGCAGCTGTAATTTTTTTAAGGCTACTGTTCCTTTAATGCCCAGCTGGTTCTGAGATGTAATAAAATTGACATATTGATTCCTTTGAATTTACAAATGCCTGTTTCATAAACTCCATCTCCAAAGCCTAGGCATCTTTAGAGCACTGTCATTTTTTTTCTCCAAATGGATCAATTATGTGCCCACGTAATCCTGTTACCTGTGAAATCCATGCATACTTCTCCCATTTGCTGCAGTTCCCAGGCGGACAAACTTGCATTATGTACGCATAAACAAACAGCGCATTTTCCTGATATTAGAGATTGTTTTCAAAGTGAAAGACAATCTCTGGGGTCCTTTACTCAGAAAAAGAAAAGAAAGAAAAAGCAAAAAGAAAGGAAAAACTGCCTATTTCTTCAAGAAGTAACCTCAGTGTATACACACACACATATACTATCTCTTGTCTACATATGTATTTATGTTGACCACTCTGAATATTTCATTTAAATCACACAGTTTTGCTATGTTCAGTCCTTGAACTGCTCCAAGCAAGGAAATTCTTCATTTTAGTTAAACTAGTCTATGCAGGTTTATCACATTTTTTATTGCTATTTTTTCTCCTTTGTTGATAACTAGTTATTTAAGGGCAAATCATTCCCAAGACACCTTGAAACAATTGAGAAATGAAAACCCAGAGTGAACTGGGTTATAAAGTTTGCAGCTGTCTTATGGAAAGAAAAGTCTTCAGTATTTTTCACTGCAGTACTTGACACTCTGGCTCTGAGTCTTCCTTAAACACACACAGAGTCCTTTATTAAAACAATTGTAGAAAACAAAAAGATTCTGCTTCTACTATATTAGGAGGGAAACGCCTCAGTGAACTAGGAGGCCTTTCCTATGTCTTAAATCAGCAACAGCAAATTGTCTTCTCATATAAGCATGTTTACATGTTCACATGTAGACACACCTACCAGTACAAAATGCAGAAAGAAAGCTTATGTGCGAATATATACACCTAGACTGTGGCTATAGAATCCCCTGAAAATAACCCACAAGCAAACATGCTTTTGTCTATGTGTGAACTCTCTGTGTGAGCAAAGTACTGTGCATGTTCTGCACAGAGATATGAATTCTTGCTTCATTCTTTCAGCCTGTGCTGTATCTGATTTTCCTCACTTCACTGGGCACCCAGCAGTCCAGTTACACTGCACTTGCACTCTACAATTTGTCTCTAAGAGATTCCCCAAATCACAAAATGTCTTGTCTGCTGTCCAACGTGCTCCCCATATGCAGAAAAGATGGTCTGAAAAATTGGGTTGTGCTTAGAGCCCTGTGGCTTGGCCCACCTCTGCCATTGTGCAGGAGTGATTTTAAAGATAAATGGCTGCATGTTAACCAGATTTGACATGCTGTACAAAGGCAGGCACCTTTGGTCCCATGACACAGCCAAACAGAAAACACAACAAGCAAGCCTGGCAAAGATGTCCGACCTGAATAAAAGCACAACAATTTGTCACATAGTTGTTACAAAATGTTAGCAGCTTTAGGGCTTGCCATGGGATGGCAGAGATATGGCAGTGTGGAGAATTTAGAAGTCTGAGAATTGGTGAGTCTTAAGCAATGGAAGAGTTAAATCAGAAAAGGGGGAAAATAGTCATCGCAAAAGGATTATTTTCATCTGCTTCCTCATAAGGCCGAGGAAGGCCTTAATGTCATGAATTAGATAAGCAAGAACAGTGTTCCAGGGTTTACCAAATTCCACTGTTTTGAAGGGTTGTATGTTAACTGTCTCTTTCCAAACTCTCAAAGATGTAGCACATTCTAGGATTAGTTTCTTCAGGATCAACAACCATTTTTTATTTTCTTTTTCAAACTGACACAGTAATGAAAGAAAAAATAAATTTTGAGGATGAAACATCTTTACACCCCACTTAGTCTCACTATTCACTCAGAGAAACAGAATCAAACTGCCTCACTCTTTTTCAAACGCTGGGTTTTCTTTTCCAAATGTCCTTCTAGTCAATGATCATTATTGCCTGTGTTGCTTGTAATTCTAGAAATTCCATGATTACAGTAACATGTAACCGTAGACTTTCTTCCTGACTCCAGGCTCATGCCCTTTCTAAACCTTAATTTCCTCATCAGTAAAAATAGTATGAAAATAATAGTACCCATTTCACAGCATTATTGTTGGGGCGAGATCAGATGACATAGGCAAAATTCTTAGCACGGGTCCCAGCACATTGTTAAGTACTCAACAAATGTTAGATGATAATATCTTTCGTACAGTTGCCAGAGACGTGTCACTGAAACGCAAATATAATTATGTCACTCTTCTATAAAACATGGTTCGCAAGCTCACCATCACCTATTTACTGGATACAAGCCAAAAATATGGGATAGGACATTCTTCTGCTCCCTGACCACCTTTGCAGACTCAAATCAAGCCCATCCTCTTTGCTCATGCCCTGTGTTTCAGACATCTCAGTTGGCTGACAATGCCTGCGCTGTTCACCCTTTCTCCTGGCTTGTACATGCCATCCTCTCAGCCCAGCGTGCCGTGCCCTCACTTGCTGGTGAAATCCATGTTATATGACAACAGTCTCCTCAAAAGTCACCTCTGCCATGAAGTGTCCCCTCACCACCTGCTCCCAGATCTAGTTGTGCCATCCTCTGTACTCTCTCTGTATTGGGTAGAAAGTTCTTTGTGGCACTTGCCACATTTTCATCATATCTTAAATGCACCCCCATTTCCCACTAGACAGCAAGCTCCTCAGGGGCCCAGGCTCTAGCATCCATTTTTTGATCCACAGACCTCAGCCAGAGCCTGCACATAGTAGGTGTGTAATTAATGCAAAATGAACAAATGCTGTAGTTTTCTGCTGACATACCACAGGAAGACCTAGAAAGGACCTGATGACATACTTTTCAATTATTGTACAATGAGAAAATTTTTCTTTTTTTACAATTCAAAGCTCTGATCACCCAGGAATAAAGGTGAAAGAAGCCATCAGTAGAAAAAGAAAATGTGCATTTTTCTTTCATGAATCTGATAACAGCTTCAAAGAGGTGATGCTTGTAATAATAGCAGAATGAACTGAGTTAAGCTCACATGGCAAACTTTGAAACAAAAAAGGACTTAAAAAATGCCAATCTAGTGCTGGGATAGGCATGTAGTCCAGGCCTTTTCTGACAATCTTGATGACCCTGTAAGAGTACAGAGATGATACTTGGTGGAGGGAGCTTGTATAAAAAGACACTGTCATTCTCAACATATATATATATGTCGTTCTCAACATAGATATTATATATATTATATAATATATAATATACTCTATATATATATATATGAAACATTGATGGCATCTCACGAATAACTCCACATTGCCCTGCTAAGCTCATAGGGCACTATGAACCAAACGTAAAGAGGTAAGATTTCTACTGCAAATATTTCAAGGGGTAGGAAGGTCCTCGCGCTCTATTGACATCTGTGATTCTCTAACCCTTGTGACCCCTTGTAAACTCAGAACCAGTGCAGCCTGGAGCACGTCATAATACCTCCTCCATCCCACCACTCTGCTGAAATTTGAGCCAAGCCCCATGTGGTTGCGGATCTTATGTTCACAGGTCCTGAAGGAAATCCAGGAAGCCATTCTTTGATGAAGTCTGCACCCACCCTCACTGAAAGTGAACTGACTGCTGGAATATGAAATCGTCATCATCACAGTTAGTGGGAGGCAAGAGCTGGTGAAAGGAGAGGGATCATGGAGTTAACTGGTGACCTTTCAGTTTCCTCCATTTAGAGGTCTCATTTTATTTCTACTTGTAATATTAAATGGGAAACAGATTTAAATATGAGAGAAACGATGGCATGCCACTTGGAACAACCAGCTGAGCTGTCACCTCTAAATTGCACTTTTCATTTGTGTCCTAAAAATGATCAGGAAGGGTCATGAGGGAAGGCCCGAAACTAGGCCTGAAATCAGAGGATAGAAAGATACTCCCAGAGATCCCTTGAGCCCAGGAATCTCAGCTGCTGTGAGCTAGGATGGTGCCACTGCACTCTAGTCTGAACCATAGAGTGAGACCCTGTCTCTAAAAATGAATGAATGAATGAATAAAGATGACACTCCCAGAGATACAGTATTCCTTATTTTTCACCTTTCTCCCGAAAATGTCTGTATTACCACAAAACATAACTTCAGAGTGAAGTGAAATTATTGATTTCTGCCTGAAACAGCAAAAAAACATGTAGAATATTTTACATGAGAGAATTTGATCATCAGATTGATCTGCCACAACTAAATAAGCATATTCTTAGGATGAGCTTTATATGGAGAGATCATTTTGCAGAATGCCAAACACAGAAGAGGATGCTTAAAAAGCCCCACAAAGTCTCTTAACTCCAGTGGTATCAAGCCAGATACTCAAACCCCATATTCTCAATTCATTATTAAAATATTTTAAATTCATATTGTTCAGAGAGTCAGAATAAGCACATGAAAGTTATATTTCTTCCATTAAAATATTTTAAAAGTCTAGTGGTTTAATAGTAAAAATACAGCGTAAATAGAAATAATTTTTAACCAGTATCTAATCTATAAAATCCACTCATTTGCCAATAGAACGCTTGAAATATAGTAAGTTGATAGCATAATGTTTTGTAGAAAGTTGCATCTTTGTTGAAAGGAAAGATGACATTGAAAAACAGTTAATTTCTGTAAACGCTTTTTCTAGTGATAACTTTATTAACTGGTTTTAGATATTTCTAGATGGAATAACAAAGTTACAGTTCAAGATTCTAAGAAAAATATCAGCCTTATTATAAATTTTGTTTCTTTCTTAAACTTTAAAAATTTAATCTCAAGTATTTATTGGATTGGTTAATAGTCATTCTGTTTGTACCACCTATACCATGGACAGATTTCCCCCCATGTCTCTATTTTATTGATGGGAGCATTTCACAGCCAACCAAATCTCCATTAGTCAGAAGCTCAGGTCTACAATTTTGACCCGTGTAATAATTTTAGGCTTGCAATTTGTGTTGTTATATTTCTTAATCTAGGTCTAAAATATGTGCAGCATTGCTTTTAGAAAGTAAAAAACTGATGGATTGTGCCATCTATGGCAGCATTTGTTCAGCATTTGGTACAAATGGGAGAAAAAAGATACAGAATGCATGGATTGATTTTCAAATTACCTCAATATTTTGAAAACATTTTCACCTGCATGCTGAGAATGCTAAGAATGGCAAGGAAGGCAATTGTGCATTTGCACAGCCTCCACTGCATTCATTTATAAATTACCTCATCACTGACTGAAATTAACACTGATTCTTACAGGCAATTTCTCAATTTCCAATGCTAATTACATTTTTTTTACTTTTAAATTCTGTACCACCTGTTTTGGGCAAGACATCTTAGGCAGCGCGACCGCATTTAATCACAATTTTAATTAACCGCCCTGTAGATGTGAAAAAGAAGCAATTATAATGTAGATGAATGATGATTTTTCTGCATTAAATTGTTTTGTTTCCCTGGTATGTTGATTGTAACACAGCACACAAATACAGTAACTGTACAATTTTTTTCTATTGTAATTTAGTAATTGTTTTTGGAAAACCAGTTTGGGAATGAGTGACTTCATCTGTTTACAAATTGATTGATACTGTTCACTCACTGATTGCTGCGGCGTATATTTTGGTATTGCACAGCCTAGCATAAAATATAATTAGAGATGCACAGGCTTTGCAGCACCATTTTGGAATCTGAAAATCAACTGTAACTGAAGTATGTTTTCCTTGAGCATACTAGTATCAGTTGGGGCTGATGAAATGATAATCAAAACAATGGGCTTTCCAATTCCACCACAGTAGAAACCCTTGGTTTCAATCTGATAGTCTAATATGGTAAGTTTATGAATTACTCTGTACTAGGCCTGGGAGCTGGGGGCTGGCAAGTCTGAAGCTTGCACAACTCACTCAGATCTGTATCACAAGGAGCATACAAGTGAGGTAAAGAAACAATGATGAAAAATAAAGAGTTGCTGCTTTGGAAATGGAAGGATTGTTCCCGACACCCAGGCACAATGCACTGGTGTGCTGTAGCGCTAGCCTATCTCATCTCTACACTATGATACAATAAGATCACATTCATGCTCCTGGCTTGCAGATACAGATCATTAAAGCTGTACCTCATTGCAGATAAATTCAAAGATCGTATTTATATGAAGCAGAGCCTGTTCCTCACTCAGCTAGAAATTGGATGGGGGGGTAGCGGGGGGAAAGAGCCATCATTACCTGTTTATGAAACCTTACGCTAACTGATAGCTAGAAGATCTACACTTAATATTCTCACATGAATTAGAGCCCTTCAGGAATACCCTAGCCTAATGTCACACCCACTCCCAATCTCAGGAACTTTCTCCATTAATACACTGCATTGGTATCGTAGGGCTTGTGTCACCCTCCAATCATCCAATGAGTCGTTCTGAAATGTGCTCACTTGGATGAGTCCTGGGCTAGGCCATTTCTGCCAGCCTGGAAAAAAAGGGGAAAAGGCCATGTAAGCAATTGTGGATGTTCAAAGGAAACTATTTACGAGACCTCTTCATCTCCTGCTTTGCTTCTTTTTACACTCTATTCCTTAGAAGATCCTAAAGTAGAACAGTTCATTAAAAGGTGAGAAGTCATGTTGGTCCTAGCCATGGACTTGTTACAAAACATAACTAGAATTATGACTTCATTTAGAGTAATTTAAAGATAGAATGTTATGAGCTGACAGGACAAAGCAGTTAATACCAAGATAGGGGTTGGGGGTTGGGGAAGGAGGACTATTTGGATGAACTGCTGTTTGTCTCTTCCATAAACAGTTGCTAACAAAGTATTAATAGGAAACCCCAAACTGATGCCAAAATTCACTTTATATATTAAGTAAGACTCTGCCCCATTAATATATTAAAAGCTCTCTTCTTTTCCAGGTTGGAGATTACATGTCTAAATCTTGTTCACACCTATGGGATTGGACAAAATTTTCTCATGAAACTAAGAGAACAGGCCACAGAGTGTCTTGCAATCTACGCTGTTAGCAAGTGTCTTTCTCATGCCTGATGTTATACAAAAACTAGCAATAAAGGCTTATTCTTTCCTAGCCACCCCTACCTGTATCACTCTTTCTGGCTGTGGGAATTATTTGGCATAAGTGAACATGGAGAAAAACTACCACTGAAAAGAAATGGACAATTCATCTCAGTCACTGCTAAGAAAGCACACTTAGGGCAGGTAGGAATGTGGATGTGTTTTACCCCGGAGACTCCATTTCAGATTCTTAGTGCAGTCTCACCGGTTATTAGCAGCAGCAATACTTTTAGGCTGCTGAGTATTTTTCTCTCCTTTGCCACCTTCCTCACCTAACTCGTAACAGCTCTCAAGAAAGATGCTGTTTTATGAATGGAGGTAAAAATAACCTTGAATATCTCAAATTATAGCCTCTTTACATAATGAAAAAGGAGTATTCTGGCAGCAGATTTTTTTTTTCATAAAGTTATTCCAGCAATAATGCTTGTTTGGAAGTTTCTAAAAGTGGTAACATCTGTGCTCCTGCTGGCAGATGCCATCCCACCAACCTTTCTATGGGCGGTTTGTCTTTGAGAGAAAATAAAGTACCTGATCCCAGGCCTTAGTCAGTCTTAGCTCCCTGTATCTTCTCACTCTGACCCACTGCGCGTTCCTTCAAGCAGAGAGCTGCCTCCCATGGCTACCTCCTCAATATAAACTTGCTAACTAATCTCTTAGCAAACACTTGAAGAAAACCTGAAGAGTGGAAAGAGAGGCAGAGGGTGAACAAAAACCCAGCATAGATAAAGCTCAAGACACATTCAACGGGACGCTGGAATCTAAATTTAGTACCAAACTTAAGATTTCTTTAGATAGGCGAGCTGTTGCCTCTGGAACAGGGATTTTCATAACAATTATTTTATTTTTAAGTCTCAATCTTAATTCTTCTGCTATCTCTTAAATAGGGCTCACTTTAACATAAACTCCCTTGATTTTTTTTTTTCTCTCAGTGGTGATGTGCCTACCCTTATAGGTATTCTTATAGGCTTTCTTTTATTACTGAATATCTCTTTAATAATTTGTCATTTTAAAAAGTCTACTCTGACTACACTGAGTACACACAAGGTAACTCTTCCTTAGGAATTTATGTGACAATCCAGTGTTGGAAATAAATAATGACTTTCAACCAATGATCAAAGAAAAATAAATCTTTTATCCTAATAAGACTTTTAAAGACTGGAATCCCATTTTTAAATGGATAACAGCTAAGAGGCTACTGGCAATCTATTTATTTCCAAAGCTGTGTTTTAATGTTGGCTACACAGAAACTGGATGAGCAAATGGACCCTAGGGTCCTCAAAGTTAAAGCTTTTAAAATAAAGTTGGTATGTAGTATTTGAAAACATATTGTTCAGAATTTAAGTTTTAATATCTAGGAATAAACAGAGCATTAAATCAAGCAAAACTGTGACAAGGCCAATATGCACATGGATGATGCCAGCAAGGCATCTTCAGCCCTTTGTTCACAGCTTAACAAAACTGTGCCGTCACACCACTTTAGTTCAACAGTGCCTGTCGAATGGGCATCAGCAGATCAGCCAATGCCTGTCATACACAGAGCTAGAAAACGGTTTGAAAGCAAGGGCTTATTCGACCCCCAAGTCTAGTTGGAAAGTAAGGAGGATTTTAAATCATCTAGTAAAAACACCAGCCCCCTCCCACTCCAAAGTTAGAAGAGACGGGGAAGGATGACAATTTTTTTTTTTAAGACATCAAGGAGAAAAAATGTTCTCAGGCAAAGGAAACACTTTTCATATTTGTTTTCTTTGTAAAAGCAATTATAAAAGTTTTGCAATCATAGAATTTTTCTTAAAGTGACCTTGTTGAGAGTAAAAGTTGAGTATCTTAGACATCTTAAGGTTTTGCCATGTTTTTTGACCTTTTAAACAACTTAATACGTGTTCTCATATTACCAGGATAGTAGGGCATTATTTGACAGAGAACTTGCAAACCCATGTCATTCAAAGGAGTATCTCTTCAAATATAATTTTTGCTACTTGTACTGGCTTTTTGTTAGCCAAAATGCATTAGCTTTTGAATGGACAGTCCCCTGAGCTCTAGTCTCTGTGAACATTTAATCTACTCAGAAGAGAACCCCCAAGAAAACAAACCTGGTAAAGAGAGGGATTGTTCACTTTCCTACAAGTTAACAATTAGAAAAAAAAAAAAAAAAAAAAAAAAAACCAAACCACCTTAATTTCCTCCTATAACACTGATCATGAGATTTGGCTTTCAAGCTTTAATAAGTGCTGGGGAGGTGCCTCAGAACTTTCCTTCCGTTTAATTAAGTGTGCCCACTCCTCTTTAGGCATCCAATCAGATTAAGTGAGAGCAAACCCCCGGAGCAAGGCTGGTGAGCCCTAGTGGTAAGAATTAGCTGAAGGTGTTCTGAATCTCAACCTTTCAAGCTCCTTCAGGATATGGTGCTGCTGAGATCAGTACAGGAGGAGCTGAGATTTCCCGCACACTAAAGTTGAAAAGCTCTCGCTCTCAACCTCCCCCCACCCCTCTGTCTTTCACTCTGCTGCTGTCAGTTTGCTGCCTGTACTTTGGCTGTCTCTTTTCCAGTCTCTACCCTGTGAGTTTCTGGCCTGCCAATTTCAACTTGAAGCTTGACTGGGCTGATTTGATGCAAATACCTCCAGGGAAAACCCTGAAACTGATGAACAGTTATGTCAAGTCGATTTTGCACCATCGGGAAAAGGTAACCTCTGCGAGAAAAAAAACAACAAGGTTAAAGAGACAAGGGCTTTTCACGTGTAATACCTCTGCTGCACATCTCGTTCACTGTTTACCATCCCTCAGAAATTGTAACTGTCAGAATTAGTCCTAATTGCAGATGCGAAAGCTGCCATTATAATAAAAACAGAGGCAGTGCAGGCATTAAATGTAGCAGCCTAATTTGTGAGACTACAGAAAAGGTAGAGTAAATGAATATTTCATTACTTTAATTACCAGGGACTACTCTTTTCTTGCTGTCTTATGATAAGTGTTGCTGTAACTAGCAACAGCAAACATCCACTAAAACATAAAGTGCAATAATCGTCCTGCTGTCAGGATCACCACTTTAAAATACGAGCAGGGAAAAAATATAATGGTTTATCTATTTCTTAGAGATTGCAGAAGTAGAAGATGGAAATTCATTTAATGTCAGGGGGAAAAAACGCACACACAAAGGCACCAGTAAACAGGTTTTAGTCAGAGAATAATGGCTCCGAGAGAGAAGAAAAAAAAAAAAAAAAAGACCAGTTGACCATACATTTGAAATGTTAGCCCTAAAAGAATGCTAGAAAGTGAAAAGTAAGAGGTAATAGTGTTTGGATTTTTTAAGGCAAAATTTTGTCTGTGTTGCACAATGTAATAGCTTGAACATTAGAAAATAAAAAGCGACTGGGGGAAAGACAAGGAAAGCAAGTGGTTTTCAAGTGATTAAGCAAAGGTGGAAAAAGTTCAAGTTGGCAAAAGTTTAGAAGCTCAGTCCAGTTCCATTTAAAAAGACTAGATAAAGCCTGCCAGAAAAAGGACTTTGCCTGCAGTTTCAGAGTACTGATTCATAAGACTTGGGGAGTATCAACGATTACTCACCATTGACACCTTAAAAAATCCTGGGCACCTCTATATAAATGTCAATTTCAGGTAAAGGGGCAAAGTGGAGTGGGAGGTGGCTGGATTGTAGGAGGTGGGAGGTGGGCTGGGAGTGGGGGGTGTGGTTGAGGAGGTTGCTGAGACTGGTTGAAGCCAGCCTGTCTCTGCATTTATCACTCTGTCCCAGAGGAGGTGTTTGTTCAACATAGCAGTTTGACAGCACAAAAACACTGTGGCCAGAAGCCCTATCAAAGAACCTACTGACACGTATCATTTGTGGTCTTGGTTTCACAGGGCAAGGCTACCTCACACTTATCTGCACAAGTATAAAACTCCACACATTTCTAAGTGTTCGGTATGGTTTTAAATCTCCCCCACCCTTTTTTATTCTGTATATTGTAAACACTAGTTTAAAATACCATCTTTATTCAGGACTCCAGAATGCTGTTTTAAAAACCATAATAATTTGCAATCAGTTTAGGATAATCTGTGTTAAGATTGGTAATACTGAAGGAAAATGGGAGAAAACAGTACAAAAGCAGAAAGCTAGTAATTTATCCTAAATAATACACTTAAAGCTTAGATTAATAGGTGTAAGTTTCGTAAGAATCATGTGGCACAGGGAACACATTTCCCCCCTACAATAAATCCTACTAAACAAGAATCTACATTAATTCTTCGCCTCTACTATTTTTGTTTAAGTGTATTTCATTCACAAGCTAGATGACTGTAGTGAAAGTTAAAGAGGAAAATTCTCAGAGTTTGGATCCTAGGGTGCATTTGTGTTTGTGTGCATGTGGGAATGTGTGCACATGGGCTGTATTTAGTTTTCAAATTCCCATCAGCAGAGCAAAGGTGATGGGAAATCTTTAGAGGACAACCATTTTGCTCAGAGATATTTCCCTCTTAATGGGTCTATTTATTATGAAAACACAGCTTACTGAGTTCCTTATATATAAACCTCACCTCTTAAAACTGAGAATTCTCATGATGTGAAACACTTCCATTGATGTGCATGGTGTCTAAAATAGAAACTTAGGTACTTCCAAGAATAGGCAATTGCAATTTCCTTTATTACAGCTACTTGGATATACAAGACAATAAATACTTTCTTAAACTAAGAAACAGTGAAAGCTATATATTACATTTATAGATCACTTGGGCACTGAATTCCTTGAAATTTACTCATCCATTTGAGAGAAAGAAAAAAACCTCAGATTTTATATAGCACAATATTTTAATCTGTTCATCTATTACTGATTATTTCATATTTGGGAGGAGGGGGTGGCTATCATCTTGTCAGGAGTACCTTTCCTTGAGTTATTATAAAAAAATAAGAAACAGTATATAAAGAACAAAAATCACTATGTTGTCTATGGGCAACGTAACTATTAAAGAGAAATCCATTACAGTTTTTTTAATGTAGAATACATTTTAGGAAATCATTAATGACAGTTACCTATTCCCAGGAATGCGGTCATCTACCTCTCTCACCTGAGATTATTTTTAAATGTTCCCACCTTAGTTTATCCTGAAGATTTAAAAGTATACCTTCATATATTTGTGATATATAAAGGTGGCCAACTGACCAGTTCTGTGTTTATTGTTTGATTAAAAGAATATCTTCTTTTACACAGGATTTAAAATTTTAACTTCAAAAGATTCAACTGTAGAATTAGACCTCTTCTAGTTTATAGTAAAGTGTTGTGTGGGTTTAAGATGAAATCATACACAGCAAACAAGAAAAATTTACAACAACTTAAAAATGGATTAGATACAATAGAATATGACATTTAATCCCACAGATTATAGGAAAAGTTATTTGGAGTCTTAATTTTATAGCAGCGTTAAAAAGAAAGAAAGAATGAAAGGTAACCTGAATATGCACACTAACAGCTCCGTATCGTCTTCTAGTTCTAACCACTACTTCAAATCTCAATCCCTGGACCCAGCTCAGTGATAGAACTAAATTTGTAAATAATCATGAATCATTATGATGATTACATTCCTCAATTGAAAAAATGAAAGCAAAGTACAATCAGACCCTTCTTGAAACGTTTGCTCCCCTTACACTCTTAATGTGTCTGTGCTGCCTGCTCTTCCAAAGTCTGGTTTTTAGAAACCCATATTAATTTCTAACCAAGGCTGCAGCAGCCACTGTAAACGTACATGGCTTTATCAGCTCTCATAGTTTCTTGGGTCACAAATGTACCATATCTGATGACACAGTGATCATCTTCCTTCTCCTTTCTCTTTTCAGATCCTCTAACTTTCCTGTCAGAAGCCTGAAAAAATATGCGCAGTTACTGTTGCTGAGGGGAGACAAAGTTTAACTTCTGGGTTGGCAATCGGAGAATAATTCATGAGCAGATTTCTAGCAAATGATATGATTTGCTAAATTTTGGTCTTTGATTTATATTTATGTACTCCTGCTACTGCTAAGGTTTTGCCAACCTCAATTAGATCATGAATGAGATCATTTTAATTCAGCCCCCAAACTGTGACCTGACCATGGTCTGAAAGTGTTCAAAAAGTAATTTTAAGCCTCCCTTTGATTTGAAAAGGAATACTGCATGCTTGGTCGTTCATACAAATAACATAAAACTTAATTATTGGATGATTTGGCAGAGGACCTTCTTGCCAAACAACAGTCAATGCCAGCTACTGTGATGCTGGCGCTGCCCGGGCCCCCGAGCCCACAGCCTCCTTGTATACGGGCGTTTGTTCATTGTGTCTCAGGGCAAGATGCTTTCAAATAGGATTCACGGATCTGGGAGGCAGGGTGCAACTCGAAGGGTGTACCATATTTATAACTCCAGTTTAAAAATGCTGTCTCACCTAGAAGGGAAGTAGATCTGCGCTGTCAAATCACCAGGAGGCTGTGACAAAGGGAGCTTGCAGCCTGACACACGGTGTAACAACATAGCAAACACCTTTAATTCCGTCATGTCTCATACCCTTTACTTTCTCACACATTTGTGGCTGCTCGAATGTTGACACCTACACTCTTTTTCGAAACTAAATAAGGCAATCTTATTTAAGCCCAAATGCAACACCTGTAAAGTTATTCTTGTGCCCAGCAAAAAATAACCATTAACTCCTTCCTCATAAATGCCTCTCTGCTTGCTTTGGAAAGTCTCAAGTTGGTAACGGCCAGCCTGAGGCCCTGACTCTGAGGTTCACATGACCTCCCAGGTTTGGACAGATAGGCAGTACTTCCCCCTTGAAAAGATGCGAAGGCTGAGATCATATCACTGTCCGAACTGGCCTCTCATAGCTTTTCAAGTTGAAGCCCCTTTCTTCATCACAAACTTCTGGTGTCTTTTATAGGAAGGAGAGAGGCCCCAGCTGCTTCATTCCCTCTAGCTACCGTAGTCTAATATTTTAAAAGCTAGAAATGAAAATAGCTTTTCTAAAGATATTTCCTGGAATTTTTAATGTGCTGCCTTGATTCCTTTTTTCTATCTTTTTTTTTTTCCCTTGCCAATTATAAACCACCATTTGGAGGGCTTATGAGCAATGTAAGTCCACCTCATCTAATTAAACCACATTGTTTTAAAAGCTTGAACAGTTTTCATGCCTATAAGACTTGTCTGAATAATAAACTGCCAGAGCCAGAATTCTGAGTGTCTTTGGAGAGCCAGGATTTTATCTGCTGAGCGCAAGGGGCCAGGCACTCAAAGAGTTAAAGAGTGTTCCCGCATTGCTGGGTAGGTTAATATCACAGCTGCCTGGTAAAGCATTATCCCCGTACCTCACTTAACAAAAGCCTCCTTTTGCAAACAGACTCCCACTTTCCCCGCAAGTGTCCAAAGGTGTTTACTGAAGTAAATCTGCCTAAATCCTTCATTGCTTGGGTCATGGGGGTGGATAGGAGGGGTGGAAGGTGTAGGGATAATCTCTTTTTGTAAATTCTGTAAATCTTCTGGGAAAAAGAAAAAAAAATCAGGAATCTGTGTCACATGTTCGCACAACTTCTAATATATCCGTTAGTTTTGCTCTTATAAGTGAAATCTTCCACAAGGGCTATTGGAAAAGCCCCCGTTTCAAATCATTCACTCTGCTGTTGGAAGAGATTGCACTTCCAAAGTTTGTGTGTGTGTTTGTATGTGTGAATGTGTGTGTGTGTGGTGCATGTGTGTGAGCGCATTGTATCCTTAATCTAATTGTTGGGAGAAAATTACTGGTATCTCAAAAGTGGTTTCAGAAAGGGGAAGAAAAAGACAAGACAGTCTAGGAGCAAGATAATGTCGCTGAAAAGTTGTCACGAGAGGTTTCTGCTCTTGCTGTGGTCTCATTCCAATACCATTAACTGCATGTTACTTTTGCATGTTGAAAATGGTGGCAAATAACACAGTAAAACCTGACAGGTCTGCCTGCGAGGGTTTAAACAGTTCCCAGGAAGGAGGCCTTTAGGCACAAACTTTCTCTCACAAGAGAACGTGAATACCACCAACCCCTCCCCTACAAATCCTGAAGCATCCAGTTTGAGATACAAAAAGGCTGTCATCTCACAAATGTTAAACATACTAAAAAAATCTGAAAAAAAAGTATGGAGAAGGTGTGAAAAACGTGGCACTTTACAGCCCTCAAAGCTTTTTAAAATAGCACAACTTTTCCCCCTAAAATTCTTTTCAGAGAATTTTTTTTTTCCTTTTTGGCTCATTTGAGAGTTTCTTCTTGGCTTTTTTCCCCTTTCATTTGAAAATATGAATTATCATAAAAAGTCAGGGGGAAAAATGGGAAAGTCTTTTCCAGTTTTCCTGAGGATTTATCAGTGTGTTCAGGCTGGGTGTGAGGACCCGTCACTGAAACCAGACCAGGGGCCCAGTCTCCAGCTCGCCCGTCCCTCCCACCCCCAGGGCCCTCACCTCTCTGGTCCGCTGGTAAACAATCAGATTTATTAAAGCCAAATCGTAGGCAGCACTTAAGGGCGGGAAGTCCACACACCTGACCCCAAATCTAACAGGCTTCTGGGGGAGAATTCGATCCCCTCCTGACACTTTTTACCTCAAGTGTTGAGCGGGTGGCCATGAATAGTACAGACATGCCATCTTGTAACACTATATGCCTGTCAGGAGGGACAGGGCCTGGTGGAGCATCAGCTATATAAGGCTGGTAACTAGGGGAAGCCCAACAAACAGCCACAAACACCTAAGTTATTTTACTCAGCTACTACCCTGTGCCTCTCTCTCTCTCTCTCTCTCTCTCTCTCTTTCTTTTCATCTTGGCTTTCTGTGGCAGAATGCAAATGGAGCCTGCCGGCGGTGAAAGGGCTGAATTGTGATTAAGAAGAAGAAGAGCTCCTTTCTTTGTTCTCCCCTCAGGGGATGTTTACTGGGAGAGACACAGCGGATCAGATATGAAAGGCATTCAGGTCAGCATTGATGTGAACGAAAGTGAAATCATACCTAAGGCATTCAAAAGACCGCCGTGTCAGGGGTTCAGCTAACGGTGCAGCTACTGTGTGTGTGTGTGTCTTCCCGGAGAGGCAAAAATCTTTTCACAGACTGGCAATTTTTTTCCCCTCTCTAATTTACTACAAAATTATAAAAGTTTTTCCCCCATTTGCCTCCCACCAGATGACACAAGAGTTGGTATTTTCTGTCTTCATGGACCACACGCGAAATCAGACCAACTTCTAATAACTGTTGTTTCCTAAATGAACCAGCAAGGCACCATCTGAACTGTGATTTTCTTTTAAACAGGTGTATTCATGTGGGCTACATATATGCATAATATGTAGGAGAGAACGGAAAGAAGAGAAAAGCCAAAAGATACACGCATGGATGGCTTTTCTTCTTACCTCCTCAGAGGAAACACAAGACAAAACACACACATGCACATACACAGCATAAAAACACTACAGAACACCTTAAAACGAAATCCTTTATTTACTTTGTAACTACTAGTTACACTTTTCCTGAGAGCTTTCACTCTGACATGACTGTCACCCAAGATAAAAGTATTTGGCACATAGCTATGAAGGCAAAGGCTTCCATGGAGCCTACTGATTATTATCGTTTTCCTTTTAAAAACTGCTTGATGAAGAAACACTTGGATCTTACTTTTTAAAAGTTTACCCTCCCCACAGCCCAAATAGTCATTCAATAGATTTTCCAAGTGGTAAGCTGATGCTGTTGGCATAAACAGAGCTATGTAAATATATACAAAATTCACAAATCACAGCAAACATACAAATAATGAGGAGGTGCCTGGATGTTTCAAGGCTTAAAAATGAAAAGGAAAATTACATTTCATCTTCTGATTGCTAAAGACAGAAAAGAAATAAAGAGGGGGAATAGGGCTATATTTATTGGTTTAAATCATCCTTCCCTCTGCTCTGAATTATTTTTTTCAACCTTCACATCTTGGCTAAAAAGCATATTTGGGCTTATGTTAACATCTGCTTTTGTGGTGACATTTAATTCTGTATATTTTCAACTAGTGTTTCTGCATCACAGATTTTCCTCCTTTATCTCTTTGCTCTGAAAAGACAACCAAAGAGCAATCAAAAAGGTGTCTGACTTGGCCATTCAGACAATTGCCCCCTTGTGGGAATGCGGGAATGAATGGTACAGTGGACACCCCAGCACCATTGACGTTATAAACATGTAAATGAAACACATTAGGGCAGACAATCAATTGTCTGTGAGCATTGCAAACCTGCACTCCCTCTCTCTGTGACAGGCACAAAATAGTGTCTACCTTGGGAAGCCACGGTGCTGAGAGGAAAAGGACAAAGAATTTCCTTTCACACAGAAGAAAATGCACCTTAAAAGCCTTGGAAGAATGCAGATGACAAAAACTGTTGCAAGGAAAAGAATCTCCCACATCTTAGAATAAACGCGGCACTGCTAGAGAGGCTAGTAACGCCCTCCTTTCCTACCTTCAGGGTAGACACACATTTTTCCCAGGAAATATTCTTAATATGGCATCAAGGTCTTTAATAACCTCTTGGAATTTTCTTTAAGCAAATTAAGAAGGAAGGGAAACACTGAAACCTATGACATAGCAGTTGAGCAGGGAACTTTAATCTTGGTTTTACCCTATTTGAAAACAAATGGTGGAAGACGTGAATTTATTTGTATCTGGTAACAGAGAAACAATGTAAAGTTTAAAATCCTCAGCCCACCCTTAGTCCTGGTGGACTGTCACTCTATGGACACCAGCAGCCTACTGGCTCTGCTACGAAGGAAAGCATGTTTCTACCCCAATTGGCTTAGTTTTTCCAGACCAAAATAAAACAAATAGATCAGCCTAGATACATAGCCCCCAGCCTTGTGTGTGTGCAGCGTGACAAAACTTGCAGAAGATCTCCACAGAGAAAAAAGGATGGAGATGGATATCTTTGGAGCGCCCTCAGAACTGGTACCTGCCACACAACCTGCCCGAGTGCTTTGAAAGTCAGCAAAACAGGCTCCCTAGAAGCTCATCAACTTTACGAAGAAAGCTACTTGCCAAAGATTTCCACACTTTGCAAAGATAACCAAGTCTGGACTGACAGTGATCCGAAGGAAACTTCCTTGTCTAAGTGTGTGTGACTCTCGTTGCCCCATCCCAACTTCACCTCTCAGGGAGGAGAGCTAGGAGGCACCTCCTGGAGAAGGGGTTGACTGCATTTTCTTTCCTTTTCATTTAAGCATCTCTGAAACGGGAGCAACTTCTCCGTCCCTCATTGCCTCTAACCATCACTACCAGCACCTCCACTCCTTTAAGGAAGTGGTAAAGAGTGAGGGCTTATTTTAAACGGGGATAATCATTTCTGCTCTTCTGATTGTTTCTCCTCTAGGATCCAAAGCCCTGAGAACATTCAACTTGATCCCTGTTCTTTGCCACTGAAGTTCAGAGACCAAAGGCATTTGTAAAAAGCTCCCCTTCTCCTTCACACTGTCCCCAACCCTTTAGTGGAAACTCTGGAGAAAAATCAAATTTAACTTTTCCTTTCTTCTCCTATTTCCCTTTTCTCTCCTCCTAATTCAGTTTTTCTTTAAAAGACAACTTCATTTCTTTCTCTGAAACAAGCAGTTTCCGGATTTGATTTTTGCTACAACGCGCATGTCTCTGTGAGATTTTTCAGAGGCTGATGCTGGAAGGTGGCGGGATGGGGAGGCAGACCCTCTTCCCGGGCTCCGTGGGAGGCAGGAGGGAAGCAGGAGCATCCCAGGACCCGCTGCCCGAATCAGGGGCAAAAGCAACAAACTTTGCAAGTTACAAACGGGCCGCACCGGTGGCAAGCAGCAGCAGGGCATCTCCCGCTCCGAGTGCTCATTTCTGACTCCAAGGCTGTGTGGAGATAGTGGGGTATAATCAGGGGAAAGAAAAAGGGGGGCTGGGTTTTCCCCCTCCTCTCCAGCGTCAGTGAAAGTGTTACAAAGTGAGTCAGGCGACTGAGGATCATCTGACTGAACTTTCTTGAAACCGACACACATTCTTGTCTGCGGGCAACTCGCTTTTTGCCTCCTTCCCCCTCACCCCACTCCCTCTTTCCTCCTGCACATCTTATTTTCTGGGAAGAGATTTCATCCTTTCCATGTGGGGGAAAGGAGACTGACTGCCCGCTATGGGTTAACTTGGCCCTGGCACTGCCTCTGCCAGGCATCTTGCTAGCCTGAGAATCTGGAAGGTTGTATTTCAGATACTTGTTTCTCTCTTTGTACATTTATTTTTCTTCAACTGCCTCCTTCTCCTTTGCTTTTTATTAAATGTACATAGCATTGTCTTCTAACTCACGTTCTTGACCAGCCTTTAAAACACACACACTGCTTTACACGTTTTATCTCCTTGTCGCCTTAGTCTATATATACACTGTTGACTTCATTAAAATTATATAAAGTGCCATTCTAGGTTCCTGGATGACCATCTTTTTTTCCCTTCCAGCTTCTACTTCTACGATTATTATTGCCATTATTTCTTTCCAGGAATTTCTATATGATTTTGATAAGCATCATCATATTTAGTGTTATCAGCAAAGACACAAGCTCAAAAGTGACATCTTTTCCATGAATCCAGGAAAGAAGAATAATCCACTCAGTTCAGATAAATCCTAGCAATTCCCAAAGGGAAAGGCATTGGATATGTGTTTGATGAGAAAGAAAATGAAAAAGGGGTGGGGTGGTAGTACTCTTCTACCTGCTTCTCAAAACCAGAACATTGCTCAGTCAGATTAAACCCAGTGAAAAACACAAGTAACCAGTATACAGCATGTTTTCCCACAGCTTATTTGGAAAAAAAGACAGGTAACAGTCAAAGTTAGAGAAGCTGTAAGCAATGGACAGGCTTGATATTAAGTGTGCAGGATCTGGGCTAAATGCCTTAAAATGTGCAATTCAACTTTCCACTTCTGAATGTGGAGGCTTCTCCCAAGTTAGTGGCTGGGTGGAGGGGAAATACTTGCAGTGTCCATGACTGCGGACATCTCTGGCACTCCATTCCACCTGCGAAGCGCCCAACGGGCCTCCCTCTCTGCCAAGTCTCCTAGGGGTTCCCAGGAAGCCAGGATCCCTCTATTTCCTTAGACCTGGGCTCTGGCCTGACCTCACTGCTAGGGCCAGGCTGGTCAACGGTGGCAAAATCCCGAAGGAGGTGGAAGGAGGAAGGCAAGAAGAAATGCACACTTTAAATAGTCTTCCCTGCAAAAGAACACTTCTGGGAGCCTTGTTTTAAATCTCATTCTCTTTTTCTCTCAAAAAAAAAAAAAAATGACTGTTTAACAGAAGAGGGAAAAAAGCCTCCTTGACACAAAGCTTTTGTTATCCAGTTGATCAGCAACGTGCTTTAGATACTTGTAAGAGGGGGAAAAAAGCCCCACAACAGACATTGATTTTAGAAAATCAATAACCAACATTTAATAAAAGGAACAGAGGAAACACAAGAGAGGAGAGGGGGACATTAGGTGTAATTTTAGTGTCTACTAAATTACTCAGAGATGGGGAAGGGGAGGTCTCCTGTGTAAGGACCACCTTAAATAATGCCAGACACCAGAGTGAAAAAAAAATTAAATTAAGAGAGAGAGAGAGGGAGAAAGAGAGAGGGAGAGACTTAAAAAGAAGCAGCCTGAACTGAATCTTGGGGAAGCAGCTCGGAATATATTATTGTACTTGTTTTTCTGTAATACTAAGCCAAGCAAATAGATCAAAGACAGCACAAAGGGGAAAGGCAGGATAACGTAACGAACAGTTTCTGACTAAAATTCCTCTATCACTCCCCCATATGGCTCGACACCTCCACCACAACAAGCAAAAGACACACACACGCACACACACGCGTACACACACACACAAAACCTAGAGAGAGAGAGAGAGAGAGAGAGAGAGAGAAAAGCATCATTTGTCTCTAATCAAAATTCTCTCGTCTTTGTGTTTTGCTCCTTCCAGCACCTCACACTGCGCCCCCAGCCGCCCCCTCCCCGCGCCGCACAGCTCTGGGGCAGGCCGGGGGCGCGCACAATTGTCTTCTCTAGAGGAAAGTTGCTCCAAGTGGGCCCGGGCGGTCCCCGCGAGGCGCGGGCTGGGGCTGCGGAGGCCGGGAGGCCGGGTGGGCGCTGCGTCCCAGCGCCTGCCTCGGGAGCGTCTACGCGGCCCCGCGCCGGGTGATCGGGCTGAGAGCGAGGGGAGCGAGAAGTTTCCTTTCCGAGTCTGGGCTGGCGCTCGTTCGCTTGTTTGTTTTCGGGGGTTGGTTTCTTTCTTTTTAAACTCAGTTATCCTCCGTCAGCTCCCCCACCCCCCCCCCCCGGCACCCTCGCTAGTCCCCAGCCCTCTCCCCTCCCCCAGGCGCCTTCCGCGCTCTTGCCAATCACTTTTCTCTTTTATTCCCACGATTTTGTTTGGGGTAATACCTAGGGGGTCTCTCTCTCACTCTCTTCCTCTCTCTCTGTTTCTCTCTGTCCCCCCGCGTCCCTTCTCTGGCTGTCTCCAAAACGGACCTACCGAACTGTCACCCCCCCCTTTAATATCCCACCTCTGATCTGCGTGTGCCCCTCGAACCCCCATCTCCTTTCTCCTTCCTCCTTCCTGACTCAGCCTGGATAACGGGCTCCTCCAGACCATGTAGAAACTGCCGGGAAAAGTCTCGCTGCGCCCTGCGACTCCTTCAGTCCCCGGCCTGGGGGCCAGAGCCTGCTGGAGAGGAGTCATCCGTCCCCGAGCCATCATCGACCCCACCGGACCCCGCGCGGGGCCGGCCGACTCCCTCCCACCCCGTGGTCTGGGCGCGATGGGCCGGGCCCCGCTGCCCGCGGACCGTTACTTGGCGCACCGAGAAGCGGCCGGGCGACTCCGGCAAGAAACTTTAAGCCTCGCTGAGGCGCAGCCCCGGTTCCCCTCTCCTGCCTTCGCAGTCTCTCTGCCACCCCCGCCCCCGCCCCGGGATCCTGCGCGATCCAGCGCCTGGGCCCCCGCCCTGCCCCAGCCGGACGCTCCCGAAGCCCGGCCGGAGACCCGGCGGGCCGGGCGCGAGCGGAGCGGGAGGCGGAGGCGGAGGGAGGGCGGAGGCAGGGGCTCGAGGGGGGCAGCGGGGCTGGGGGCGCGGGGCCCCGGCCGGACCCCCGCGCTCGGACCCCCGGGTGCCTGACGCTCACTTTGCCCGGCACTTCCCCAACTCCCCCCGGTCCAGCCGCCGCGCGCGCCGGGCTCCGGCGCCGGCCGCGGAGGGAGGCTCGCCCTAGAGCCCTGGGCGCCGCCGCCGCCGCCGCCTCGGTTCCTTTTCCCTTTCCCCCTCCTTCTCCCTGGGTCTCGAGCCGCGGAGTGGCCCGGAAAAGTTTGGTTCGGGCCGCTTCTTACCGTTTTTCCTCCTGGGATTCGCTTGTTTGCGCCTCTTGCACCGGGGGCCATCCGCCATGATCGGCTGCTTCATTGATAAGAGCGGATCAGATGGCAGTTCGCATGGACTCGGCGCCCTGCTTCGGCAGCACGCAGGCTCGATCTAGCAACCAAACACAGCGACAATGTGGGCATCGCCCGCGCCCATTGAAACGCGCGCGGGCCGCCCAGGGGAGCCGGGCCAGGGCCCCGGCGAGCACCCATCCGCGCCCCCCAACGCCAAAGCGAAACTTCGGCGGCCCCCTCCCCGCCCCCCACCCCCAGCCTTGGCCCCGAGGCGCTTTGTGTTTGTTACTGTTTGGTGTGTTGCACCCGCGAGGGGATCAGAGAGACAAGAATTACATCTTCAAAATGAGTCATAACTCCTGACCGTATGAGGGAATGCACACGGCGGTACAGTAAGACCGCTTGACTCAGGGCTAGGCGGACCCTTTCCTTCGAAAAGTCCTCAGCCCCCGGCTCGGGAACTTGGGGTGAGGCGAGGTTTTCTTTTCGCTCTCATCTTTTCTCATCCCCCCACCCCCCAATTCCCAGAGGAAACAAACAAACAAACAACGCGAAACAGCCCCTGGATGAAGCACACTCGGGCAAATTGATAATAGTAATTATAGGAAGCCCACTCGCCCAGCGCCCCCTCCCCTCCCCTTTTGGAGTTTATCGAGGCACTGTCTCTTCCTCCCCCCACCCTCGCCCCCAAATTAAGATTTCCCGTTTTACGCCGCAATGATAAATATAATTATAAGCCTCTTTGGACACTGTCCTTTACCCCACCCCCCCTCGCCACTTTGACAATATTTACTTAAGTATTTCCCCCCACCTCACTCACACACATGCTCCCCCACACTGGTTCCCTTAAATAGTTCCAGTAGAATTTTTTTTTTTCCCTTAAGAAAGGAAAGAGAAAGTCCAACCACTACGGCAATACTTTTAAGCTCTACTAAATGATCGTATCCTTTCTGGCTTCGAAACTTTTGTACCTAAAAATCGAGAGAGGCGCTGCATTTTTTCAGTTGAAACTGTCAAAACTTGGAGAAGGGGGACCTCGGAGGCAGGCAGGAGAGGAGGAGAATCCTGAAAACTCGGTGGAGGTTGGGAAGATGCTGTGCCTCGAGGATTAGTTTAAACAGGGGGCTATAAAAGATGTAACAGATGCAAACTGTAACACAAGGGCCATTAACCCTTTCTCTGCCGGGCACACTCAGTCCCCACGCCCCACACCTATTGTCTCCTGTGCTAGAAGCTTTGCAGAAAACCTGGAAAGTGAGTATCAGTTTCCACACATTTGCTGAGAGGGGTGAAGGGAGGGGGGCAGAGAGAAGGGGAAGTGGATATTTTAGAAAGCACCTTAAATTTACCTAGGCATACATAGTAGGAGACTTTTAAGTTTGACATATTTTATCATTTCTTTCCTTGTCCTATTGATTTGAAATTGTTAGGGGAAATCCTGAAATAAAGAAATGGTCACACAAGTGTCTGGGATAAAACAGCTGGCCTGTCTATATTCATCCTGAGACACACGACTGCATATAAATACATGTTTAATAAAGTAAGTTGCTAGTTTTATGGGCATGTGTGTGTGTGAGAGAGAGAGACAGGGCATTTGTGCTGTAAACTTTATCTTTGCCTGTTACTCCTAAGTCTGGAGTTAGTAATCTTGCCTTCATCATTACAGGGGGAGCATGTAAAATATATCAGTAGGTGGGAGATAAACACATTCATGTTAGCCGGGCTCATCACTGTTCCTGGGAACTCCTGCTATCTCTCTCTCGACTTTTCAGTGCCAAAGTATGGAATGGGATATATGTGCGTATGTGTCTTCTATTAAATCCATGTCTATATTACTTTGCCACTAAAAATACAATTTTAAAAGTTATCCTAATTTAAAACCCTGATATCCTGACAGCAGTTTTCTTCCCAGCTGTAGTGCCCCCCCCCCTCCACTTTGGTAAACGACTCAAGTTCCATGAGGACTTTCACTTCTTTATTTATAATCACAGAAGTGAGGTGTTACTTCACACACATACACACACAAAGAATGAAATAAAGAAATGAAACTCGCTAAGCAGACAAAAACAGACAACTTTCTGCTTAGAAAACAGCCTTCTCGGTGGGAGAGGATGAACTGCCATGTCTAAGAGAAAGACTTGCCCCCGAATTTGTAGGTCTGTAACTGACCAAGTTTTGTAATTATTAACAGGTATTTGCCAAGTCCTAATTGCTGAATATAATGAATTGGAACTAGACACGAAAATAGAGCAGGACCTCTCCCCTTGATGAGTTTTTATTCCAGCCATATAATTCTCAATAAAACTTTTCCTGGGCTGGATAGCAAAGGACACCTTTGGTTACCTGAATGGACAGGTACAGGGGAAATTATTTGGGGGAGGGAAAAAGGAGAGAAAAGCAAGGAGAGAGAGTGTGAGTGTAAGAGAAAGCGAAGAAGCCACTCTTGAGAAAAGCTTGCCATAAAGGAGCTAAACCCACCTGAAATTCCTACCCACGGACACCCCTTCTCACTTCAGACTCACATCCCCACTCAAAATGAGAAAATTAGAAAAGGAGGATGGAGGACGAGCACACCAAAAAGGGATAAAAAGAGAGAAAAGGGGAGGAAAAAAAAACCTACCTGCGAAGTCTTGTTTGTAGTTTTGGCCAGAAATGGTGAGAAGAAAAAGCATGAAGAAGCCGCGAAGTGTGGGGGAGAAAAAGGTGGAAGCGAAGAAACAGCTCCCGGAGCAAACTGTACAAAAACCTCGCCAAGAGTGTCGGGAGGCAGGACCGTTATTCCTGCAGAGCAGGTTAGAACTGATCTCTTTCGGCCACTCCAGGAAACACAAACCTGGGGACGGACTGACGTGTTACGCCTCTTCTAATGACATTTTTTTCTTTTTCTTTTCTGTAGGAGAGAGACGAGAGACCCTGAAACACGCGCCACCTATCTTTGTGGGGAGGGATAATTGAAGCGCCCTGAGCGTGAGCATCATGTGAAAACGTGATCGCCAAGTTTCTCTCTGGGAAAGGATCTGGGATAGATTATACCTTGAAGTCTCCGCAAACGCTTTAGTGGAAGAAATGAAATTCCACCTCCCTCCCTTCCTCCTCTCCCTCCCTTTCGCCTTCGCCTCCTTCCCCCCTCCCTCCCTTCTCCCCCCCCTCCACCCCCCCCCCTCCCCGCCCGTCAAGCCTTTGGCATCATTATCCTCATCACTAAATCCTACAGAGTACAGGGCGGAAAACGGTGCACACCATTCACAGAACTGGAGAACTCCAAGGGGCGAAAGTTAAAGGGAAAGATCCTGGGTCCTCAATCCAGATAGTCTCTTCTTATACAGATATCTCTAATGACCAGATTTGAGATGCACATCAAATTGTGTAGGTATCTCAGTACAGCTTCTGGAACAAAGTTCTCTGCCCTTTCTCTTATTATTATTTTTTTCTTTTTAGGTACCAGAGCCAGAAAAAAATTGCTGCATGGGAGCTGCATCTTAGGGCATGTGTATTAGGGTGTGTGCATGATGAATTTCTGGACTGGATCCCAATATTAAAAAGTAGTTTGGCATTTTAATAAAGGGTCTCTAAGTAAATTAACATAGAACACTCGGTTGGCCGATCTCTGAATCTCTCTACACCTCGGGGAGACCTCACTACAAAGTAAGGGAGAGTGTGTAGGGAGGCAGGAGGAGAAACGAGAAAGGCCATAGAGAAACTTAGCAGGGAAGGGAGAGCATGATATTAAACGGCATGGGGTCTAAGTTTTGGAGTATATATTTTTTGATATTACAATTAAAGTAAAATTAAAAAGAAAAGACTCCACCTTTGCTCTGAAGGGATTGGTTATGCAAATATGGAAGGGATTTCCTGGAGAATACAGCTTTCTACTGTATGGTTAATTAAATAATCACTCAAAAGCTTCCAACGTGACGCTTCTGTCGTAATCCAATCAGGTTACATAGGTCCTAAACAAGAAAGATATTTTCCACATCTGGAAGTCAGCAATTTAGCAAGTACTGCACATTATTAACCAATTCAGAGCCCACTTCCCAGGGGAATTTTTTTGAAGTTTAAGTGTTCTTAACCAATGCTCTGCTGTTTTGTTAATCAAAAAGCTGGTTTACACTGCACATAATTGGAACTAATATAGAAGTAAATAAAGACAGCCAAATTTGAGGATGCTGAGCACAGGCATTTATCGGAAAAGGAAGAAATCTCCTATCCTCGGATGGTTCAGGCTCAATTTCTTAAATAACTGTGAGACTTTTTTTTTTTCCTAAAGAGTGAAAGTGCTTGAGAACCTCAGAGCACAAATAAACTTCTAGCCTCACAGCATTTAGGATTCTTCGGAAAGGTAAAGGTGGAGGTGTTAAGAGGACCAGAGAGCTGCCTCACACCAATTTTTAAGCTTTAATGTTGTTAAATATGTTACACCCTCCTGTTTCCAGTCTGATGAAATCTGAAACAAATAATACCCTGATCCAACACTATATTAAGATAAACTGCTTTGAACTGTGCTTTGAATGTGTGCCTAAAGCAAGACTTTGAATGCAAGAGTCACTGGCAATTGCACTCAAAGGAGGGACAAGCCACCACATGGGTTGCCACATCCACACTCCCAGAGGTATACGTCTTTGTATCTTGTATTTTTTTTTTTTTGCGGGGTGGGGTGGGGTGGGGGTGGTTAATAGCTACCTAGCACGACCACAGCTAGATCTTGTTCTAGGATGCAAGAAAGTAGATTTTCACAGTTGGTTACTCACCTCTTTCCTAATTTAAGTATTTATTATAATGAAAATAGCTGCTGGATAAATTAACTCTCTCCCCCCACCCCATCACAGATAAAGTGTCTATAGAAGAAAGGCATTCAGGATCTTCAGCTTAAAAATTATTAATAAATAAAATCAAAGATTTTCAACATGGGTCAGGCACATTCTTAATTTTATATTTTACATTTCTTTCATTATTATATATCTATACTAAATATATGTGTGACTTATCAAGTTCCTCTTCTGAGATTTAGCACCACTGTTCATGTCCATTTTCCTTCCTCTTCCTTTTTTTCCTCTTTTTTAATTTAAAAGATTGGAGTCCAGCTTTCTCTAGACGTTTGCTTTACAGCCACCCTTCCACCACTCCTAAGGAAGAAGGAGCCCTTTGCATAGTGTTATTACAGGCAAGACTCCTCTTCAGGCACCCAGGTAGCCATTGGAGGCTTACAGACCAGACATACACACAAGCATAACCTCAGGTCAAAGGATCCAATCGAATAGCTAACAAAACACTTGTCTTTATTATGTATATTAAATGTCAGGTTACTTAGGATCTGACTTAAAAAAAAAAAAAACCCTAAGTATTTCCATTAAAAACACCTAATCATCTGATTACCCTGGACTCAGGAATTGCTCAAGTGGCAGGAGGCAGTCCCCAACATTTATCACTGGGAGTTCCGACTAGCCAGTATTTGGTTTGGGGTGAAAAAGCAGTCTTCCAGGCTCCCATGAAGGTAGATATTTGGATGGTGGCACGGGAAGGGTCTCCGCGAGGGGTGAGCGCTGCGGCTAGGTTGCCTTGCTCCTGGTTCCTGACTGGCACGCCCCTCCCCAGGCATTTGGCCGAGAGAGTTCCCAACGTGTCAGAGGTGATGGGGTCGGGAGGAAGCCGGAATATAAATTTGTTCCGAACACTCCCTCAGTCCGAGGGACAGTTCGGGGACAATGGGGATCGTGGGATCAGGAGGATGCAGGAGCGCAGGACGCAGAGAAAAGTCGAGAGAGGACTGGGGGCTGCTGGCTTTCGGCTCCTCACACAGCAAAATAAGTCCTGCAAATGAATCTCTCCTTCTCTGTCTTCCCCATTAATAATCCACTTCGAGATTAGCGCAGACGAAAGAGATTAAAACAACAGATACACGGAAATGTGAAATAATATTGCAATCAACATTGAAGGGGGAAAAATAATTCTTTGGGGTTTCCATGGGCAAAACAAACTACCTCCCTCAGGATTCCCTCCACCCAGGCAGGGTGAGAAGGATGCACTTTTGTTTTCCAATTCCCTCCAGCCAGGACCTGGTGCCTGTCCCCCCATTCACCTCTCAGTCTGTCAATTTCCTCAACTTTCACAGCCGCTCCCCCCTCCCCCCGCTCAGCTTGGCGGCCCAGATGCCCGAAGAGATACAATGTTTCTGCCCTTGAACACACAGGCTGTAGAAGGAATTCGAATTTGGCCACAGCTAATGATTTTTTTTTAAAGCAAATTCTGTTTATTTTGTACCATGTGGAGAAAATAAAAAAAGGAACCTATTCTCGTTTTGAAATGAAACTGATCTTTCATCCAGAGGAATTATTCGACCTTGTGTTGTGACTCAGGAGGTGGGCAACTTCTTTTGGAGTTGCAAGCAAAGGGTGATAAAGGGGACCCCTGGACTGGGTGTGTGTAGAGGGGGTGGGGGGCGGCAGGGGTCCAAGCCAAGCCAAACGGTTTTCTCACGTGCAGACTCGCAATCCAATCCATTCGGAGTTGAGCCTAGGATAGGAGGGGAAAGTCTATTAAAAAAAAAAAAAAATCAGGAGCATCTCTCTGAGAAGCCCTTTCAAACAAAACCAAAACAGGACCAGAGAAGCTCAGACCGTCCCTAACATCCCTGCTGCGAGACCCGCAGGCTGTGGAATCTCGCACGTCACCTGGCCCCAGCAGGGCGGCCAGCTGAGGGGTTGATTTTATTTTATTTTTTTGAAGTAAAGGCTGAATCTCGGCTTCAGGGCTTTTGCCAACGTCTCCACTGACAGGAACCAGCAAACTTCAGGACCCAAATGAGCATCTTAATTTATTGATGCTAAACAGGTCTGGTTGTTGTCCCCAATTTTCCGCGCGCTCTGCCACCCCCCCCCCCACACCCCGCCCCAACCCCCGCCGCCAGCTTCGGTCCCTGCATTTGATCTCCAGGAAGGGCCCCGCTGCACAGGCGGAGGAGCGCGTCGGGGTGGGGGGGCGGTGTTCGGCCCCCTCCCACCAGACCGCCCTCCCCCAGACCTGTCCCCGCCCAGGATCCTGCGACCCCCGCCCGCCGCCCGGTCAGCTGACCTGGCTCGCTCGCCTGCTCCCCGCCCGCCGCCCTGTTTCCGGTCCCCGGGGTCCGCGAGCCGCGCTCCGAGCGGGCGCAGCCGCGGCCGGGAGGTGATGCTGGGGGCTGATTACCATGAGAAAGGCTGTGCCTGGAAAAGCCTCCTCCACGCGACTGTCAATCTCACTAAGGCTGGGGGGGCGGGGAGCGCGGGGGGGGGGACGGAAAGGGGCCCTGTAGGAGTCACCAGAAAACTTGGAGTAAGTTGGATGCGACGCAGGCCCGAGGAGGTGGCTTTCGCCTCAACTTGGAAGGCTGGGGCGTTGAGGGCGCGGACGCCAGCAGCCTCGCCAGGGAATTGAAAACCAAAAATCTCCCTCCTGCTTTTCTTCCCTCTGGCCCTCCTTTCAGCCCTCCCTGCCCTTTATCCTTATTTTCTTGAAATTCTTTCCCAGTTGCATTTCCTACGTTCTCCTTTCTATCTGATATCTCCCTTTTGCAATTTCTTGTTTTCTTTCTTAACATCCACTCTTCTCCCTCGCTGTGATTCTTTTTGTGCCTCTTTTATGTGTCCAGATTTATCATTTCGTTTTGAAAACAGAACGTTTAATGTGTAATTAATCTACCAGCAGGAGGGCAGGGACACCCTGACTAAAATAACTCCCCGGGTCTCAGAGACGACAAGTTCACCAGGTGTCAGTGAAAAGTAAAATAATAATAATAAAAATAAAATAAATCAATATTTCAGTGACCATAATGGTTTATTCTTCTATATTATCACATCAGCTCAGACTGATAATTTTAAAAGACAAGATATAATAGATATAGTCTTCCTGGAAAAAATGCATAATGCTTGGCATAGGGGCATTCTTTAAAATTAAGGCAATGTGAAAAAGTTTGTTTACAGCCATATTTTAGTAGTACTTAATTTGTTAACAGACTTTAGACATTACAATAGGTAATTTTATGAAACTTAAACTGCGCTTTTCTTCTGATGACTATTTGGAAAGGGTAAAAAATTCCCAAAGTACTCCTCCTGAACCCCAACAAAGATTGATCAATTCAGAGAGAAACATCATCATGTCACGTAGTTTGCACATTACTAAGCAAATTCACAACTTGGGTTTTTGGGTTATTTTCTTGACTAGGCTAGGTTACTGTCCGTTACCTAGCAGGTGAGTGAGCATGAGGCGGCATATGTCATGAACATAACTGTTTTTGTTTTGTTTTCTTTATTATTATTTTTTGCTCTTCCCTTCACTTTGGGCATATTTGTTGTTCTCATTAAAATTCAGAGTTTTCACTTGTTTACAATTTGTTTACTTTGTTGAATTTTAAAAACTTGATAGAAGTCAATTGAACATGTATATTTAGCCCTTTTTAGGCCAAGAAAAATAAAGATGCATTAGAAAGATGCCTTTTCTGCTTCATAATTATTAATTGACATTTTATGATGAATAATTAATCATTTGAATAATTTTGGTATCTCTGATCTGAACACATATTTGCATATCTAATGCTTGATTTTAAATGTGTTTTTTAAAAATTCATTCTCTCAGGATGAAGAAACAAAGTCACATTTTAATGTAAAATTTCTCTTCTACACTTGTAAAAGTTTATTTATTGAGCTGTAATATTCTTTCTATATATCCATAAACTTCTTAACAATTTGTAAACCATTTATGAGGCATTCACATACAAATATGTGGCACACTACAATTAATTAGGAAAAACAATACTCTATGTAAAATCAAGTCACTCTTCTCCCCAAATCCAGAGATGTGCACTAATTATGCACTATGTTTTCTTATTGGAATTTTGTCATTTAAATTTTTAGTTATGTCTATTAATTCAAGTCTAAAAGTGGAAAATTGCAGCAATTGACAAATAACTCAGGCCTGGTATTTAGGATCATTTTTTATCTTTTACTTACTAACATATGGGCTGATTTAAATTATTAAAAATGATTAAGTAAGCGTATCCCTGATATTTTTATTCTCCTGTGCCAGTTAAAGTCCAAAGTATTAATATCTATTTTGAATACTAGCCCTGCAAATGACTACCTGTGTGATTATAAGCAGTCTCCTATAAGCTTGTTTTATTTTTAATCTCCAATGTGGGTACACTAATAATGCTATCCCTTGGGATTTTATTGAGAATTAAATGAAGTAATGCATAAAACTTCACTATATTGTAGCTTTATTATTATAATGAAAGGTTAAACAAATATACAGATCAACTAAAGATGGTACAAATTAATTTTGATTATTAAAAATAACAACTATTTACAGTATCTTTTTTATTGAAAAATCAGTGCTGTGTTATTACGTGAAGAAAGAAAATGAAAAGCATTTTAGGATTTATGGCTGGTTTATGATTTTTTCGAACTGTTCAAAGGATGCGTAGCCACAGAAGTGAAAATAAATACAGTATTTCCTTTCTGTTAGTTCAGCAGTTAATTTAGTGTATTCAATATGGTCATAATTTGGTTATAAATATTAGACTTCTTTTGAAAAGGAATTTAGTCCAAATGTATGAACTTGAAGTTTCCCATGCTCTTTAGTAACATATTGTCTTTTAGTGTAAGGGTTAAATGTGCAAAAGCTCAGAAGCGGTCTTGAGTAAGACTTGTGAAAAAAAGGGCAAACTTACAAATTTGAAGACCAGGAATTTGGCTGTCAGAGCACTGTTTGCTTTAAGACCATTCATAATGAACTGAGCATTCCCTTTTGGAATTGTAGCTGTCCTGGGGTTTGCGCTAATTTTAAGTACCTAGAGTGGTGAAGGAAATCAGTGTATTAAGTGGAAAATGAAATTCCCTAGTCTCTTAAATGTCCACAAGGCCAGATTTTCTTTTTGATGTAAAACTGAAAAATCAATGCAAATGCCAGGGGGAAAAACTATCATGATGTAATACTAACACTGATAGTTTTTTGTTGTTCTTGTTTTCTTTAAGACTTCTCAAAACACTTATATCTGTAGTTCTTAAAGGGTCTGTTAATTGTTTCTATTTTGAAAGCATCCATTCCATGCTCCTTTTAGGTCAAAACTACCAAACCAGACATTTGGACATCAGCGTAGGGGACTGGGTGTGACCTGTACCTTTTTTCTCCCTCTGACAATGGGACTAGAAATGGTTTGCACTTGCAAATTGTCTAGTGACCTGGAAATTACTTCATGCTTGCTTCAAGGTCTTCTTTAATACTCTTTATTCTGTTAAAAGGCTCAAACTATAAACTTTGTTTTGTGCTCAGTTTTAATTTTGTACCATTCTAAGGGTGAATTTTTTTTTTCAGGGTTCTTTCAGGTACTTAAATGTAAAAAGTTTACTCTCAAAAATTATTATCATCTCCATGGCAATCACAAATATAAAGTAATAATAGCTAAGGAAAAAAAACCCCTGCTTTTCTAGGCTTGGCACTATGCTAAATCCTTTCACGTATCATTTAATTCTGATAGCAGATCTGAAGGGGTTACAACTGGGTCCATTTTATTAGCTGAGAAAATTGTGGCTTAGGGAGAGTCAGTGACTCCCCACAATTCAAGCATCTGGTTCTTGGTGTGCTTTTGAATCTGCCAGGTCCACCCCCAGGGCCAACACCATATTCATGTGACATCCAACATCTTTTTACCTTTCCCAGATGTGTTTCTGACCCACTTGTGCCCACCCACTCTGCACATTGCTTTGTGACCCATTTCCAGGCCTCCTGGATGCTGTGATTGGCCCTTGTTTTTCCATGTATGGCTTATTTTGCCTTTTGGACCTAACACTTAGGCTCATTTTTCCAGTTACAATATTGGCTCAAGTCCTTGAGCCAAAGTTTCTCTGGCTTTGGTGCCTCTGGCTTCCCAGATAAAGTGTATTTTCTGGTCCAGTCTCTTCTCCCAGGCACCCGACTTAGGAAAAGCTCCCATGGGAGGTTCTTGCTAGCTCAACTGGCTCCAACATTGGGCCCAGGCACAGGACAAGTTAGTGATGAAGGAGACATCATGGTCCAGAGATGTCGTGGAATAGTTTTTATTTCTTATACAACTTCTGTTAGCACTTGTTGACTGGAAACTGGACATTAGTATATTTGACACTAGATCCTCAATGTTAGCATATTATAGTGACAAAGATACAGGTTTTGGAATTAGATAAACTGGATGTGGCTCCCTACTTGGTAAATACTAATTGTGTATTGAGGACAAGTTATTTTACCCATGTGAACCTTATTTTTAAAGTAGGCAAAGGAGCTGGGTGCAGTGGCTCACGCCTGTAATCCCAGCACTTTGGAAGACCGAGGCGGGTGGATCACCAGGTCGGGAGTTCGAGACCAGCCTGGCCAGCATGGTGAAACCCCATCTCTACTAAAAATACAAAAATCAGCCAGCCCGGCGTGGTGGTGCATGCCTATAATCCTAGCTACTCGGGAGGCTGAGGAAGAGAATTGCTTGAACCCAGGAGGCAGAGGTTGCAGTGAGCCGAGATCGTGCCACTGCACTCCATGCACTCCAGCCCGCGCAACAGAGCGAGACCCTGTCTCAAAAAAAAAAAAAAAAAAAAAAAAAAAAAAAAAAAAAAAAAAAAAAAAAAAAAAAAAAAAAAAATTGGTAAAGGAGTACTTAGATTCAAGCTGGTTGTGGTAAAGAAAATATGACTGTATACAAAATGTCTGGCACAGAGCAGGTGTATCAATAAATAGTAATTCCTACTAGCATGAATTACCTGAAAAATACATGAAGTTAAATTATGGAAAACCAGAGTGGATGTAACATGTCTTTTAGGTGTTGTTTATTTTATTTTATTTTTATTTTTTATTTATTTATTTATTTTTTTGAGACGGAGTCTCGCTCTGTCACCCAGGCTGGAGTGCAGTGGCACAGTCTCGGCTCACTGCCAGCTCCGCCTCCCAGGTTCAAGTGATTCTCCTGCCTCAGCCTCCCGAGTAGCTGGGATTACAGGCACCTGCCACCACACCCAGCTAATTTTTTGTATTTTTAGTAGAGACGGAGTTTCACCATGTTGGCCAGGCCGGTCTCGAATTCCTGACCTCAGGTGATCCACCCACCTTGGCCTCCCAAAGTGCTGGGATTACAGGCATGAGCCACTGCACCCGGCCAGAAATTATTTAACTGGTTTCTGCATTATACAGAAATCAATGTTTTCTGATAAAGTTGGAAAAGTAATATGGTCATAGAATTTCTTAAGTTGTAGAAAACCTGGCGTGCTCATGATTATAAATATGATGTCAACAGCTGAGATGAGGACATATGCACACTTTAAAATTTGGTGATATATTTTATACTTTCATTTGTGATTGTAAGGAAAAAACCTTTCTTCAGCGAATTCTCCCGATATGACTTGCTATAGGAGAAAGCACTCTTGCAGGCAGCTGAGTGTGGTCAAGAAGTGTCAAAGATCCTATTTGTTCAAGGTAAAGGTAAGAGGGTCTCAATATTGTTCAAAACTCTTTACCTAGTCTTGCCATAACTTCAGAGGTGTGAAGGAGTGGGGAGACATAGAGGGATGGAATAGCACTGAGAAAGTTTGCCTGCACTATCTTTTTCCACCCCCCAACCCCTCTTGCCCCCAGTTGAATGCTGAAACAGCTACTTTAAAAAAGAAAAGAAAAAAGTAAGACTATGTATAGAGTACAGACATTGCTTCACTCTCCTGCCTGCAAATTTGGGAGTAGGGTTGTGTCAGCAGGTCCTGGCATGATCTACTGTGTATGTGACTCTGCTACCCTATGCCCTAGAAAGGAGGGTGTCCGGGGAGGATTGGGCTGTGGACACAGGGAGCATATTGTTCCAATGGTTCTGCTACAGTGCAAACCAGGCTTCTTTCTCTCTCTCTGGAACTAACTTTGCTACACATGCAAAAAAATCTGTTCCTATTAGGTTTTTCCCTGGCCATTGTGGAAGCATAAGTATGGCTCCTGTGGCAAAGGCATAATTTCTCTGTGTTGAGGGAAGCTGGCTTACCTGTTGTTCTTGGCACTCAGCTAGCACCCTTCTAGACAAGAGGGAAAGAACAAAGCTGAAAGTTCACAGAAAATATTTGGTGTTTTAAAACAAGAAGGAAAAATTAAAACCCCATTCTTTTAAAGCTTAATTTATCTATCTTCTAAGAATTTGGAATTTCAGTTTAGAGAAATCAGTATAGTCCTGAGTTATATTATTACCTACTGTCACATAGCTCTATGGGATATTGAAATATTATTTGTTACAGCTTTGTTACAGCCTAAAGATGATCTATATTCAAGTTTTGCTTCTCCCAAGGAGGATTCTTCCATCTTTGAAGAAAACGTTCAGGGTTAGGTGAAATATGCTTGTGAATGACATTTGAAATCACCTTGGACTTTGAATTTGAGGGACAGTAATGCTTTTATGATATTAACGCAAAGCACCGTCACTTGGAAAATTTTAAACTATTGCTTCATTTATGATCTCCAAATAGTAATTTATTTTACAAAGGAAGGTGATTTATCACGGATGTCTCTTTTGCAACCCCCTGGAACAGTGCCTATTATATAGTAATATTTGTTGCTGTTTGTGGAATCCGTCATTCATTTAGAAGCTTTAGGGAGATACAAACTGATCTCCTACTGAAAACTTACAACTTGAGATAAGAATGAGGACAGATGAGGGTAGCAGGCAGGGACCATGGGTACTTAAGACCCTACACGCTCCTTTTTACAGACTTATGTACTTGATTACATTATTTAACACAAACTGTTTTATTCCTCTTTTTTTGTGTCACTTTTATACACAGCCTAAAAAAGAATTGAAGGAGCAAAAACAGAGCTGCATGTGTATGTTTGTCTCATTCTTTAAATAGATGACTCAGATGAGCCTTCTTGTAGTTTGTTTTTAAGTAAACACATGAAAATATAATAGGTTTCTCTGATAAAGGAAAGAAATAATAAGGAGAGAATGGAATGAACTAGAAGAGGTGTGTTGCTTAGGAAGGCAAGGTGAAGTAGTAATTTAGGATAAATGATCCCTTTCCCCTCCAATCCCACACAATAACTAAAGAAGGAAAACAGAGAAGATGAGTTTTGTTTTGTTTTTCCTTCTATAAGTAAATGGACAGGCTCTACAGATAATGGGTTGGATGATTTTCTTGCTAGCAGCTTCATTTTCATGTAGAACAACTGGTTGCCCAAAGGTATTAAGGGGAAAGTTTGAGCCCTGATTTTAATGCTTTCTCCAATACCCTTCCCGCCCTCTTTTTGCTCCCCCCTATTTTCGGCCTTATTTCTTGGGGCCCTCACCTCTTCTTACCTTTCTTTTGATACTCTGTATTTAGAGGGAATATGCTTTCAATGCTAGGCTTGTTCACAGCCTTCAACATGCTTAGCCTTTTAATAATAAGATATGACCCTAAGATTTGAAAATTTCACTGTGCTACAGAATATTGCCTAGAGGAAATGGAATGTTTACCTGAACTATGTTATGACAAAGGACAGTTCAATACTATTATTACATGCCCAGTACCTACCATAGTGCTTGGTTCATGAGAGGAGCTGTGTAAATGTCTGATGAATGAGTGAATGAATGTACGTATGCATAAATGCTATAAAAAAGCCAGACTTAAGATAACAGATACCATTTGTTCTACGTGGCAAATTAAAGTTAAAAGGTATGAATGCAGGTGCAAGAATCACCTGTGGGTACAAACGGAATTCTGATATTATTTTTGAATTCTGGGCATGATATTTTATTTCCGAAATGAAATACCTAAATCATTTAAAAAGCAATATAGATATATAACAGTTCCTCATTCGCTCACTTGCAAAGGAAATTTTCAATACAAATAAAGTCATACATATTTATACTAGGGTAATTCAAAATAACTTCCTCACATAAGCACTGCTACGTTCAAATAAAATCTTGCCAACACTTCTGAGTACATTGGTTTAAGAAAAAAATGCTCCCCGTAGCGTCCGAACTATTTAAAAATCTCACAGGCTTCTTCAACATACATCAGTTATCTCTCTTCAAATCACTGACAAGAATTTAAAAACTGCTTCATCAGAACAAATGCTACCCTTTCTCCTACTCTAGTTAGAACCTGATCTTCTAAAAAGGACCATATTTACAGCTTCTTTTGAAATTTTAAAACCATTTGGCTGATATGTTTTTGCTACATTTTTTCCTGATTTAATTACTGGGACATTTGCATGAAAACAGGAAAATAGGGACATAAGATTTTTGTCTTGTGAGTTCATCTGTTTCTGATGCTTACTCTCCACCTGAGATCCATATCTGTTTTGTTACAACTGGGAGACCAGGAGCTAGATTTGAATTGATAAAGATATTGTTAGAGGTGAAATGAAGTTCAAAACTAGGGACTCAGGAGGCTAAGAGATTGATGGATGATATGATAATTAATTTTCTTCTAGGTTATTTATTTATGAGCAGTCCATATTGTCAGTGACACATGGCATTGCTATTGAAAAGCTTAAAATCCAGGGAATGATACAGAACTAGAGTGTCAAGACTTCTCTGAGAAAACCACACCCAGGTAGTTACTGCTTGTCATGGATTGACAGATGTCGGAGGAAACAGTGAAGGAGCTGAGTCTAGGTCATGTATGAACTCAAGATGGCCACCGAAAGTTGGAAAGAAAAAAAGCAAAATGCCCATCTAATTCTGATTACCTTGCAAATGCCTGCGATTTTTCACTAGGAGAATCAGAGAAGGCTATCAGGATAAATTCTCAGCATCTTCACCTGGAGTTCCATGGCATGTAGAAATTTACATTTTCAAAGCTAAAGTCATAATCTTGTTCTAACTTTTTATTTCTCCAATATACTCCAACTTGTTCAGTGGCACCAGAGTCTCGCCAGTCTTCTAAACTCCAACTCTAGGTTTATCCATGACTCCTCTCTTTTCCTTTACTTCCACATTCAAGCACTCCATATGGCTAAGCAGCATACCTCTGCCTGTTTCTTAAAGCCTTGCTGTCCTCCAACACTCCCTACCCTACTTTAGCTACTCGTCATTTCTTTCCTGGAAGGCTGTGCCCACCACCTAACTGGCCTTCCTGTTTTCACTCTTTCCTTCTCACATCTATTCTCCACGCCATCACCAGAGTGAGTGATTGCTCTAAAACAAGGGTCCCTAACCCCCAGGCCACGACCCGTGAGGAACCAGGCCACACAGCAGGAGGTGAGTGGGAGGCAGGCAAGCGAAGCTTCATCTGTATTTACACCTGCTCCCCAAGGCTCACATTACTGCCTGAGCTCCGCCTCCTGTCAGATCAGCAGTGACAGTAGATTCTCATAGGAGCGTGAACACTATTGTGAACTGCACATGTGAGGGATCTAGGTGGTGAGCTCCTTATGAGAATCTAATGCCTGATGATCTGTCACTATCTCCCATCACCCCCAGATGGGACCATTTAGTTGCAGGAATACCAGCTCAGGGGTCCCACTGATTCTACATTACGGTGAGTTGTATAATTATCTAATTGTATGTTACAATGTAATAATAAGAGAAATAAAGTGCACAGTAAATGTAATGCTCTTGAATCATCCCAAAACCATTCCCTCAATCCCTGCATCTGTGGAAACATTGTCTTCCACGAAACTGGCCCCTGGTGCCAAAAAGGTTGGGGACCACTGCTCTAAAACATATTTCTGCTCATGCCACTGCTGACAATAAAACCATCAGTGGTTCTCCATTTCATACCTGCTGTGTTTCTCAAATCTTTCCTCAAAGTAACTCTAAAGATGGGTATTTTAATGTTTACAAAGATTGTTTTGAATCAATAGTTCTTCAATGTCAACCTTGTTTATCTCCCATACTGTTGGGCAAAATCAAGAATCCAAGAAGCTGGGTCATGTTAATCCTGTTTGTCCCTAGGGTTTGATTTGCACAGTGTGAGAAGCAGAGAGCCAACTGGAGAAACTATAGGTTCTTTAGCAAAGCATATGAGCCACCTCACCTTTTTTTTTTTTTAGCCTTGAAATAGTGTTTTTATAAAATTATTTTTAATGTTTTTCATTTCAATAGTTTTTGGGGTACAGGTGGTTTTTGATTACATGGATTGGCTCTTTAGTGGTGAATTCTGAGATTTTAGTGCACCTGCTACCCAAGCAATGGACATGGTACCCAGTATGTAGTCTTTTATCCCTCACTCACCTCCTAACCTCCCACCCTGCATCCCCAAAGTACATTATATCACTCTGTATGTTTTTGCATCCTTACACCTTAGCTCCCACTTATAAGTGAGAACATACAGTATTTGGTTTTCCATTCCTGAGTTATTTCACTTAGATTAATGATGAGGCTCTTTTAGGTGGAACATTTTCATTTCTTCAAGCTCCTCTCCCACGATTCTTCAAATGGCTTATACGACTTCTGTAATATTGTTTATATTTTTTCATGAACAAAGCATGTTGTTTCCAGTGTTAGGGACCTTTCCTATCCTATTTACTCTACCCGGAATGTTCTTTCCTTCTCCCTTCATGTGACTGACTTCTGTTCACTGCTTAACTCAGGTCATATGCCATCTTCCCCTGGTTCCCAGGCTGGCTTTCTGTGTCCAATTATTTGTTTATATATCTTCTTTTTACTAGAATATGATCTTCTCTGAGGATAGAGACATTGTCAGTTTCATCAGTATGCCCCCAACTCCTAGCAAGTATTGGCACATAGTGGACACTTAAAAACACTTTTTGAACTGAGTACGAATACCATGGTACAAATTAATTTTCATCACTGAACAAAGAACTCCACATGCAGGCATGTTTTACTGACAATGCATTCAGCCACAGGAAGGCTATAGCATTCCCTCACTTCATATTAATAGGAGTACCAAAAGTTGGAACTGTCTCATTGGATTTTTGAATAATTTGCATTTAGTTTAGACATACATTTGCAAAAGTATTGAAATAAAAATACCTTTTACATGTGAAACATTTTAGAATTTCAAAGCTTTTTCACATGCATGATCTCACTTAATCCTTAAAATAAACCCTCAAGGTTGGCAGATATTATTTTGCCCAGTTTGGAAAAAAAGGGGATTTAAGATTTTGATGGAGTAAGACAAAATAATCAAACCCATTTTGGAAGTCTCAAGTATGTTTCAGATGTGGAGGCATCTTTGTGAAACCGATAAAGGGTAAATATTATGGGACAGGTAAGGAAACAGTGCTGAAAGGACTGGATCAGTCATTCGGGGCCACTGTCTAAGTAAAAATTGAACCCAGAGTCCTATGACTCAGTTTAGTCCTGACACAGTTCCTTATGCAGAGAAATCATGTGTGAATACATAATAGAAAGGAAGCCTTGGTTTTAGGAGAGCAACCTGAAGAAATTATTTTTTTTCTTTTCTTTCTCATAACTGGTTTGCTACTTTTCCTAGGTACACAAAGATACCAAACTATAAATAGAGTTGTTCAAGAGAGTAGTTTGGGAGAGAAATTGGAAAACTATTTGGGTTTATTTGGGAATAAGAGAGTAGGGCAGCAGGGATCCTATAGAGACTGAACGTTAAAAAAATAATGTGTCATTTTTGTGATATATTAATTAAATTCTTTTAGGTTTAAGTAAGCATAATGAGACTATCTGAATGCGTTACAGTAATTTTCTTTCTTTCTTTCTTTCTTTCTTTCTTTTTTTTTTTGAGACAGAGACTCACTCAGTCGCCCAGGCTAGGGTGCAGTGGCATGATCTCAGCTCACTGCAACCTCTGCCTCCTAGTTCAAGCAATTCTCCTGCCTCAGCCTCCTGAGTAGCTGACGTTACAGGCATGTGCCACCATACCTGGCTAATTTTTGCATTTTTAGTAGAGATGGGGTTTCACTGTGTTAGCCAGCTCAAACTCCTGACCCTGTGATCCGCCCACCTTGGCCTCACAAAGTGCTGGGATTACAGGTGTGGGCCACAGTGCCTGGCCGTTACAGTAATTTTCTGGAATTTTTTCTGATAAATGTTAGTCCCCCCAAAAACATATTTTTTTGTAGTTCTGTTGTTGAATGTAACACTACCCCCAGTAAAAGGCTTTTACTTCACTTTACTCAGAATTTTGTAAAACAAATTTAGCAAATGCTCTTTTGAAGGGAGAAAAATTTCACAGAAGTGAAATAGTAGGTAAAAACATTATTTAACATAATTGTGCTTTAATTCACTCTTGAGAGGGCAGAGATGCAAAATAAATTCTGTATATACTGTAAAGCAACAACTGAATGGAAACATACTTATAATCTTCTTTTCTATCCCTGGAAGTTGGTTGAACAGTTTTTCAAAATATGCTTCTATGCATAAATATTTTGAAGTTAAAGTAAATGTGTTGGCTAATGCATCGGTATTATCAGCCAATTAATAAATTCAAGTATGTGATGGGACTAACTTTCCCAAGCTAGTGGTTACTTGACAATTGCACATGTGTATCATATATTTATCCATCCAGCAAGAGCTTGTTCATTCCCTTCTATGTGCTGGCTTCCTTGCTGGGAATAGCATAAAACAGTAATCAAGACAGACTTGGTCCTTGCAGGCTGGTAGGGAAGACAGACTGTGTATGATGAATGCTGTTGGGAGTATAGAAGGCAGGCTCATCTAGTCAAATGATAGCTACAAAATAAAGTGAAGGTGAGAGTAGATCTTCCTAATGCACAGGAGGTCAGGTCCTTGAAATCCATCAACCACCACTGAAATTAGTTTAAATCACCTGTGATGTGTTATAACCCTTCTAGACTGGGGTAAAGGCATATGGGGACCTCAGAGTAGGCTGGAAGAGAGAGAGGATAAAGCCTGGTATCAGAGCTACAAGGAGAAAGGCCAATGTTTCAATCATAATAGCTAAAGGACTTTGGTGAACAAAGCTCTCAAGAGGCTGACCTCAGTACCCAAGGGCTCATATTGGTGGGCAGGGGGCTTGCCAGTATTAGGCAATGTCTTGTATTTGCTGCAGGGCCTCCCTCAGTTGGAATACGACCCCAGTCAGCTGTGGCGGGGGGGTCTCATGAACAGGCTGTAACTCTTGATAGGAGAAGATTGGCAAGGACTAGACAGATTATCCGGGGAGCAGCCTCAAACTGGGTGGGGTTCAGGCCAGGGCATAATTCCATGAGAGAATCAGAGTGCAAAATGGGCCCCACAGCAGATACAGTGAGTATGTCGGAAGGGATTGGGGGTTTGGGGCTGCTCCTTAGGGGCTTTAGGGTCCCTGACATCTTCTTAGATGTCAGGCTCAGTGCAGCAGTCTCTTTCTCACTCCTCATCCCCCTCTTCCTGCCACCACTGCCCCTCTCTCTATCATGTTCGTGTCCTGGTTCTGTTATGCCCAAATATTGAATAAGGCTTCTGTTGGCAACAAGCTCTATTAATAGCTTTTGAATGTGAATTTGACTTTTGTTGGGAGAATATTATTTTCAGTAATTGTCAGCTCATTAAAATATATTATAGGTAGGGTCTGAGTTTCTGCTGTGAAAGGTTATGATGCTTAAAATTAAAATAAACAAATAACTTCAGTATTTTGATTTACTTATTGACTCTAGTATTTGTACATTTTTGTAACCAAAATGCAAAAGTGATAACAGAACTATAAAGAAGTCATTAACTAGTGACTATATTAATTTTTTTCTTAATCATCTTTACTATTTTTTCTTTTTCTTTTTCTTTTTTTTTTGAGATAAGGTCTTACTCTGTTGTGCAGGCTGGAGTGCAGTGGTGCAATCACAGTTCACTGCAGCCTTGGCCCCTGGGCTCAAGCGATCCTCCCATCTTCGCCTCTGGAGTAGCTGGGACTACAGGCAAATGCCACCACACCCAGCTAATTTTTGTATTTTTTGTAGAAATCAAGTTTCCCCATGATGCCCAAGCTGGTCTCGAAGACCTGGGCTCAAGCAATCCACTCACCTCAGCCTCCCGAAGTGCTGGGACTATAGGCGTGAGCCACCATGCCCAGCATCATCTTTACTATTTTCTTTTCTTTTTTTTTTTTTTTTCCGAGACAGAGTCTCATTCTGTCGCCTAGGCTGGAGTGCAGTGGTGCAATCTCGGCTCACTGCAACCTCCGCCCCCCGGGTTCAAGCGATTCTCCTGCCTCAGCTTCCTGAGTAGCTGGGATTACAGGCCCACACCACCACGCCCGGCTAATTTTTGTATTTTTAGTAGAGATGGGGTTTCACCATGTTGGTCAGGCTGGTCTTGAACTCCTGACCTTGTGATCCACCCCCCTCGGCCTCCCAAAGTGCTGGGATTACAGGCTTGAGCCACCACGCCTGGCATCTTTACTATTTTCTTAAAAGAACTAAATAGCATACATGCCTATGTTCTTACTGTGTAATGGATTGGGGGTGTTTCAAAATGGACCTAATAGACATAAGCTCATTGTTTACCTTTTTGCCCAACTTTATTTTAAAAAGTCACATAAAAATGGAAATTTATTCACTCTCGTATCTGTGTTCTCAGGTGTATTTTAATAAAGATGGAGCCAGGCAGTTTTAACTTGGCCACTTATCACTTGAGCAAGTAAATGTGGCTAAGTCACTTAGCTTCTGTGGGCCTCAGTTTCTAATCTATAAGTAAAAGATAATAGTGCCAACCTAATAGGTTTGTGATTTAGAGCAAATGAGATAGTGGGGATCCAAGTGCTTGTTAGTTGTAAAGTGCTAATGCAGGTGTTGGGTATTTATATTCAGATGCAGGTTATGCCCACATCATATAAATTAAATGTGAATGCGTTCAAAAGCTCAACCAGCTCCTGAGGCAAGAAGTGTAAAATGGCAACAACTAAAAGGGTCAGTGAAACTCTTGGCGTCTAACCAGTCCTCTCCAAAATATTTTCTGATGGCATATTTCAAAATATGAGAAAAGATAAAGGAATGAAAAGAACTGACCTTTTTCTCTAACCCTTAAAACATTTTCTCTCCGAAGAAACTCTGCCATAGAAACTTCAGGCCTGACTCAGTACTAAAGGTGACCATTGAAAGGACAGTTTAGAATGTTGTATTTATGCAAGTGAGGTGCCATGAACATGTACTTATCCGAGGTGGACATGATCAGAACAAGCTTGCTCACAAAGCCCTTCCCTCATCCTTGGCCATGAGTCACAAAAATCTAACATCTGGACAGAAAATACTTCCCTGAACAAAAGTTGAAACTTTTGCATATATGTGTTTGTGTATCGAATATATAAAGGAAGAAAAAAATGGAGACAACAGACTCTTTCGTTGACTCAAATTTACGGCCAAATTTTAATAACGCAGCTGTCCATATGTGAGACACTAATGAGAACATAAGGAATTCCTGGATAGAAAAGGGATGGTTGGCCCAATGGCCTGTCCCCTTCAAGTTTATTGCAACACACCTCTTTGTGTTGTCAGCATATCTTCCAACCCCTTTTGCCTACATAAACATGTCTAGCTGTCTCTTAAACTCATTTTTACTTTATGTTTCACTCAATGGACTTATTTGGTAATTCACAGTATTTCCCAATGCCTGTAGTTCTCTGGATGAAGTAGTCCTACATTATCACTACTTCTTAATTAATTATGTAGAAATACTTTATAATAAAGTATTTACAGCAGACATAATTAGAAATTTGGAAGTAATTAACTGAGAAAACAAATATACCTACAGTGAATATAGAAACAACTGTTCTTTTGCTAATCTATATTCTAATTTTTCATAAAGATATGAAGAAGTAGGTGGATAGTGATTAAGGTGGGTAAATATAAAAACTTTCCTTTTATGACATTAGTCTTATTAGCAAATCTCTTAGCAAGGAGAAAATGCTAAGCCTAGTTGATGTAATAAAGAAGATGATCTGATGTTTTTATTTAGGTTGGGTTAAAGCCATATTCCAGATAATATTTTTATTTCCTTAATCATATCAATGTTGCAGGTTAATGTAAATTTGATGTGAATTATTAAAAAAGAATATAGAAATGATTTTACATGAAAATTTATTTTTTAAAAAACTTTCCAAATGGTGGTGGGCCACTGGGCTTGGGGTGAGTTCTTAGGTTGACTCTGGGTCCTTCTGATTAAAAAATACACCTGAAAACTTCCTTTAATTTGATTGGCATCAAGGAATTGGAAATAATTAAAGAATGCTAGGGAGAACTGATAAATAATTAATGTATAATTTAGCTGAATATTTTGCATTTTAATTTTTTGAATGGTATTATTTTAAAATTATTTCAATATATATGTGGTGATCTGATGTGTGTGATGACATTACACATCAGTTCTAGTCTTTTATTGACAAACACCAAGAGTGACCAACTTGCCCTCTACTCACCCTGAACGTTACTGGTTTTAGCCCCGGGAATCCCGTGTCTTGTGAATCTGCTCAGCTCCAGGAAAACAGGTACAAACACATACTTAAAAATACAAATAATTTGCCTCTGAAATGTGCTTGGCTTTTTGGTCTGCATACTCTTCAGACCCTGGGAACCCAAACATTGTAAGTGTTACATCAGCATTAAGATTTTTGCTTTGTTGTTCTAAAAGCCCATGTTCGGGTGTCACCACCTTGGTGACTACGGAGAAATATAACCCATGCGTTGTTTTTTTTCTTTTAAATTGTTTTCAAGCTCAGATGCTTGATGGTTTATGTATGTATGTATGTATGTATTTTAAAAAGCTGAAAAAGCTTTGAAAATCAAACCTATTTTCTTCTAAACATTTTTATCTCAAGTACTTGCTTTCCAGACACACAGTAAGATACATCCTGAGTCTGGCACCTTGAGTGCTCCCCCAAATCTCTGAAGCCTAAGCCATATCTATTGTCCAGTCTATGGTAGAAAAAAAGTGAACTACACTGAGTTATTGTAGTCTTGTGTGTCTCACAATTAGAAGAATTCTGCAGGTATTTTGTTAGTTTTAAATTTGCGGACTGTGACTTCTGAACTCTTTCGAGGAGGAGGTCTCAATAAAGAGCAGGCTTCAGTCTACTCCTTAATGATTTTTAGCTTCAATGAAGCAATTTGCAAGACTCCTCTTCCTAATGACTGCTCTGCCAAGCATTGTATAAAATAGCATTCTTTATGGTTAGATGATCCCATGGAAGATGACCAAAAGGTTTTAAATACAGAGGAACGTACAGAAAAACACTGTACCCTTTAACTGTCACATCCCCCCTATTCCATCCCTTCATCTCCATCATACAGGATTTCTGCATTTTTTTCATATGCATGCTACATCTCTGTGGTAGCACCTTGTTCTCTGTGTGTGTGTATGCAGGAATGCATGTGTGTGCATGAATGTGTGTAAACATGTACTATTTTTAGCTGTAGAACATGACACAAATTTCTTTCCTGGTCACCATGCTGCATGACTGATCCATTTCATATGATGCGTTTAGTATGGTTCATTGCCCACTGGTCTTATTATTTAACAATTTGAATTAAATTAAATTTTCTGTTTACAGGTGTAAATGGAAATTTTGGCTTCTGAGAATTTATTTACTGGATAGAATGTTCTTGGTTGAATTAGCTCTGCCAATATTGTATTGCTTATACCTGGAATAAAGTCTGGGATATTTAATTAGAATATCATAGCAAGAGAAACTTATTATTTTTATGGCTAAGCTTAAGCTACTGAGGCCAGTATCATTAGTCTAGGAGACATTTACTATAATTCTCCAGAGATTTTTTTTAAAAAAACCACGTGTATGTCTTGACGGATGAGAGGTAGTTAAATTAGTGGTAATGTGTACAAATTACTCAAAAGTTCAAAAAGCTTGAAACCTTTATCATCTGCTATATCATTTTGTTGATAAGTGGAAATTTCTCATTTTAAACTCTTTTGGCTTCCAACAGGCTCAAAGAGCTAATATTTATTGACTGCATACTGTTTGCCAGGTTCTACATTATTTGCTTTACCTGTATTGCTTCATTACATCCTTACAGTGTCTTGTGAGGTGGGTATAATGTTTATTCCCATTTTACAGAGAATATCCATTTATATAATGTCATGAACATATATCCAATGACATAATTTGCCTGCAAATGTACCCAGTGAGTGGCAGAGTCATCCTGAAGCCTGCTTTCCAGGCCCCGCCTATATTCTAGGTAAGTGATTCCAAACTCCACAGTGGCTTGTATCTAGCCTTGTTCTCCTGACATGTTCCCTGTGTTCCAACTTCCTCTCAACTTCTCCATGTCATAGAGGATGTGAAAGCCAAGCACTGCCTCCTAGGCTTTGTGCATAGTTTCCCATTCTTTCCTTTTCTGTCTGTGACACTCCCAGTTTTGTTTTGTTTTCAGCTCTAGCATTGGAGTGGCACTTATGGCCACTATCCGTACTGGATCTAGCAGGAGTTTGGCTAAGCTCCTAAGACATTAACTTTATTTATTTATTTATTTTTAATTTCTAGCTTCTCATTTTGAAAAAAATTTTTAAAAAACAGCTTTAATGAGATACAATTTACATACATATAATTCACCTATTCGAAGCCTATAAAGCAATGGTTTTTAATATGTTCACAGATACATGGACAATCATTGACATAATTTTAGAATATTTTCATCATCACAAAGAGAAACACCTTCAGCTGTCACAACTCTCCTCTTGCATCCCTTCATCTCCTTCAACTCCAATCCACCACTAATCTACTTTCTGCCTTTGTAAATTTGCCTATTCTGGACATTTTACATAAATGGAATAACATAATACATGATCTTTTATGACCAGCTTCTTTCACTTAACTCAGTGTTCTCAAAGTTCATTCATGTTTTATCATGCCTCAGTACTGCCTTCCTTTTTATGGCTCAAAACTATTCTATTGTATAGATAGACTACCTTTTGTCTATCCACTCATCTGCTGATGGACAGGTGGGTTGTTTCCACCTTTTGGCAATTGTGAATGGTGCTGCTATGAACATTTGTGTGCAAGTTTTTGTTTGAATACCTGCTGTCACTTCTTTTGGGTATATACACAAGAGTGGAATTGCTGAGTCTTAATTCTGTTTCACTTTTTGAGAAACTGCCAACTTGTTTTCCACAGTAGCTGCAATGTTTTTAATTTCCACCAGTAATGTAGAATCAGGGTGGTTCCAATTTCTCCACATCCTTGCCAACACTTGTTATTTGCTGTTTTGTTTTGTTTTATGTTTTGGTTATAACCTTCCTAGGGGGTTAAGTGGCCTAATTAATTTTTTTTTTTTTGAGACAGAGTTTGACTCTTGTTGCCCAGGCTGGAGTGCAATGGTGTGGTCTTGGCTCACTGCAACCTCTGCCTCCCAGGTTCAATTGATTCTCCTGCCTCAGCCTCCCTAGTAGCTGGGATTACAGGCATGTGCCACACACCCAGCTAATTTTGTATTTTTAGTAGAGACGGGGTTTCTCCCTGTTGGTCAGGTTGGTCTTGAACTCCCGACCTCAGGTGATCCGCCCACCTCGGCCTCCCAAATTGCTAGGATTACAGGCATGAGCCACCACGCCCAGCCGGCCTAATTAATTTTTAAGATCTTTAAAGACTCTAAAAGAAGGCTTTATTTTTTCCTCTTCTGTGCTCCCAAGCACTGGTTTAAATCTGTCTTGAAGTATTTGTCACCAAATCCTTTAATCTCTCTTTCTCTCTATCTTTCTCCTCTCATCCCTTTCTGGAAACCAGGATGGACGTTCTTATTCCTTTTGTGTTCCCAGGACACAGTGCCCAGGGCTCAGTACATTAAATGAATGAAGAGGCGTGAGTAGGGAGCTGTGGGGACAAGGAATGTTGGGAATGAACGTTTATTATCCCTCCCATTGTGCCAGGCACTGTGTAGCACTAATATATATTATCTCATTTAATTTTCATAATAGCAGTTAAGAATCAGGTGTTATGGTATTCATTTTGCAGAAGAAGAAATTGAAACCAGAGAAATTCTCTTGGCACCCAACCACTGAGAGTAGAGTCTGGCTTCAAACCAAACTCTCTGAACTCAAAACCTATGTTAATTTCACGACAACATGTGTCAATCAAAGAAAAGATAAGGACCATCACTATTCTTACTACCACTACTAGACTATCCCAACTTATTGGATGTTTTCTGTGTGCTGTACGCCATGACAGCTAGTTTTTGGATGCTATCTAATTTGATCATTTAAAAATTTCGCGAGTCAGACATTATTATTCCAATTATTCAGACAATGAAATAATCCCTGAGAAAAGTAATTTGCCCAAGAACAACAACTAATAAGCAATGAGTTCAAAACCAGGTCTGTTTAATTATAAAATTTCTGTACTCCTATCAATGTGGGAAAATACATTAGAGATCTCAAAGTTTACCTGGTTATCCGACAGTGTGGGGAAGTTTGCCAGGTAACCAGACAACCAGACTGCCCAGCAATTTTTTCCCAAGTACTTTTTGCTTTCTCAACTGCTTCCAATCATAATTTTGGTAGCATGGATAACTTGGCTAATTCTATATGTTATGAAAAAGGCACACTGTGACCCACAAAAGAAAGAATGTTCTGTTCAACTGGCTTATTGTGTTTCTATTTATTTATTTATTTATTTATTTATTTATTTATTTATTTATTTATTTATTCAGAGACAGGGTCTGACTTTGGAGTGCAATGGTGCGATCTCGGCTCACTGCAACCTCCGCCTCCCAAGCTCCAGCAATTCTCCTGCCTCAGCCTCCAGAGTAGCTGGGACTACAGGCATGTGCCACGGTGCCTGGCTAATTTTTGTAATTTTAGTAGAGACGGAGTTTTGCCACGTTGCCCAGGGTAGTCTTGGACTCCTGAGCTCGGGTGATCTGCCTGTCTCAGCCTTCCAAAGTGCTGGGATTACAGGCATATTGTGTTTTTAATAATTTTACCTATAATATATGTAAAGTATCCTACATCTGACTGGGCAACTTTTTAAATACAGTAATTATCTGGTTACCCCTGCTTTTAACAGTTTGGCCATTCATTTGATAATTTAATATTTATGTCATGAAGCTATCTTTTCTCTTACTACATAAAATCTACCTTAGCACTAAATGAAATGCTGGTAAGAATCCACAATAAAGATAAACAAAAAAATCATAACTAGAATAGAAGATTTTTAAATATATTTCAATTTTATGTTCTGATTTATATACTCTGATTTTAGAGTATTTTTCCAGCATTTATGGTAGTTTGTTAAATATTGGGAAACCTCAGCATGGCTATGTTTTGGAGGCAGGTATAATGGGAAGGCAGAGGCATCAGATGCCTTTAAACACCAAGTACTTAATCAATATATTTCCTTATTCCTAATATCTGCTTTAGATATTTCATTATTCTTCTTGTCATGTTTTTCATTGCTCTTCATGCCTTTTTTAGAGGTTTTTTTTTTTTTTTTTTTTTTAAATAGAAGCCGATGTTACCATTTGGCATATGTCTCCCTTGGCAGTGACATCTTGAAAATTAAAAAAAATAATACCTCCCTCGCATGCATCCATTCAGGCTGCCTGTAACTGCACTGTACTTCGAAATGTGTCACCTTATGAAATTCTGCAAATTGTTCATAACATTGTCTCTATAAATGTTTTGGAAGGGCTTTACTGTCAGGTCAGCTTTCTAAGGGCTAGAAATATGTCAAACTGGCAGCTTTACCTTTATTTAAGAGCCAAAATACAAATAAGTAGATTACAAAGCAATCAATCAATATAGCATTGCAGGATGTCATGGTTGGCATTGACCTCAGAGTTCGGCCCTGTCATTTTACAGATGAGTAAACTTGTCCGTAAACTCTGCAGGAGACAGGGTTTTGTCCTGACTCAGTTACAGCCAATCAGGTAACCTTGGACATGCTGCTGTGCCTCAGTTTCCTCATCTGAAACAGATGAGATTTCCCTCTGTTAGATCATCTCCGAGGCATTTTCCCAGATGTCAATTTGTAAGGTGTCATGACAAATTTGATATATTGTATTTGATATATTTCCAGTCCTTAAAAAACTTCTGACCTCACATAAAAGATTGCTCTAATCTTTTATGTGGTCTCCTTATATATTCTTTAAAAGTTGGAAGCACTGTCAATTTATAGTTATTGGCAAAATCATAACTTTTATTCACTGTTGAAAGAATAAACAAATGAAGATCTTTTTCCCAGTCAGAGCATTTCTTCACTTTTTTTTCCCTCCCTGGTTTGTTGTTGTAGGGTTGCTTGGGGATATTAGGTTACTGACCTTTGTTTTCCTTTCTACAAGAAGCTTTCACTAAAGTATTTTTGAGGGGGGTCTTATAGGAAACAATGACTCTCACATGCAAGTAATTAAATGGAAAGAAAAAATGGCACACATTTGACTTGATTAATTTTCTTTCTTTCTGTAAACCTGTGGATCCTAACCTGAAAGTTGTGTGCAAGAGTCCACAGTCTCACTGAGATATTTTATCTTTTGCATTACACTAAAGTCTCTGGGTGAATTTAGTACTCCTGTAAGGCCTGGGCAGGCTAGTTTGGCAAACAATGTAATATGACATGATGCACGCTTTTTTACTCAACTGTAAATATCTATTTCATTCAGATATCACCTGCTATTCTTAAGGCAAGTCTTTGGAATAGAGACCCTAAATGTGTCAAAAGTATGTAATGTGTTTGTGATAGAAATAAATAGAGACCAGGGTGACTTAACACACGGGGTTTCACATGTGCGGGCCAGCACTTGCAGAATTCTAAAGTAGGTTATGTTAGCCTTCCCACTTTCAATGCCTTTATGGATGTGGTGTTTATATATCCTAGATTTTCCAGGGCAACTCTGGGTTGTAAATATTCTGTCTTGTTGTTCCCATAAGCACAATCATACTTGTCAAGCTATGTGTCACGAGTTTTGGTTTGGAAAATATGGACTCCGTATGTACATCAGAGCCTGTTTTTTCTGGCCCGATGCCCTATGCTATTCCTCTACTCTGCCCTACCCCTAGCCCACTTCCCATTCTCATCAAAGCCTTGTTTCTGTTGCAGTTCACTTGCTCATGTTGTCTATGCCTAGTGTCTAGGGGGCAAAGTGAACAGTAAACTAATCTGTGCTAACGGGCAAGTGGAGAAAATCGGGGTCAGGAGAATCCGCACATCCAGAGTGCTCTGTCTCCTCTCAGGTAGCATAAGTGGTTCTCTGGAAATAAGGCCATAGTTTCATTTATCTCTAAGACAAAGAGTCTTTCTATGGTTGGTTGACTGAGGCAGATTTCTTGGAGGAGGCAAGGGTCCTGTGCATTTCATCACAAAGATGGTAATTTCTCCGTCAATACCTTGGACCAGCTTTGCAGATGTGTCCTCGACGTGATTAGACCCCTGTAGTGGTAGGAAAGGAATAAAAGCCCAGTGTGCCAGCTTTACTCCTCGACCCACAGCAATTTCTTCTGGTATGTGTACACTGCTCAAATGCTCTTTTTACAAAGTTGGAAAGCAAGATTGCTTCATGACAATATTTGCTGAGACAGCAAGACAATCTATGCCTCTCCATTGTTAAATCCCTGAGCCCTACCCAATCTGACTTTAAAAAAAATTATTCTTTCATCAGGAGGCTATGTTTAACATTTGTAAAAAGACGTTTAGGATTATTTGAAATATTTTGTAGATTTCAAGTTCATTGTCTGTCATTTTCCTTTTAGCCTAACCTTGTTATTTCTGTTTATTGTATGTGATTTTATTACATAAACATATACAGGTTTCCACTAATTGTTTAAACATCTTGCTTTAAAAATCTCTGCTTAAGCACTTTTATTTGTATCACTTTTTTTCTTGTCTTGATTTGGTTCTTAACTGTGATAAATTTCAATGGAATCTCCTCTAACTCTTTAAGAAATAACTCCTCATTTTTCTGTGTTAAGCAGTTTACCTTTTAGAAATTTAATCAGCATTCCTTTTGGCACTTTGTATTATCTTAAAAAGCAACATTAGTACCTTGGCTTTTCAGTCCTGAGAGCATTTGCTGAACCAGATGGTTTCAATATCGTCTATTATTTTTAATCATACATGGTTAAGTCTCAAGAACCAGTCTCTTGAGACTGTTGACTATTTAGGAAGCTAGAAGAGCAAGCACACATCTTTAGAAACAGGATGTACATTTAGTATCATTATTATCCTAACCAATATCTGAGTAATTGAGCCGCCTTATTATCAGATTCAGGCTTTTCTAACAGTCTATTATCAGTTTCTTTTTCTGAACTTTTATGTCTACATTTGGGGAATTTAATGCTATTATAGACTCACCGGTCACTTTTGTAAACTATAATCTCCCATAGCAATAGTTGTTTTTAATTCCAGGCATAGTATGTACCAAGCATATTAACTTCTAAAATCTTTTTTTTTTTTTTTTTGAGCCAGGGTCTCACTCTGTCACCTAGCCTGACTAATTTTAAAAAATTTTGTAGAGATAGGGATCTCACTAAGTTGCCCAGCCTGGTCTGAACTCCTGGGCTCAAGCAATCCCCCTGCCTCAGCATCTCAAATTGCTGAGACTACAGGTGTGAGCCACTGCACTTGGCCAACTTCTAAAATCTTAATGACAAAACAAAAAGATTAGTATTATTATCTCCATTTGACAGATGGGAAAATAGGTTTCAAAAAGGTAAATTATATTTTTTTCCATTTCATGACCAATAAGAATGAGGCTTACATTCAAGTCTAGTCTCTGTCTATTTTGATCATTTCTAAGTCTGTCTGACTTAGAAACCCCCACTTCTAACCACTGTGCCATAGCACTTCCTGCTAACCCTGAATAAAGGTGTCTGTTATGTAAATCAACATATTCATTGACAATGGACTTCCTTTTTGTGTACTGCAATATGCATATATAAAAGCATGCAATATTAGCCTTGTCTGGTTTCTTTTTTATTTGAAAAATACCAACCCCCCCACATAATAATAGTTATAAAATTATATAAAATAAGAAGCCAAAAACTTTCCTGACCCTCCAAGGTCATACTTTAAAAGTTCTCCTAGGCATATCTAGATGTGACTCCATATACATTTTCTTTTTAATTTTTAAAGTCTTATCTTGAGGTTTATTACCAAAATTACTACACCTTATCACTTTCTGCTTGCATAGCGAACATAAAAAAATTTACTTTTCTGGAAAATACTGTGAAGTATCTTCATGTTTTTTTACTTTTTTCCCTTTTTTAAAAAATAAGGATTTTGAGAACCAGAGTCTGCAAGCTGTGAAATGGTCAGGCAAATAGTTTGAAAATACTGACTCACCACTTTTCACCTGATATTTGCCTATTGTTAGACTGCAGGAAGAGGGATTTAGTGAAATAAAATATTTAATATTTCATACTTTTTTTTTCCTATGTGGATGGTTGGAGATTCTTACAGATAATTTCTTCTTTTAGATCAGAAACTCCTGTTAAAAACAGACATTTAGCATAGGCTTTTCTAGGCTTCCATCTTCTATTAAAGAGTAGGGGCATATTCATAATGAAAAAGTTGGGGAGATGAGAATGAAAGGGCTATAGGAAAGGGCATCATCATTAAAGAAGTTACAGGAACACTTTTTCAGCTCCTTTGAATCGACCAGAGTTGATCTTAGACAAAATTCCATGGAAGGCAGAGTTTACCTTCATTCTTGTCTTCACTGGGGCCACTGCCTTCTCTCCTTCGGGCTCCAACCGAAGCCTATAAATCTATTACATTTATGTTTACATGGCAGGACCTTTGTTTTGATCTCTGCTGGACTGTAAGCTATGAGGGACCTTGTTTTTGTAACTATCCCAGTGCCTGATTAGTGCTTAAAAGACAGGTATGAGACGGAGACAAACACATTCATGAGTGATTGGATGACAATAATTACTGCTGTTTGGGGTCCTCAGAGTAAATAGTATGCAAATTTTCAATAGGGCAATAACATCAGTGTGAGAGGCAGAATGTACCACTGGATGGAGCACAGATTTAGGGGTAATTTCTCTCCCAAACCCTCCACTTAACTAGGAGTATGATCTTTCTTTGCCGAATTCTGAGGATTTTTTTTTTTTGGTCTCAGTTGTTCCATCTGTGTTATGGGCATATTATCACTCATGGCCTTGTGCTGCTGTCAAGGTTCAATGATAAGGCCGGGGCGCAGTGGCTTACACCTGTTATCCCAGCACTTTGGGAGGCCGAGTTGGGTGGATCACTTGAGGCCAGGAGTTCGAGATCAGCCTGTCCAAAATGGTGAAACCCCGTCTCTACTAAAAAAATAATAATAATAATACAAAAATTAGCCTGATGTGGTAGTGCACACCTGTAGTCCCAGAACCTGAGAGGTGGAGGTTGCAATGAGCCAAGATTGCACAATTGCACTCCATCCTGGGCGACAGAGTGAGACTCCGTCTCAAAAACAAACAAACAAAAAGATTCAATGATAAAATGATGCAATGTGCTTAGCTCTGATCTTTAGACTACATAGACTACAGATAGCGATAGTAATATGATTACTACTACTATTAATGAGAATTCAGTAAATGCATAATTATTTGTGGAGCCTTGTTTGTGCCAGACCCCACTCCAGACATTAGTAACTCAGTAGAAGACAAAAACAGACAAAAATCCCTCCTCCCAAAAAGCTTACATTTGAATAAGACATGAAAAATGAATAAGCTAAATATAGAATATATTAGGAATGATAAGTGTGATGGAGATGCCTAAAGTGTAGAAAGAGGATAGTGAGGTGGAAGGGTCTGGAACTTTAGATCGGATGGCCAGGAAAATCCTCACTGAGAAGTGTGTAGAGGCTTGAACAAAGTGGGAGAGCAAGCTTTAGGAGGGAAGAGCAGTCCACAGGACAAGTCACCCTAACCACTTAATTATTAAAATCCTTCTCTGCTGAGGTCACCCTTCGGTAAGCATTCACATGGGACACACATAACTTTACGGTTTTTCCCATTCAGAAAGGCCTATCCTCTTACTCAAATTTCCTTGACACCAATTTTCCAGTCATGTTTCTTCCACATCCCTGACCATCCAGCAAAATCATTGTCTATGGCCCGTAAATTGGTATATCATTGTGTGTCTGGCTGTATCTCCTTCTAAGCAAAATGCACAACCAGGTGCGTTGTCTAAAGTTTTGCCCACTGGGAGAATTTCCCTTCACCACTGTTTTTCAGGGATGTTTTAGAGAGGGCTTGTGGTGCTGTAGTTGTCCACTTCTGTGTGGTGCCTGAATCTCATACAGAACCACCTGTAAACCAGGCCTGAGTCTTCTATTTTCTGGTAAACTGGTTTGTAGAGAATTCCCTGTGAAGTCGCAGGTACATGCTGGAAGAGAGAAGGTGGAATAGGAGCAGTGGGGGCCATGGACATTCGGGCCATTTCATGTTACTTACTTATGCTTTCAGGGCCTGCTCAGGCCTCATGATGTTATGTGCCACTTCTATTTGATGATGGAGTGTTGTGGTGCATTCCCAACTTTATGGCTTGATGGCTCAGCTGAAACCCAGTTCATGATGGGTAGCTCAGGTCATCTGGTAACTTGATGGCCCAAGGTCTAGCATTCAGTTTCCTTTAAGGCCAAGGGCTCTCTCTCAAAGGAGAGTAGTTATCTGCAGATGATCGCAGGGCCTTGCTCCAAAATCCTAAAAGCTTGATCCTTGATTCCCCTATGGGGGTTTGCCAAAGGCTCAAACAGCATCTCTATCTGCCACTGACATTTTAAGTACCATTAGATCTTCCAGATCATATAGTCCAAGTGTCAGAGGAGCTTGAATGGCAGCCTAAATCTCTTGCAGAGCCTTCTCTTATTCTGGGTCTCACTCAACACTACCAGCTTTTCGGGTTACTCAGTAAATGGGCTAGAGTAATAACATACCCAAATGAGAAATCTATTGCCTCCAAAATCCAAATAGGCCCAATAAATGTTGTGCCTTTTTCTCGGTTGTAGTAGGGGCCAGATGCAACAACTTATTCTTTACCTTAGAAGGGATATCTTGGCATGCTCCCTACCACTGGATGCCTAGATATTTCATTAAGGGAGAATGTCCCTGATTTTTAATTGGATTTATTTCCCACCTTCTGAGATGCGAATGTCTTACCAGTAAGTAGTCGCTACTTTTCCCTCACTAGGTCCAGTCAGTGTAATACCATCAATATAGTGGATCAGTGTGCTATCTTGTAGAAGGGAAAGGCAATCAAGATCCCTGTAAACTAAATTCTGATATAGGGCTGGAGAGTTGATATACCAGAATAACATTTACTTAGCATTTGCTATATGCTGAACACTGTGCTAGTTCATGGGACATACAGTTAAATAAAAATGTAATCAGTACTAAGGAACTTGTACTATAGCTGGGAGAGTTCAGACTCTCTTGTGTAGTTCAGGGAAATACTCAAGGCAAATATGCTTGGTGCTCTGGAATTTGTATCAAGTAAGTGTCATCCATTACCTTATAAGAAGGGTGGTGAGGCAGGAGGATCACTTGAGCCCAGGAGTTTGAGACCAGCCTGGGCAACGCTGGGAGATCTTGTCTCTATAAAAAATTAGCCTGGCATGGTGTCATGTGCCTGTGGTCCCAGCTACTTGGGAGGCTGAGGTAGGACAATTGCTAGACCAGGTATTTGAGCCTTCAGTGAGCTATGATTGTGCCAGTGCACACATTCTAGCATGGGTGACAGAGTATAACTCTGAAAAAAAAAAAGAAAGAAAAGAAAGAAGGAAAAAAAGAAAAAAGAAAAAAGAAAGAAAGGAAGAAAGAGAGAGAGAAAGAAAGAAAGGGAAAAGAAAGGAAGGAAGGAAGGAAAGTAAAGGAAGGAAGGAAGACAGAAAGAAAAGTGGCCATATAGTTTATCATCCAAATTGGAAGACTTTTGAGCTGGAACAGAGGCATTATTAATTGCTTCAGGTAAAGAGACTCAAATCAAGACTGTCCCAGGCAAACTTGGACCCAAGGTCTTTCTATTCTGAGGTCCACTTCAATAGTAGTTTTGAATACAGGTGGTGAGAAAGGAGAATAACATGTCACCAACTTTTCAATTTTTTGATGAATTCTTATGTTTTACCTATCAAAATATGTATTGCCTGAAAATTAGGAATAACATAAAGTCAAAATAAAGGAATATTAATCACAGGGGCAAGATGTTTGTATGTTTAATAAGTAGATGATTTGCCATACGTTATGTGAATGTGCGTCCATGAGTGTTCTTATGAAGAATGTTCTGTTCTGAGTCCCTGTTTGAGGAGCATGATTAAGTGAAATTTGACCTGACGTCTTATACAAAGCATAGAGAAAGCTCCCCATGTCTTTCTTTCCTTGGATGGTTTTGTTTCGACTCATCATGTTTTGCTTCTTGGAAAGTGTTTGTTATTCTTACTAAGTGACTTAAGGGTTTTTAGACATCACTCATATTTGGACCAATGAGGCAAAAGCATGTGAAGGATTTACAGCTTGCATACAAGTTTCATGTGCTGGAGGTACAGTATGTATAGACCCTACCTTAGGAAAGAGACTATTTTCTGCTGGTGAAACAGGCCTGAGGCTTTTTGGTCATTGCAGTGAGAGTGTTAGTGACTAAATACAGATGCATTTTAGTGCACTGTAATGTGATTTTAAAAATTGTTCTAACAATCAATTTACTGTTGTCATCACATCTCCTCTGATTTTCAAGTGCAAATGTAACACCATTGTTCTTATTAACAATTACAAAAAAGTTTTACCCCTTAAGTTTCCATTATAAGGGATGCATTCCTGAAGTCATGGTTACATTAAAATTCTTACTACAAATGAAGCCAGCTAAAAATGTTTACCAACTTGAATTGAGCTCATCATGTTTTGTTTGCTGAATAGTGTTTTGTGATTTTACCAACATAAGAATGAGTCTCCAAACTATTTTTAAAAGTAGAGCTTTTACTCTAAAGAAGTGCTTGCCTCATTTTCTTCGTGCTACTCCAAACAAGATGTTGTTTATTACTTTGAAACACTATATGTAAACCCCAGGAATATGTTAAATATGATTGAAGTCTTGGCTGTCTTTAACAAATTGAAGTTTCCAGAAATTTAGCTGTGTTTAAAAACCAAAGCCATGTTTTCAGGAAAGATTTCTATTTCCAAATATGTGGTTGCCCAAACCTTTTATGTTTTCATGTCAAATTCAGCTGCCAAATAACACACACTGTACCTTAGCTATAATAAAAAAAAAACACAAACCAACACATAGACTTCAGATTTTAAAAAGCACTGCAAGAACAACTATGATCATATTTCTTGAACTTATGCTATTCATATGCATATAAGCATGTTTTAGAGTAAGTTCTGTGAGGCATCGGTCACTTCCACTGGTACAAATTGACATGCACAGCACAAGATTGGCACTATGCAACAGCCGATCTGGGAAAATACAGGAATTCCTAGCCAGACCAAAATAGGAGGTCAAGGAAGTTGCTTTTATAATAATAGTGGTTATCTGTTTAATGTGTGATCTGGCAGTGATATGATGTTGACCATAGGCAATTATGCATATTTCTAAACTGGTTGTATGCAAGCCTGGAGTAAGAGAAATCCCCCAGTTTGTGATAAAAGGCTATTTATTGCCCTTTTATTTCCTTCAAATGCTTTACTTAATCATTTATAAAAGACAAATTAGTAGTGAATACCAATTTCATTTTGTGTTTTATTCTGTATTCATTCCTACACATTTGGGATATCTATTAATATGTGCTCTTAATAGTTTTGGCACAAGTTCAATGTCAACGAATGAATGATGTACACATTTTATAGTCTTCTTAAGGGATAATAATGTGGTTCAGTGACAGTGTGTCTTGATTTCTTTGGGGGCAGGGCACTCTGATATGAGTCATAAGGGATAAAGACTATTAGTTATTTTTCCCTCAGCTAGCGCAGTGATGCAAAATTTTTCTTCCATTATAGAACATTTTCTTAGAATATCAGGTTTAGTGTATAGATTAATGCTTAAGAAACTGGCTGATCACATGGGACTATCTTTTGCTTTATCCTTTCAATGTGACTGAAAATTTATATTCCATATTTTCATATCAATGACAATGTGATGACACGGCAAAGGAGTTATACTGGCTTGTTGCACACATCAAATGTAATATTCTTTTCTTTGCAGAAAAAATATGTTTATTTTGAACAAGAGAAAAGAACTTGAGCATTTCAAGTATCAGGAAAGCTATCTTGGAGAGAATAGTGACTGGCTGCTATTTACCTACTCTGAGGGCAGAACAAAAAGCAATGGGATTGGATTGTAGTAAAATAGGCTTAAATTAGTCTTGCAGAAGCACATACATAAAACACTACAATGGGTCACAATAGTTGCCCTTTTTGTTCCCAGGGACTGGGTCTACTGTACTCACCAGGATTCAACAATGGTCCCTGGCACAGACAGGTGCTCAACCAATATTAAATGCATAAAGTGAGAGACTGGATTAGGGAGATGCTTATAGAGGCAAAGCATGAGATCCCAATGTAAGGTATAGATTTTAAGGATTAATGGTGCCATTGCTTTAGAAATTCAGTGTCATCCACAAGGAAATTAGAATTGTAAATATTGAAAAATCTCCATGGAATTTTAAATTATATGCATATGCCGTAATTACTCCCACAATTTTCCAAATTTTCCAGACATTTCACCTTTAAAGTGGTACAGTAGAAAGGATGGGAGTCTATAGCATTGGAAGTGGTGGACTAGGAGAGTTCTGGCCCCAGCATAATTCACTACTGGTGGGGATCCAGGGCTACTAGCTGCAGTAGTTGCCTTTGAGAAGCCTCTAAAGACTGAATATGAGATGTTAAGAGCTATGCATTGTATCTATTCTGAAGACTATTTCCTCTGAGTGCTTTGTGTGTGTGTGTGTCTGTGTGTGTGTGTGTGTGTATGTGTGAATGAAAGGGAATGTGGTCAGTTACATATTATTCCTCTAATGTCCAACTGGACCTCGAAAGGACTTTATTTAAAAGATGTAAAAAAAAAAAAAAATTCCAAACAAGCAGCCAAATGTAGCTACCAGGCATTGAGGAGTTCAGAGGGCTTAGAGAAAGTATCACTTCCATCTGCATGTGGCCCATTTGACAGAAGACTAGCCAGCGCCAGATTTCAACCAGAGAAGACAAGGCAGTATTTCACAGTGCCCACCGCTGGGTTGGGTTTTTGGTGGCTCAGTCTCCAGAGACTTTTGGACCGGGTCTCTGGTGAAAATGATCTGTGGGGCTGATGTGGGTGGGGCCATGTCATCATTAAGAAGAAAAGCACTCCAGAGTTTAAAGGTTTCATGGACTTAGGAAAATATTTAAGACCGGATTATAATTATATTGGTTGCAAATGACAAAAACTACAAAACTCAGATTAACAAATATAAACAAATGCAATGTTGTGTCAGCTTCATTCATTGTCAAAAAGATTGCTCATAAAAATTGTCATTACATTTGAAAACAGTTCAAATGTGCATGTTGATTGCATAGAAATCACAGCTCATTGTAAATTTGGTGTATTACTTGAGGCCTAAGTATTTCAGAAACAAAAAATGGTTTTAAAAACAAAAATTCTTTCAAAAGTTTTTCGGCAAAATGATTGTGTTTAATATGTGATATGGGTGTATTTTAATATTTGATATAATTGGTCTCCAGGAATAATGATGCCTGGAGAGCATTGAAATAGCCTTGAATCCAGGAAACTAAGTGGGAAGAGGTAAGAGATTAGGCATATTTTAAAGGGTGCTAAAAGAGCATTACACAGGTACCACACTACTTTAGCAAGTGAGGTATCCAATGAGCCCTTTACTTTCTTTCTTTCTTTTTCTTTTTTTGAGACAGTCTTGCTCTGTCACCCAGGCTGTAGTGCAGTGGCGTGATCATAGCTCACTGCACCCTTGAACTCCTGTACTCAAGGAATCCTTTCACCTCAGTGTCCCAAGTAGCTGGGACTATAGTTGTATACCTCTATGCCTGCTAATATTTTTATTTTTGTTTTATTTTACTTTTTTATTTCAATAGATTTTTGAGGAACAGGTGGTGTTTAGTTACATGAATAAGCTCTTTAGTGGTGATTTCTGAGATTTTGGTGCACCCATCACCTAAGCAATGTACACTGTACCCAATGTGTAGTCTTTTATCTCTTGCCACCCCGTCACCATTTCCCCATAGTCCTCAAAGTCCAATATGTCATTCTTATGCCTTTGCATCCTTATAGCTTAGCTCCCACATATGAATGAGAACATACGATATTTGGTTTTCCATTCCTGAGTTACTTCACTTAGAATAATAGTTTCCAATTCCATCCAGGTTTCTGCAAATGCCATTATTTCATTCTTTTTTTATGGCTAAGTAGTATTCCATGGTGTGTGTGTGTGTGTGTGTGTGTGTGTGTGTGTGTGTGTATAAAAAACATTTTCTGTATCCTCTCATTGATTGATGCACATTTGGGCTGGTTCCATATTTTTGCAATTGCAAATGATGCTGCTAGAAACATGAGTGTGCGAGTATTTTTTTTGTATAATGACTTCTTTTCTTCTGGGTAGATACCTAGTAGTAGGATTATTTTTTGTGGAGATGGGGTCTTGCTATGGTGCCTGGGCTAGTCTCACACTCCTGGCCCCAAGTGATCCTCCTGCCTTGGCCTCCCAAAGCCCTGGGATTACAGGCATAAGCACCACAACTGGCTCCCCTTTACTTTCAATCAAATTGTTTATGACATGCAATCAGATAACTTTGAAGATGAAGAATTCCATTCTTAAATATGTAGTGCTTGTTAACCAATCTAGAAAAGGAAAAGGTAAGAATCCGACCTCAGGCAAATAATGCTGTGCAGTGCATCTTGTGATATGTGCTTTATGTAAAAATGCTTAAAATTGGTTTAATCTCTACAGTCACGACAACTGCTCATTATTTTCAGTTGGCTACGTTTCTTTGGTGTAACAAGAACCAGTGAGTTGGGGAAGGGAGATGATAGTTCCAGTTTCAGTTAAAGAAATTGCAGGTGAAGAAGGCACAACCCTTTCTGGAACAGTTATTTCTTAGCATGCTCTGAACTTCGCTTGATGATGTGAAATGACTATTTTAAATTGTATTTTATTCCTTATACATAATCACATTGTTTGTACATCAACAGGTAAGGGTTCACTGGTGGTTCTATTTCAGCCTACACTTAATTATGGTTTTAGTATTCTAGAAGGACTATATTTGTAATTTGGTGAGTCCTTCCGTGCAAGACATTAAATGTTATTAATTAATATAGTTGTCTAGTATTTAGATAGAATAAATTGCTCATTTTTATTTCATTATCTTGTATTTTTAACATGTTTCTAACTGTGACAGACACTCAGGTACAATTATTATGTGTAATAACTTTAAGGTCCATTTTATCAATGTGCACACTTTTTGGAGATAATACTTCTAGAATGTTTGTAGCTTTCACATCTTACTCTTATTTTTGCTGTCATAAAACACTATGAAGTGTTTGTTTTAGGTATTAGTTTCCTTCTTGATAGACGAGGCAACTGGAAGGCATGGACTATTGAAATGAAGAGCAAGGTCACGGTCTTTAGTTAATCTCTAAAGAAGGGCTGCTCTCCCAATTTCCAGAAAAACTTTCCTATGGCCTTTTATGAAAAAATGGCAGGATCAGCTGGGCGTGGTGGCTCATGCCTCTAATCCCAGCACTTTGGGAGGCCACAGTTGACGGATCACGAGGTCAGGAGATGGAGACCATCCTGGCTAACATGGTGAAAACCCATCTCTACTAAAAACACAAAAACAGCCGGACATGGTGGTGGCCACCTGTAGTCCCAGCTACTCAGGAAGCTGAGGCAGGAGAATTGCTTGAACCAGGGAGGTGGAGGTTGCAGTGAGCCGAGATTGCACCACTGCACTCCAGCCTGGGTGACAGAGCGAGACTCCGTCAAAAATAATAATAATAAAATTAAAAAAAAAAAAGCAGGATCTCCTTAATCCTTAATTACTTCTCCAGCTCTCTTCTACCTCCTCAAGTTGTCACAATTAAGAACATCTTCAGGTAAAGGCTCCATTAGGAAAGGGCCACTTGTGTCTTGTCTACCTGTGTATCCCCAGCATGTAACCTTAATACTTACTAAAGTATTTATGGACTCAGTAAATGAGTGAATAAGTGAATGAGTGTAAAGTCTTGTAGCAGAGGTTTGTTTGTGGTCACTGGGGCTCTCTGCTGAGCTTGAGTGGTGGAGCCCCTATCTGACACACTGCACTGTCACCATCTTTGAGCACACTGTTGTTGAAGTGGCTCTCCTGGCCTCACCTTGCCTACTCTGCCCACTTCATCACTTTCCTCAGGTCAATTTGATATTTGGGTTTGGTGCAGGAGCTACTGGTTTTGATCTGTTCCTCCTTGGCATTAGGGGAGATTAGGAAGAGTGAATCCAAACAGGATTGGACAAAGTAAGTGGAAAGAGGCTCAATGACTCATAAACTGAGATGGGTTGGTGGTGTTCTAGTGAAGGTGTTAAGGAGGTTAGCTTAGTGTTGTGTTTGTGTGAGACTTCCACACCGTGTCTATGTTGTTTCAGCATCCTTCCCATTCAACACAGTTCTCTTCCTTCCCGTTCCTGGAGACAACTAGCATGCTGTTCTCCAAGAAGTGCCATTGCTGAATTCTGCCCCAGGGCAAGGCTGCTGCACTAATGAACGGCACAGTAAACAGCCCTACACAATGTGTTGTTCTGTGTGCTGTGAGGATATTGTTGAGGCCTCTGTTCTCTGCTTTATACTGTGCCTTCTCAAGGAGGGCCACAGGGACAAATTTCTCTATGGTCTCATAACCAGGAATAATGATGTCTGTCCTGGACAAATGGCTTGTTCTTTGTTTTAGGGATGCTGCAGTTCATGTAATGGATCATGTTTCCCTCTTCATGTAGCCAGTCTGAAAGCTCAGATTCAAATTTATAGCCTACCTCTGGCAAGTGTATCAGGCTTCTTTGCAAGAATTTTGTCTCTTTTACATCACTGCATTTTCTCCTGGACTCATTTTATTTACCTACTTTAAGTTTATTTTATTTTATTGTATTGGATGCATTTAAAAAATAATACTACTTAAACCCTTTTGGGAAAAAAAAGAAGTTATAAAGAAATAAAGTTAAAGACCAGTGTGTTTATGTAACATCTTTATTTTAGTTTTTAAAATAAATTCCCTGGGCCTTAATTTCACAACTTCCTCTTCTCTAATCTCAAAATCAGTCCATCGCTGTCTCACTGTCTAGTGTCATAATCCTTTCTGGATTAGCTCCCCTACCCTCCCCTTCCCTCCCCTCTCCTCCCCTCTCCTCCCTTCCCCTCTCCTTCCCTTCCTTTCCCTTCCCTTCCCTTCCCTTCCCTTCCCTTCCCTTCCCATTTCATTGAAAGTAAGGTGTTAATAGCAGATCTCTGCTACTGACACTTTCTAACCATGTGAACTTTGCTAAATTATTTAATCTGTTTCATTTGTAGAAAGAGTAATAATCTTTATCTTATGTGGAGGTTGTGAGGATTACATGCAATACTGTATGTAAAGTGTCCAGTAAATTATTTGGATTTTTGTTGAAGACAGTCTTATAAGTAGAAATGCACTGTACTTGGAGTTTAAAGTCTCCACTTTTTCACTTGCTGGCTTATGCCCTTGGGCAAACCACTGGACCTCTTTGGACCACATTTTTGTCATATGTAATTTTATGGCATAGTCTAGAGAGTTTTTAGGGTTCCAGTTCCACTATTCTTGGATTCTAAGACTAGCCCCAATAACCTCTTGTGGGTGCGTCCCCACTCTGTATTCATTAGGAAAGGCACAAATATACCCACTTGGGCATAGAAAGGTGTGAGGAAAGGGAAAGGAAGGTCTGAGGCAGGAAAATGGAAAGGCCCATTGTGCTAGGCTTTATGTTCTTCACTGGTGTTGTGGCATTTGCAGTGGGTATTAGTGTCTTCTGGAATACCCTAAATTACTAGTGATGATAGCCTTGACTTCAAGGAAATTTCAAAATTCATGCCTCTGTGGATGTTGCTATATGTAGTAAATGGTCTGTAAGCTCGTTGCCTGATGACCACACACCCCATAAAAGTGAGTTATGCACTGGTGCCCATGAGGTAGCAGTGGAACAAAGGGAGCTGCTGCTGGCAGTCAATGACCATGTTGGTTAATGACCATATTTAGTTCAATCATAGTGTCAATCAAAACAAGTGACTGTGTCCAAGATATCATTTCTATTCAGAAGCTACTGGGCAATAGAATATCCCAAAAGTGAGAGGGAGCTCAGTTATCAAGAAGATAAGTAAAGAAGCGTTTTTAATGGATGAGGTGGAAAAATAATCTACATTGACATGAAGCTACACTTATGACAATTCATCAAGATGCAGCAAAGCTTCGTGGTTAAGAGCATGGCATTTTTTTTAGTGTGCAATTTTGGCCAAGTTATTTAATTTCCTCATATCTCAGAGAGATATAGATACTAAACTCACATGATTGTTCTAAGGAAATGATATAATTGCCTGAGAGATGTTGTCAGAGGTAACTGTTATTATTAAAACTATTAGTATTATTACAAAACTCAAATTCACACCAGCCCTCAAGGTTCTGCTACCCCTAATCTAATAAGCTATGTAGACTGTAAGAATAAATGTTAAAAACAAATGATTAAGTCACAGAATGATTGAAGTGAAGTGGGAATACAGAAAAAAATTTGTAATAAATTTTTGAATCAGTGCACCATGTCTGTTAGCTTTTATTCTATCATTCTATCCCTGGGATCTTACATTAAAAAGGAAACTATCTGCTTTTGCTGTTGACTGATTTCATTCTGTGTATATGAAGCAGGATTATAAAGACATTAGTTTCCATAAGCTACTCTGGTCCCATTTTGTCTACTTCTTTTGAAGCTTCTGTGTCCTAACTTTGTGTGGGACAAATATAAATTTGATCAGCTTGTTAAAAAAAAAAAAGCATTATGACCCTGAATCCTGAAAAGTCTTTATTGTATAATATAACTTTTTAAAAAACTGTAAAAAAATCTATCAAGTTAAAATATTAAAGACAAAAAATCAGCAACCCTAAAGAAAATGAGCGGTAAGGTTCTGTGGAACTTCTGTTACAAAAATGGAGAAACCACTGAAAACTAGTTTGGTTTGAGCTCAAGTATTTTTGTCTCAATGAGCTTCAACTTTTGCTTGGTCCTCTGAAGAGTCAGTGAAATTTTGAGTTTCTAAATGATAATAGTGTATGGTAGTTGCAGCCTTAGAGCAGAGCACCTGGGAGTGGTGGTTTTCTTGTGCTTCACTCTTCGAATCTTTCAGAAGAGAAGTGAAATTGTATAATCGGAGTCTCATTAATTTACTTAGTTTTGACCTGTATTTTTTTTTTTTTTTTTTTTTTTTTTTGAGACGGAGTCTCGCTCTGTTACCAGGCTGGAGTGCAATGGCTCGATCTCTGCTCACTGCACCTCCGCCTCTGGGGTTCAAGCAATTCTCCTGCCTCAGCCTCCCGAGTAGCTGGGACTACAGGCAAGCGCCACCACACCCAGCTGATTTCTGTATTTTTAGTAGAGATAGGGTTTCACCATGTTGGCCAGGATGGTCTCAATATCTTGACCTTGTGATCCGCCCGCCTCGGCCTGCCAAAGTACTGGGATTACAGGCGTGAGCCACCGCGCCCGGCCTGACCTATATTTTCATGTGCAATTTATCCTACGTCAAGTCATATGTTAGTTCATTTGGAACTGAAAACTCTAGAGACAATTTCCCAGGCAACATTTTTATAGGAAAGAAATTAGGAATGAGACATAGGATCTTGGCTGCCTAACCCTTAAAAAACAGGACATGAGTTTTTTAAAAGCAGTTTGACTACATTATTTAGTTTTTTTATTTAAAAAATTGTGGTTAAAAATACAAAATTTACCATCTTAACCATTTTTTGAGTATATAGTTTGGTAGAGTTGAGTATGTGCATATTGCTGTGCAAAAGATCTTCAGAACCTTTACATTTTGCAAAGCTGAGACTCCAAAAATTAGACAATAACTCCCTATTTCTTCCTCCTTCCCAGCCTCTGCTTAATTCCATTTAAAGTGAAGGTATGCATATGTTTTGTGATACAGCATGATGAGGACAGAGGCCATTCAGGTTTGCAAACCGTTTAGATTGCAAACCATAGGGATAGTGTGTACTTGCTTGAAATGTATGGACAAGTGGCAGGAACGAGTGCCCATAGTCAGCATTTTTATTAGTTGAACTGTATGAGGCTTGTTACTGGCACACTTGAAGTACCTGAAAGACAGATATTACTGATAGTTTTGAGTAGTAAGGTTTATAATTAAAATCAAAACCAGAAATGGGATAAGGTGGAAAACCCTGATACTGAAGGAGGATAAACTTTGAAATACATAATTGAGAAAAGTTATAAAATTATTTTCCATTGGGATTTTTTTTTAAGGCAAATATTCGCCTTGATATTGTGGTACTACCAGAATGCTAAAGAATATGCTAAACAGGTCTCAAGCTAGTTCCTTTCCTAGACCTTTCAAAGCTGTGCTTAAGGAATCTGGCTTGCCATAGTAGAAGGCAAAATCTAAAAGCAGGAGATGTTGAAACGTGGACTGATATTTTAGAGCCTTTATTTGCTTAAATGAAAGTACATTAAAAATGCTCAGGGTCCTGAACGGGAAATATAAACATCATGGAAAAGATTTATGTGCCAGAGAGAATATAGTAAGTTTCTGACATCCTGGTGCACTTCATTTCCACCCACTTAAAAATACAAGATGATGAGATGTCATCTTATTGGCTACCTACCATTATCATTTTAATAGCTATCCTGTACTAATATGTTGGGTGAAATATGGTATAATAATGATGATGATGTTCACATGGTGGTGGTGACGAGAATGGTGATCACCTGAACTCCTAACTGATCCATCCTTCTATCTGATCTCTTGCCTGGTATGTCGCAAAGTTTGTAAACTTAGTGCCGAATGATACTCCCTAAGCTTTCACAGGGTTTACTTTATTTATAGACCTTATAACCTAGAGTTGCTCGAGATGTGGTATTATTAGTGTGTTTCAGATACAGTTTACATTAAACTTGTTTTTATGTGTCAATCTGGGAACTTAATGATTATTTATAAATTTGTTTCCTTAGTAAAGGAACAAATTTTGAACACAAATTTTGTATTTTTAACCCGAATCAAATAAATAAAATTTTAAAGAAATGACCCTTTTTAAGTAGGAAATTATTTTGATTTGTACTTGTAATTCTATATCAGCATGTAAGAAAATATTTTAATTTGTTTTTGGAATGAAAACTGTAGCTTAATTTTAATAATGGAGAACAGTAGGGCAGCTAAAAAATTAACAATATTGCATATATTAATTTCTTGATATATATTGTTTGAATTAATTAAACACAAAGTCATTTATACTTAGTTATTGTGCTCTATAATGATGTTTCTTCTTTTCTTTTCTTTTTTTTTTTAGACAGAGTTTCACTCTTGTTGCCCAGGCTAGAGTGCAATGACACAATCTTGGCTCACTACAACGTCCACCTCCCGGGTTCAAGCAATTCTCCAGCCTCAGCCTTGCAAGTAGCTGGGATTACAGGCATGTGCCACCATGCCTAGATAATTTTGGTATTTTTAGTAGAGACAGGGTTTCACCATGTTGGTCAGGCTGGTCTTGAACTGCTGATCTCAGGTGATCCACCCTTCTCAGCCTCCTAAACTGTTGGGATTACAGACATGAGCCACCGCGCCTAGCCTGATGTTCTTTCTTACTTTGTTTTTAAAGTTAATTTTTATGACTCTGAACTCACATATTTTGTCTACTCTGGATTTATTCTGAGTGGTCGGGAGAGTTAACCTAAAATTAAAATTTTAAATTAAAAAAATTTAAAATATATTTCAAGTATTCTACAAATTAGTTGGCCCAAGCACAGATAATTGGGTATTACATGATGATGGGTTACCGAAAAATGTGACAGAGAGGAATAAATAGTTGTTGTGAACTATTTAACTAGATCTGGGTTTCTCCTGAGGGTTGTTTATTTTGTTTGTTTTTAAGGTCTTTCCTATCATGGGGTATATAGAGATAACTCCATTATTAATTGTAACATACTGCCATATGAAGAAAAACCATATGTGACATTTCTCTCCATCTCTCACCTCACTGATTGCCTGGATTGATCAGCTGATTTGGACTCTACGCCTGAGTTCTATTTCCTTTTCACATTCCCATCTGGTTTTCTCCCATGTGGTTGATGAGGACAGCCTTCCTGGCTGGAGGAAGATTGTTTTTCAGACAAGCGCTGCACTCCTCTATGAGGACCAGAGCTAATTCAGTGAGCACACTCTGACCAGAATTGTCATCTACCACTTGGGAACACCAAACAATGTAGAAAGGTCCCAGGGGACAGAAGAAGTGGCACCAGATTAGAGCCCTAGAGATGTGGTGAATGCGTTCAATGAAACCATAATAATTTCATCAATAATTACCAACAGTGAAACATTCTCTATGTGCCAGATGCTTTATGCAGCATCTTGTTTAACTGTCATGAAAACGTATAAGATAAAATCTTATGATTAATCCCATTTCAAAATGAAAAAACAGAGATTTGGAGATGAGAAATCATGTTCCTCAAGCTTATGCAGATGGTAAAATAAACTTGGAATTCACCCAAAGATTATCAGACCCCAACACAAATACGTCACTTATTCACAAATATGTCAGTTATTCTGCTAGTACTTGCCTCAGTTATGGTGGGGATATGAGACATGGTTGTCATTCTTTGGGTGACCATTTCACCCAGTTTTGCCAATTAGTTAAATGTGAATTATTTAAAATAACTCTCCTTTGTTCTATTTCTTTCTTTTTTTTTTTCACCTTTGGTTACTTTCTTCCACTTATCATATCAATCTCACATTAGAAGCAAAGGCCATGATTCCTGCCCATTCTCTGCCCTCACCACAAAACCTGGATTAATTAGGACATAACAGCCAGAAATATGATGACCAGTCAGTTACACTTTCTATGCTCTTTAGCCCAGCCATCAGGATGAATTTAGATTAGACATACTCAAGAATATCCATGAGTGATAACTATAAGCTTTGTCATAGATAACTGTATTGGCTGTGTTTAAATGTACAACTCTGTTTTTCTATTATTATGTGATATTTCATGTTGACTTGTCAAACTGAAAAATACCCATATTGATTTTGCAGAAAGCTTCACATGTGAGATAAATGCACTCAAAGATTCCTCACAAGTAGCTCTTTGGAGCTTCAGATGTGAAATGGATCATTCCTCAATCTGTAATAGACCCTTCTGTGAAGCTCTTCAATCAAACCAGAGAATTCAAGGTGAAATTGAGGGGAGGATTGGAAACCCCTACAGGGGGATTTGAGTGAACTAGCTGAGAAAGGAACCTGAGGTATTTGCCACGTGCTGCCTCTTTTTTCAGTTCTTTTCTTTAGCATGGGAAGGCTGTCAATCAATGTGTGACCTTACATGCTGTAGGTGCATAATACCTGGGTAAAACAAGACAAGCTGTAAGGGGAGTATCAAATACATCTTTGATTTCTTTCTGACAACCCTTAGGTTGTCATTTTTCTGACAACCCTTAGGCTATTTTTAAAGTAGCTATTTTATACAGATTTGTTATTAGATATTTCTCTCTATTGAATTATTAATTATATCGTTATAATTGATAGGATGAAATTATATATCTTTTGAAAAAACATTAGTATTCTTTTTAAAAAGTTAGTGATATATGGTAACTACCTTAGTTAGAAAGAATTGATATATTTTATAAAGTAATGATCCTCATAGTTACATCTTATTTAGGGATTATGTTTGTAGATCGTGTAATGACTTTTAATAAGTTTGTTTCCAGTAAAGCAGTAAGACAGAGTTACCTCTGGTAAGGAAAAAATAAAGAAGATCTATTCTGAAATTAGTTTTTGTGTCACATTTTTAATTGATTTGGTGCCACATTTCCAGTTGGACATTTCTAGGTTAATTTTTTTTTATTATACTTGAAGTTTTAGGGTACACGTGCACAACGTGCAGGTTACATATGTATACATGTGCCATGTTGGTGTGCTGCACCCATTAACTCGTCATTTAACATTAGGTATATCTCTCTAGGTTAATTTTTAAGAAACTCTAGAATTTTCAATGGGCTATTTAGTTTGGAGAAGCAGTGAATCCTGACACCAAACCAAGTAATCAAAACTGTGCTTTAGAATTTATGCTGAAATATGGAGTATGTTTGACAATAGTTTTTGATGCTCAAGCTGCTATGAAATGATTGCTATCCCATAACAGTGTTATAGTTTTCCTAAGCCATGGAGATGGTGTTGTTTGTAAAGCTCAATTATTAGTATAATCTTAAGAGCACATTAATTGCCCGGGAGGTTTATGTATTTGTTCTGCACATGTGATTAAAGATCATGGCAGCTTATACAGCATAATTTTAGAGATGACAAAAATGACTATTGTAATACTTGCTACTCTCAGTTTCCTCTACAGCAATGCCCTTACACCTTTCTTTTGCGGGCTTTTTGTAGCATCCTAAACAGAAGGATATTGCAGGGAGCTGATTCTGCTTTGATCCTTGTGCTTGTTGTCAAAGCGCTTGGGATTGAAGAGACTGTTGGCTACAATTGACTGTGACAATTAGGAGATGATCAGAGCCCTAGAGTGGAGCACTTAAAGGGTAATTTACATGTCAGTTTGTCGAATAAAAAAAAAGATATTCAGCTAAGATTTTTTTTCCCCCTCAGAGCCTTGTAAACTGCAATTTGTGCTCTGGTAAGAAAAACCTGGCAGAGGAGTTAGGATAGCCATTACCATTTGAAAAGAAGCAATCATAAGGCCGCTGCTGAGTCCTTTGTCCACTAAAAATGCTGATTTGCAGGCAGCGAGTGAAAAAGTGGAACCATCACTAAATAAAACCGTGAGCTAGGTAACTACCCTTCACCCCAATCCTTGGTGGCTTTTTAGTGTTGGTTAAAGGTGCTTTTTTTTTTTTAAAATGTATCATAAATCCTACATTACTATCATTATAACCCTGTTATTGGTTATGAATGTCTTGTCCTATAAATAAATAACTAAAATGGTCACACTGAGGAAGTGGTGGTGGAATATAAGCCAACAGTCAATTGAAAGGCTAAAGCTGACTATCACTTGTATTAGATTTTTCCTTATTCTTTTTCCTTCTGTACACCATCAAAATTTCCATCCTTTGCACTATGCTATTGTTTTTCTCTGTTGTATCGATGTGTTCCTAGATTTTTTCATTTATATTTATACTCCGATGTTAAAATGGGAACCGTATTTCTAACTTTCATGTGATTGGTTGGCCTATTTGTGTGTACTTGGCTAAAAATGTAACATAGCATTAGTCCATGTACTATTCACATGTGGTCATCTCTATATTCTTATATTAGCTAATCCATATGTACAAGTAAAAAACATAGCTAGAAAGCTAACAGAAGGTAATTGCCAGTAAATATATGGTGGTAGTAGTTACACATCATCTGTTTAATCGTCAAATAGAATAAGAAAAATTAGAATTTATTTCAAAGATCTTTTACGTCTTTTTTCCCTGGAAATCATCACTACTACCTCTACTACTAGGATAAGCTGCAAGATTTTCACTTGTACAGTTGTCTGAAAAAAGTAATGTATCAACACAATCATCTTTGTGAAGATACCTAAATTTGGTGTATACTTAATTCAGGGTTAGGTATTAACCTTCAATTGCAGGTACATTTTACGTTCCATTTCTTTGATACTTGGCTATGGTAAAGGGCATTTGCAGAGAGGCAGCATAGGTCTCAAGACAAGTTTGTCTTTATCGATAAGAGTGAAGAGTATTTGTGGCCTTCAAAAGCCAGAGGCTCCAACTCTGAGGAGGTATCTGGTCATCGCTGTTCCCCGAGGTCTGTCACCTGGACACTGTGTCTGGGTTTAAAGGCTGCCCTTTCAGTAAATAATTTACTACCTTAGATTTCCAAATAAGAGGGCTTTTATTTCTCTTCATTTGATTCTAATATCTTAATATTTTAACAAACTTTTTTTCCCCAACGAATGCCTTATGAAAGAAGTTGTATTCTATTTTGGGGGGTTTCTGAAAATCATAATAATCAGGTTATGATTAATTGAGGGAAGACAGCAATTCATAGATAGATATTGGTGCCTTCTCTGACTGCTTTGCAGTAAAGACCTTAGCTTCTTTATAAGGTTTTAAAACTCTAATTTTGTGTGTGTGTATAGGCCTACCTTGCAAAGAAGAGCACACAAGCAATAATAAAATAAGAATGAATAAGGTTATTAAGTGCAAAGAAGATAATGAGAGAGGGAGCCAAAGAAGGTCTGGGTTTCCTTAGCATGTGTGTGTAGGATACAGGCAATTGTAAATCTGTATCAAAAATCAAGCACAGCAGGAGGTGTTCGTCTCCCAGGTAATGGGTAAATGATGAGCAGATGAGCCATCCTTCTATTGATTTAAGCATTTTGTTTCAGCCAGTCACAATTAACTTTGATTTGTTTTTACTTTCCTCTTAAAGGTTTGCATTTAAAACACTCTTGGAGCACTAATTGTATAAAATTCTGGTAACTGCACATTCTCTTTTTAGAGAGGTAATGAGTGAATGAATGAAAAGGCAGGGATTATTTGCTATTCTGAGTGAGGATTGTCAGAGCATTTCTACTTGACTGAAATTGTTTTGGAAGGTGAGCTGGAACAGGAATCTTGCAACTAAAATGATGTGACTCTCCATGTGGTTTTTGGATGTTTCTTTATCAAAGAATTTTGCGGGATGGTTCTGGGACTTACAAGTTGATTAATAACTTTATTTATTTATGAGAGAATATTTAAGTGAATAATATGAAAACATTTTAAGGTATGCTTACTTGACTGAAGTAAATGAGAGTCTCTTGAAAGTTCATTTGAAATGATTTGAAATGGGATTTTCCTCTTACCATCACAATATTTTTTCAAGATACAAATGGCCATGTTGTGACAAAATACATTATTGAAATGCTTTGAAAAGTTTTTAAAAACATGCCTAAGAAAACAATATGTAGACCATTACAGTTAATTCAGATATCAATTTATTAATATTGCTGCTACTGGAAAGTCCTAAAACGTACGGGACATCATTCCAAAACACTTGGGGTCTGTTTTAATAAGCAGCTCTTTTTCTGTTCTTATTTGGAGGGGGCACTAGGGTTGCCAGATTTAGTAAACAAAAATAAAGATTGCCCGGTTAAATCTGAATGTCTAATAACTAATGAATTTTTTTAGGATAAGAATGTCCCATGCAATGTTTGTATTTTATCTGGCAACCTTAGGTAGTACTTTGGTTGGATAGAAATTACAGCCATGCATTGAATATGTGACTGAATACTGAGAAATTATTATTTTAAAATGATTTTACCTTTTACTGTCAGACTAGATAGGCCAACCAGCTTGCCCCCTTCAAATAGAAACCAAAAGCTTTTTAGCTCCTTAATGCTGAGTTTAATTTCCCGTATCATGTTCCTAGGGTAAGTTGTGACTTGTCATTTTCAGTATACTGTGACGTCAGCCTGACTAATATAGAGACATTAGAGAAGATGGAAGAGTGTAGCTTACATCGATCAGGCCTTGACTAGAGTGTTCGGTGATTATAGGTGTAGAGAATTGAATGATGCAATGATATATTATGTTAGTGAAGCCACATCTTTTTTGTGGCAGTATTTTGACTATATAGGCAGCCAAGTTTAAAATCCTTGTGATTCTAACCCTGGTAAGAACTTCTGGGAGGGGAAAGATTCTATGTCCTTGCACTTTTATTTTGTTTCATTTAACTTTGGTTATAATAATCTAGTGGCTAGATTAATAATAATCTAGAAACTAAGCCAAAGCTTCCAGAAAACCAAATATCTGATTTATCTTTGGGGCCAGCATTCACTTTTGCTAGTAGCATTTTTCACTTTCTGATGCTTTCCATGGCTTATCAGGAGGCCTATTTGTAGAAGAGAAGTTTGGAGCCCCATGCCCCCTACTGATTTCACTATAGCTTTAGAGGACAGTTCCTAGGAAACCTAGGCTGGGCCTGGGTGGTCCCACCTCCAGAACACTTTGTGAATCATCCCAATTTCTGCCTCAGAGCCTTCTCCCAGGCTGCAGAAGCCTGCTTCATGATTCCTCCCTCAGGCCTAGCATGGAAATATAGGGGGAATTAACACCTGCCAGGGCAATCTTTGTGATAAGTATTCCCGCCAACGATCTTTTGAACAGGCAATTCTGAAAAGCACTAGGCATTCTCAGAGGTCCTATTTTCAACAGCAGGAATCTTAGGTACCCTTTAGGAACATTATTTGGCTTTTCCTCCAGCCCTTCCTTATTCCCGCTATTCCCTCCCTCTCATTTCTAGGGAAAACTAACATGCATCTTATTCCTTGTTTCAGGCTCTGCTTTTAGTGGAACCCTAGCTAAGATACTCCTGATGCTCTTTTCTCCCCAGCACCACGGTTCTCTCCTTGCTCTAGATCTAGATATTTTGCTTCCTGTGGTTCCATCAAGATTTACATTTTTTTTCCCTTATCAGTGGAAGAGAGTTCTGCCACTGTATCTACTGGTACTGCTAAGTCATATTGGTTACCAAATGCATCATGCACATTTTCCTCACCCAAACTCTCCTCTTCATAATGAAAACAATTATTGAATGCCCACTACATGTGAGAATATATGCTAAAGGTTCCATGCAGATTGTTTCATTTTATCCTCATGACGTCACCAAAAAAATAAGTATTTCTACCTTACAGATGAAAAAACTGAGGTTCAGGGTGATTAAGGGATTTTTACCAATATCACAAAGCTAGTAAGTGGCAGAAGCAGCATTGCATTCTGACGTATCTGACACCAAAGACCATTGTTTTAACCATGACATCATAAATTCCACCATATAAAGACGTTAGAAATGAGTTTCTTTGTCAAATACTAATATGCATGGCTAAAGAGATAATTGAGTAGAAGGCTGGGATGAGAGAGCTTGTATCAAATAAAGCAAACTTTTTTTGTTTTTTAAAAAAAGGTCTTCATATCTGCTTATAATTGAACACAAGTTCTGAAGTATTGGTTCCATCATGAGACCTGGAACTCCATAAACCTATGTCTGTTCTGGTTCACAGTGCCTTACACATGGTAGGACTTAATAAATATGCACTGAATGAACTAATTGGAGTATCATAGAATATAGCTTAAAATGACCTCAGTGAGCTCAAAGTTTCAGTGATTCACTTTATTAAACAATTGACTGTAACCTCTTTCAAGATGATCTGTTACTTGGAAATTTAAAATCCCAGTAGTGTCTTATGTAATTTAAGACAAAGTGTTTAGAACAATGTTATAATGTGGCTCTCAATTAAATATGTTAACTTCAGCTAATTTAAAACTATTGGGAGCAAAGGGAGGCAGAAATATTCCATCTGATGTTACAATAGGCACATACTTAGAGAGGTCTGGGAGTGCTGGGTGCAGAGGTCAAATGTAGTAAACGTGAACTTCTGTGGAGACAGGGAGAGGCTACCCAGTAGTCAAAAGAAGATCTGGTCCCCACGTGGAAAACAGTGGCAGAGTTAGTAACCCTTCTTTATGATTTAGCTTGGCAAAGTGAGGACCCATGACAGCTCTTTCTGTCTGATTCTCCCTATTTTGACAAAATTAATGTATTTCATAAATATTAAAATTCTGAAGTCCTTAGGAACTGACTGCAGCTACATTTTTAGATCAATTCTCTAAATCTAGCATATTTATCTAATTGCATCCCTTGAAGTAGAGTCAGAGGTTCACCATGCAAATCTTCCCTGACATTTTATTGATAGAACCACTATTCTCTTCAAACTGCCATGATGTTAGAGGTCTGACTCTATGACATCTTCTGAAACTTTCATGAGGTTGTTAGTTTTGAACAATAAAGAAAGATGAGCATATGCAATTTCTACTTGTGCTTTGTGGGTTACTCTTGGGTTTCATAGGCAACTTTAGTAACTAGTTAGCCCCTTAAGAGTGAAAGCAGAAACTGTAGCAGCCCTATGTAATTGTCACTAGAAGAATTGACACCACCAGTGAAAAATAAGAAAGTCAGATGTAACTTGATCTTTTCAGGGTCACCAATAGGAGCTAAGTAACAAACAAAAGTAGGTTTTGTTTGTTGCATTACAAGACAGTAAACGAGAGCTCTGATGGTCTGCAATTCAACATGCTGGATGGGAAAATACTTTTAGGCAGATTCGATATGAACTAAAAAAATCTTAACATGTCTGTAATGCTAAAATTCTACTCAGAGGATTTTTTTTAGTTGGTTGTGCAAGTGAACCAAATTTGTCTTCGCCTACAGATGAAATTATTTTGATTAGCTGAATCCTAATGAATAATTTAAAATGTAAACAATAGAAAATAATACAATTGTTATATGTTTATTTATATAGCAGCTACTATGTATGGATCTTAATTAGGATTAGGATTTATAAATTAGTGCAGCTGAGATGAGAATAAATATAAATTACACAACTGATCCTGCTGGAAAAATTAAGACTCACATATACCTTTACATATCTAATGCTAACAATGGGAACAGACTCCATTCAGAATGTTTCTCTGATCAAACTTAGAAAAGTCTAGGGCATTTTCTCTCAAAATGCCTGAAATCATATCTAATAGTCAATGCCTTGGTCTGTGTATAAGCTTAAATTACATAAAAATAATAAAATTTATAATCTTAAATTACATAAAAATTATAACTTTAAATTATATAAAATTATAAAAATTCAATTATCTTAAATTATAAACATGCATATGTGAATTAAGACGTATTCAATATCTTCATTAGGCAGACTTTTGTGGCTTTTAACTTTCACTGACGGAGGCATTCTCTTCTTTGTATTAATGCCAAACACCATTTGAACCAGAATTCTTTTTGGTTTTTGGATCCAAAAAGACAGAGTCTGATGAAGCCACATCCTTTTATAGCTGGGAGAAACATATTTTCTTCTTACACATATATTGTCTGTAACTGTTGGCAGGGTTGGAACTACTATCAGAAGTTAGGAATAGAGGTGTTATAGATCCCCATCAGCCACTATTCTAATACCAATGAGGCCTTGGGATATAGCCTGACATACATGTGAGATAGCCATCCCTTCTCACCTTTAAACCTGAGGCTCAGGAAAATTGCTTCAACCCTGTCAAGTAAGGATGACCTTACTTGAGAATATTGGCTCTTCTATCCGTTTAGAAGCATATTGAGGCCAGGTGTGGTGGCACACACCTACTGTAATCCCAGCAGTTTGGGAGGCTGAGGTGGGAGGATAGCTTGAGCTCCTGAGGTTGAAGCTTCAATGAGCCCTGATTGTGCCACTGCACTCCAACCTGGGTGACTCAAAACAAACAAACAAACAAACAAACAAACAAACAAACAAAGCATATGGAGAATAGTGGACTCTTTCATGATCTTCAATCTTTATAAACGACTTTTTGTTGCCCTTTTGACTACTTTGCAAGTCAAGATTGACTTTGATGTAGAAAAGTATCCAGCTCTTCCTCATTTGAATGATAAGTGGCATAGTCAGAAGTACAGAGTGAACGTTTTGTCTCTGGGTTGTTCTACCTTGGTCCATTTCCCCCTAAATCCTACACATCAATAGGTTCCATTAATTATTTCACAATTTCTGTTATAATTGTCTCTTTCTTTTCAGTTCCACTAACACCACCCATCCCAATTTATTTTTACTGTATAACTGGATGATTTAAATGGTTTTCTGACTGAACTCTCTGCTTCCACTTCCTTTCACTTGCACGGTTAGTTGGATCTTTCTAAACATAAGTTTTGGTTCATCACACCTCTGCTCGAAACTGTCAAAGACTTGCCTTTCCTGAAAGGTATCATTGAAACTTTCTTACTTAGCTCATCAGCTTTCAAAATCTACTCCCTATCTCAGAATGGTAGGAGCATGCATGGTACATTCATAAAAATTATAACATCCATTAAATATAATGATTCTGGTACAGCCATTTATTCAACAAGTATTTATCAAGTTTCTACTGTGCACCTGCCACTGTGCTAGGTGTTCAGAATACCAAGGCTCCTGTCCACAGAGCTTTGAGTCTAGAGAAGGAAATAGTAAAGAAACAATCATATTAATGAATGTGCACTTAAAACAAAAGGAGATAGCAGGTCTGAGAGAAAGGCCTATTGTTCCATAAAAGCGCATAGCAAAGGATTCAGACTTTTTTTTTTTTTGAAACGGAGTCTCGCTTTGTTGCCAGGCTGGAGTGCAGTGGCGCGATTTCGGCTCACTGCAACCTCCGCCTCCCAGGTTCAAGTGATTCCCCTGATTCAGCCTCCCGAGTAGCTGGGACTACAGGTGCGTGCCACCACGCCTGGGTAATTTTCTTTTTTTTGTATTTTAGTAGAGATGGGGTTTCACCATGTTGGCCAGGATGATCTCGATCTCCTGACCTCGTGATCCGCCTGCCTCGGCCTCCCAAAGTGCTGGGATTATAGGCGTGAGCCACCGTGCCCGGCCAACACTTCTTAAAAGAGGTCAGAAAAGATGCTCTGAGAAGGTGATTCTTCAAATGGAATTTGAAGGATGAATTGAAGTCACCTAAGCAAAAGGTGGGGAGATGGATAGATGAAGAACATTATCAGACAGATGAAACAGCATGGGCAAACATCTTGTGCAGGACAGAGCAGATAAATTTAGGCTACTTAAAAGGAACCTGTGTGGTTGAAGAAGACAAAGAGCAAGAGGAAGAGTCAAGTTAGACGATGCTAGAGAGGCAGGGAGGGTCCAGGTTAGCATGCAGGGTCCTGTGTGCTATGCTGTGGATTTTGGTTGTTGGCATAGACCAGTGGTTTTCAACTGGGGGTAATTATGTCCCCCAGGGGACATTTGGCACTGTCTGGAGACATTTTTGATTGTCACAACTGGTGAGGGTCCTATTGGCATCTAGTAGGTAGAGGCTAGTGGTGCTGCTAAACATCCTACAATACACAGGTCAGCTCTCCATAACACATAATTATTTGGTCCATGCCAGGCCCAGTGGCTCGTGCCTGTATTCCCAGAACTTTGGGGTGCTGAGGTGAGAGAATTGCTTGAGGCCAGGAGTTCGAGACCAGCCTGCACAACATGGTGAAATCCTGTCTTTACCAAGAATACAAAAATTAGCTCAGTATGGTGGTGCGCGCCTGTGTTCCCAGCTACTCGGAAGGCCCAGGTGGGAGGATCGTTTTAGCCTGGGAGGCGAAGGTTGCAGTGAGCCGAGATTGTGCCACTGCACTTCAGCCTGGGTGACAGCAAAACCCTGTCTCAAAAAAAAAAAAAAAAAAAAAAAAGAGGAAGAAGAATTATCTGGTCCAAAATGTCACTAGTGCTCAGGTTCGAGAAATTCTGTTATAGACAAATAAAATGTTTTAAGAAGGTGAGAGGGAATGACATAACCAGAGTTGCATTTGAATAGCTCATTTTGGCTGTAATGCACAAAGTCATCTGGAGAGGTGGTCAGAAGTGAGTTAGTATGGTTTTCGAACAGAGGAGGTGAGAGATGATGGTGGCTTGGACTATTTTGATGGCAAAAAAATGATCTATTTTTATTGCCAGGGAAAGTAATTCACAATGCATTCTTAGGGAGCAAAAGTCAGATCAAAAGATGCTTTGCATAGCATGACCTCATCTTTGTGATAAAATATTTATGTGTGCATATTTGCACAGGTAAAACTCTGAAAAGCTAGATACTAACATGGTATCATGAGAAGCAAGATTTTAGGTTATATATCTATTTATCTATCTACTTACTTTTTGCTTATCTTTATAATTTTTTCTATAATAAACATGCCACTTTTTAAGATAAAAGATTAAGTAAAAATTTCTGACCCCAATCTACCTCTTCAAAAAAATTATAGATCAATTCTACAGACAACTGTGATGCTATATACACTTACCATATTTTCCTTCTAACATTTTAATAATAAAGGATGACAGACTATAAAAATAGAAAGCAGGGAAAAGCTTAAAAAGGAAATCAAGTTTCAAAAGCATGATATGCAGTTGTATTAACTGGTATTTACCCTTTTACTTTGATAGAGGAGTGTGATCTTTTTGTATACCTGCTGATCAGGTAAAATTATCATTTCTCCAGAGTGACTATTCTTATTCTTGCAATGGTATAATGCCTAACCCCCAAAGTAAAGGGTCTGCTCATTTTTTTCCATAAGATAAATTGGTGTTAGTTATTATAGACTTGACACAAAATCTGCTTGTTAAATAAATGCTGTAATCCTGTACTACTTGTTTCTAGATATATCTAACTACCTGTTTGACCTTGGCAAATCACTTAATCTCCACAGTTTCTTCATCTGTTTTGGTTCAGAAAGCATACCTTATGATTCTATAGTTTTAATTTTTAAATATTCGGATGGTAAACAATGTCATAGCAATGATGTAGTTGAATAGCCAGTATGTTAATACTGTAAGGTAGAGCAATATAATTGAGGCAGAAAGTCCCTTTATTTAAGCTGTTCCTTGGTCAACAGCATCTTTACAAGTTACATAATCTCTGCTTGTCAGCAGGGACCCGGTTGTATTATCACATTATTAACTCATTCACTAATAGTCTAATGACCTTAAAGAGGAGACAGACACCTTACATCCAGGCAACATCTTAGGTGCTGGGAGAATCTAGATGATTAACTTTTTTTTATTATTCACTTATCCTTTTAGTGTGATATTCTCCCAACATGATTATTATAATACTGGATATAGTACTTAGAAAATGTGATTAGTGACATAAAATTAGTCCACTATAATCATTACAAAATATTCAAACAGAATGTTCTGAAGCAAGCTTCTGAAAGCAATTTCTGCACTCTTGTTATGTGAACTTGAATATTACCTTTCAGACCTTCTTTCTCCAACATTTAAAATAAGAGAATTGAAACAAATGATCTCTAATTTTTTCCAGCTCTATATTCTATGTATTTATAAAATGATGATTAACAACGTAACTATGTAAGAAGTGCTATAACTGGAAAGCTATATGTTCATTTTTTGACTATTTCAAAGTTTAATACGTTTAAGTAGAGTACTAATATTTTCTGTGAAACTCTAAAACTAAATTAAGGCTTTGACTAAAACTTATTTTTTGATGTATAGGCAAAAAATAATTAACGATTTATGAAATGTTTTGGCCTTATTCATATGTGTCAAAAATCCAGTAATAAAAATCAAGACTTGCTTTCTTTGGAGAAGTTTACACAGGCTTTTGTTAGTACCAGGATGATAACAAGGTGTTAGGATCATAGAATGGGGAACCACAGATTGATGTTTGGTACTCTGCCAGAAAACGAAGGGTAGCAAGAACATGCTGATTTATGCATATTGTCAGGATTTTGTTATCCAGTCTCAGGCTGTTTGATCATTTGCCTGGATTCATATTCTATTTTTAATTCTTAACCTCAGACTAATTCTTAGAATAAAAATATTATTCACTAAAGTCAGCTGTGGAATTCAGTAGGTCATGAATACAGATGGTAAGAAAGGTAAAACCTCAGGAAAAATTATTTGTTTGATCAATAGTAAGAAAATAATTAATTTTAATGTTACTATGTTATATCTTATTTGGAACACTTAAAAATATTCACCAAGTATGAAATTTGTTCAGAATATGTTAAATACTGCACAAATCAAACTATTAATTTTCATATTTCACATCCATACCTTTATTATTTTTTTGATCTGTGTATCTTTGAAGTGGTCACTTTAGTCAATATTTCACACCTGAAGTGGCAAATTAATATTACTGATGTGGCAATAAATTAAGACTTGATGATTCTGATATCTTCTGTTAAGGAAGCAAAGTTTACAAACAATGTTATTAATTATGTTCTTTGGCACTTAAATGTTTTTGATTATCTTATAAATACATATCCTATATATATTGTGCATTTCCATGTTATCTTAATTCATATTTATAACTATGAAATATTTATCACTATAATGTATCAACAATAAGCCAATAAATAGAATTAATCTAACTTGAAGTGTTTGCATTTTCCAGAGTTTCCAATACCTAAGAGTGGTATTTGGCAAATGGTGGGCCAAAGGAATAAAGAAGGCATGCAAAACTCTTGATAGAAGACATTCAAAAATTGATTTGATATCAGATACAAGGAGAAAATATGCCAATAAGAAAATGCATTTTTCAAGATTAAATTCGGCATTTGTTACTTAATAGCATTTGTCATCTTCCAATTTTTCATATGTAGTAAATTCATTTCAAATCATTTCGCTCTTCCAAGTGCCTTTGTGTATTGTATTTCTTTTTTCACATCCTTTTGGATAACATTTGAGAAAAAAATAAGACTACAACAGTCAATGATTACATTCAGGATGGAAGACGGTTGTAAGACGAAGGAACAGGTGGAGTATGTACGATGGGAATATTCACTTTTTGTGCCACCATTTTGTAGCTCCTCAAAAAAAAAAATAGCAAATGGTGGATATTGTTTCTTTACAAAAAATGGTTCTGTATTGGATCCATCTGTGAAGTATAAACATGTCATCAGCACTCATTTTCCATCTCCAAAAAACATTCCTCATGTCCATATTTGATTTTCAAGTGCATCTGTGCACGGATGGAAACCCTCCCAACATGCTGCTACACAATTGCAGAACCCACACATTTCTGTCTTTGAATCAAGCTTTCATGAGAGCCTGGCCTCCCCTGGGTAGAAGCTTGTTTCGAGGTTGCAAAGGTCCTCTGGGTGACCCCAATAAAAAGAACTTCAATGCCCATGGTAAGGTTAAGTTATTCCTTTTAGGGAGGTGATATTGTCCATAAAGTTTTTCTACTTCGTTCAAAAAATTATGTGTGTGTCTTAGAATTTTTCTTTTATTCCCCATGCTACACTTAACTAATTATTATTACTTGTACTGTTAAGTTTCTCAATGACTAGACTCACATTTGAGAAAGAAAGTGAAGATCTCGATATTAGGTTATTCAGAAAATTTAAGTAGAAAAAGCAGGGAGTTCATCTCAGAAAGTTGAAAGGGAAGCATCTTGAATTCTAGGAGTTCCTAACATTATTGATAATCACATAGCCTGAAAGAATGTAAAACATTGCTAAAAACAATTTTCATCACTTAGTAAACACACATTCAGAAATGAACTCCGTGGTAAAGGAGGAAATTTTATTTTACCTCATTATTTTCCCTCCACAGTGCCAGAGTTACCTTCACTATAGGGCAAGGAGTAAGCTTTGCCTGTCATTTTTAATCAGGTTGTTGTAGGTAATTTTTGTTATGCCCCTCATTACTGAATTGTTTATCAATAGGTGCAGCAAGTGTCACTAGCTTTTCTCATCAAACCAGGTCTGACAAAGCAGCACAGTGCATGGGAAAGAGGCAGCTAGGTGAAACTAATGCCATAGATGTTTGATTCATTAGGAGCTTATTGTTAACGGGGATGTCTGATTGTAAAGGCTCAGTCAAGCAAAAGAGTGCAGAGTAATCAGTCGGATTTATAGTTTGCAGGGCTCAGAAAAAAAATCAACATAAACCTTTGGATATAGCAGAAACAGAAAAATCCCCTTTGGGCAGCCCTAACCTGGAACCAGCCAAATAAGGTCATGCTACATGAAGGTTTCCTGTTAGGTGATGGGAGATAGGGACGGATTAGAGCCATATGGCATGGCCTATCTTACCTTCTGACTTAAGATAACAAAGCCAAGCTTTGTGCTTAGCTGTTTTTGACTGACATCATCAATTTTATTTTATGTTGGTCACCTCCGGTAACAGGAAAAAATGGCCTAGGGTTGATAACACATGCTTTTTTTTTTTCTTTTAGTATTAAGATGCCTAGAAGCTAGTTTTGTGCTGTTAAAAATTTCAAAGAATTAGTAGCTTCCTCTTCTATCACCCATCCTCCAGCAACTGTCAGCCCCCCTCCCCCTTGTTTTCAGTTTGTACCTTGCAAATGAGAGGCAGCCTTATTCAGAACCAGATGTAAGGCTCCTAGAGAATGAGCATAAGCTGGTGTACTTTAAGCCTAATGGGAAGTTTTATATGCAAGGGCCTTGAACTGATTAGTATAATTCCCTCTTTAATACAGCTGCCCCTCCAGATTAAGGTAAACCAAATGTTGCAATCAGAGATTAGTGTACCTTGCCAGTTATTAACATCCCCGGGTGCTCAGCAAGCACGTCAGACGCTAATGCTGTGTATTTATTTGCTACTTCCCCACTGTAACTTGAACTTCTGCACCTGTCAAAGCATTCCAGTGAAGAGAGGGGCATTATTGGAAAGCAAAAGTTTTATACCTGTACACCTGTTTTGTTTTGTCACAGCTAAGACTTTCTTTTGGCGTGCCAAGACTGCCAGGTGCTTTAATCTGCTACTTTTCTGGTTTTGTAAAGAAAGACTTTGTGTGCTAAATTGCATTTGTTACTTTCACATGCTTCCTTTTATGCAACTAGAGAGCTGCTCACCTAAACTTTGTGTGTGTGTGTGTGTGTGTGTGTGTGTGTGTTTTCTTTTACAAAGGAGGTATCTGTAGAGGGTGAGGTTTCTTTGCCAGAAAACGCCTCACCTCTGTCTCTCGTGTTCCTCAGCCTCGGCTGAGTCTTAATCACAAGGTGGGTCTCACAGCTGTAATATATTTGGCAGGATATCCTGCCTTCTTGCAACCCAGATGTCAAGAAAGACAAAGTCCTGGCTATCTTAGAAAGATCTGGCTGTGTTTCTTTCCCTCTGCAGCCCCAACAGAGGCTTGGACTGTAGGCCCGAATCTATGCAACAAGCACACTGGAGAAGTTAGGAATGGCAGTTTGGGTTGTCTTTAGGCACGTCACATTGGTCCAGGCTCTGCACTCCCTGAGTCCTTCTCATCAGTGTGGCACATGTGCCAACCACTAAGGAAAATAATGGGAAGTTTGAGGACTAGCCCTCACGTTTGTAGAATAAAGTGCCTTTGTGATTTTTATCAACATCTTTTATTACTCAGAGATTGAGGATCAAAAGGTGCTTTCTGTGAAAAATGCCTAGTTTGGTAAGTAACCACCAGGGTCACTTCAGGGGCTGATTTTATTTCGCTTTTTAAATATGCGGGTTTAAAGCAGGTAGCTATGCTCTTACAGAGGTTTCACCTGATGCCAGCAGCAGTGGGGCAACACCAGACCCCCGCTCCCTCATTTTGTCACGAACAGGAAAGAGCCACAGTTTTCTAGCTGACCTGTGACTCTGGAAGCAGCCACTGGTTCAGGTTGTTATCAATGCTGGGGGAACATTTCTTTTGTTTGCCTTCCTTACCCCAATTCCATCTTGGTATTTGCACATTGATTGCCTGGTGCAGAGTTTCTACATAAGCAAAATTGCAGATTTTTAAAAAAGACAAAAATATGTTCATATCTTAGGAATTATGTCTTGCAGCCTACTAAATATGCTAATGCAGCACTAAGCAGGGATAAAGTTCTTGCCATACCCCCCAACAGTTGTGTGGAAACTGCTGCCAAGTGATTGTTAATTGTGAAGCACAAGCAGGCTTTGCAATCCATCTTAATTGTCATACTTACTTCAGGTTTCGTGATAAGGCTTGATGTTCTGTTTAAAGTGACAATGTTGACAAGGGGAAAGGGTGTGGGCCTGAGCCTGTGGTTCTGAAGGGGTTGCGTGCTCTGACCTGCCGAAGGTTGATATGGACGGTCTGCGAGGGGATTTTAGTTGTCATGGGGTCCCCAGGCGGTTGAATGGAGAGACTGTCTGTCCTGCTTTTTCCTGTTAGGATCCTGACACGTGGAGCATTGATGAACTCAGCACAACGTTGAATGGGAGCTTTTTGGCAGCTGAGACACTGGGGCTAAGCTGCAGGTCAGAGATAACACCAGTGCGGATCTCCTCCTGCACAGAGCTCCTAGCATGCTTTCTTCCCTCCTGAGTGCAGGAAATGGCTCATGTTAAATATGTTCACTTTTCAGTTTTCCTTTCTTCTAAAAAGGAGCTTGACAGATTGGACTTTTCAGCTCCCTCTTTTTTCACCACCTCTGCTTTCTACCTCAGAAATACTCTTCAGGAAGCAGGAGTTAATCTTGGTGAGGAAACGATAAGGTGATGCTTGATTTTCACGGCAAAGCAGAAGTATATGGCTGCCTTCTTGCTGTTCATAAACTTAGAGCTCCCCACCTATGAGGCTTTCCTTAGCTTTTCCCTTCACATCCCTTCAAAATAGGCCAGAAGAGTAAGAGAGTCAAGCGTCTACTGCCCAGACGAATGTAGGAGAGCAACATGTAGCATTATGCAATCTTGAGAAAAGGAATCACCGAGTTGGGAGGTAATGCTGACTTTTAAACAGTGTTTTCTCCAATACTTATGTGGCCCTCTACCCAAAGGGTGCATCGCTGCCCACACCAAAATGCTTCTGCTTTGTTTTACGTGCAGCTGAGTTTAGCAGGTTTCCGAGATGTGGAGAACAAAGAGAAACTGCCAGCAAAGAGCTACTCTAATAATCTTTTGCCAACATCCTGTATTCACAAAAGCGATGCAGAAAGAATTCTTTCTAGTTTTAGTGTCTGCCCTAAACATGGGCTGTCAAAGCTCCATTTAAAAGAAACGTATTTGAAATGGATTCTTGTGTGGTATTGATTAGTGACTGTGAAACTAATACATTGAAACCACTCCCAAACAAGTCAAATTCTGACTTGAGGTACATACATATGGCTTCGGTGAGATATGAATGTTTTCTTTTCACTCTATTGGGTATATGATACCCATATCCTTTGAAGCAAAAGGGATGTGTGTGAGTATGAGTGTGGGGGGGGTGTGTGTGTGCGAATGTGTATGTAGGTAGAGGGGATGAGATAGGGAAAGAGAAACGGAATGAAGAAGAGGGGATGGGAATGTGGAAAGTTTTTGGTCGAGGTTCCATAAGCATCAGAAAATAAAAGCATTGTGGGTAGAGATGAGAGTAACAGGACAGTCCCGGGGCTTACACCTTGGAACAAGTAGGGTAATGCTGCCCTTTGATCTCTGTCACCTCTCACCAATTTCATGCACCCTTTCTGTCTCAGGAGGGTATGCAGCAAAGCTGAGAGAAAGAGAGAATGAGCAAGTGATATGTCAAAGAGCCAAATATGGTGAGTCAACAACCCTGAGGAGAATGATTCAGGTTTGGAACTCCATTAGAATTTGCTCTGATGCAAGACAGTGGTGCCAGACCTTCCATAATAAAAATATAATTTTTCAGTTCTCCCCATCCAATTGTACCATGGAGTCTTCATCCTTTTTGAGTGATCAGGACTAGGTAATTCCTGGTCTTAGTCTAGATACCTCTCTGGTTACTATTAGGGGTGGGCGAGCCGGCAGAGATTTCCAAGGACCTCTGAGTTTGCCCAACTTTAACTTCAGGGAGAATAGCTAGAACTAGATAGCCTAAGGACCTCAGAGAAATAAAGGATGTAAAATGTTCAGTACAGTAGTCATCACATAGTAAGTGCTGGGTGAATCCTTACTATTCCTTTCTGAAGATTGAAGCCACTTGAATTTCTTGTTGAATACTTCTTTTGGTTGTGTTTGTCAGGTGTAGCACTGCCTGAGAAAAGAGAAAAGTTTGATAGCAGTTCCTATTCTAAATGTAAGATTTAGATTTTTATTATGTGTTTTCTATCTGCTTGGTGCAGACCCAGTGTGAAAGGGTGAAGGCTTGAATTGGCCTGAACCATTCTAATTCTAGATACATGTGGTCACATGTCCTTGTCATGATATCAAAGGGAGATAGCCACCTATGCAATGAGATTTGAAGAGCCTGGAAAACACCGCATGTCCTCCAAATGTCTTCTTAATTAACCAAGGCATCTGACATTCTTGACATTTCTGTTGGTAAAGCAATTCCTCTAAGTATGATTTCTTGATATTCCTACTTGTGGTACAATCATGATACTTGAAGGTGGCCATCTTTATTATGTAGATGATGTTTATTTCTTGCTTATTACCCCTGTGACAACTCGGAAGAGAGAAACTGAATGTAAATGGTAGCTAAATGGAAGTTTTTAAAAGTATATAGTACAACTTCTTGACCGTGAAATGCATCAAGGACGTTGCAGAGTTGGGGTTTGCACACTCCCAAATAATTTTGGATATAACAAAATATATAGACATTAGGAAAGCTTCTAGTTAGCTTTGTGGGACAGAGCTTAAATTGAGGTCTCTTGGTTCTTTTCAAAAAGACTTTTCATTTCTGATCACCCTACCCCAGCCTACAGGAGAAACTGCTTTTGCCCATCTTGTCTTGTGGCAATCCAGGGTCCTTCACCTTGAAGACCCTGGGTTAGGGATTCTCAAATATTTTTCTACCCTAGAATATATGTTCACACATAGGATACTTCCATGGGTATACCTAAATTATGGTACCATAGGAATTCTATTATAATCTTTATTTTAAACATGTCTCCTTTTAATAACTCACCTCTTCCTGAGATTCTGCAATGTCCTCTTGAGAAGGCAAACCCCTTTGTCCTTTTTCATGTTCTCCATCTTCATATCCCACCATGAGAGTTGCTGCCTTAAGCAATACTCTAATTATCTGGGTGTTTTTTCTTTTGTCTTTTGCCTAGCTTTTGTGCCCTTTGCCCTTTCTCTATGGGGCTTACTTCCTGTAACTATATGTATGTATGTATGTATGTATGTATGTATGTATCTATCTATCTATCTATCTATCTATCTATCTATCTATCTATATTTATAAAAATGAGAAATAAAACCATTCTATGTGTTTTCTATAGTTTTGGGTCCATGGTTGTTTTAAGCAATGAAGATTGTTAAATTATCCACGAGCCTTCTCTTCTTTGGCTTTATAATCTTAATCCTTTAAGTTTTCTTCATATATCATATGATTTTTACCCTTGGCTCTTTTCTTCATTTAAAAATTGTGTGTATTATTTTCTTTCTGACTGTACTAGTCTTACATACATATTGTACTTGGACATAAAGAAAATTATGGGTGAGAATAAACTTACCTATAATTCCACCATCTAGAGTTAGCTATTGTTTGAATTTGGTTGTATTTTTCTATCTCTTGGCTTATTGTTTTATGTATTGAGACTGCATGGGTCACTTTATAATTTTAAAATTATTTTTGCCTCCCATTTAGCATTTCTCCTCTCCAAGTTCTCCCCATTCCTTTCATGTTGATGGGTCCCAAGTGAGACCAATATAATACTTCAGTATCTAAAGCAAGATTTGGCTTGTGTTCTGGGAAGGCTAGCTCACAGCCTCTACATACTATATTTTGATCTTCTTAATATGCATTTTCCTGCTCTGAATCAGTGATTTATTTTTTTGATCTTTGTTAATACTTCTTTTCAAGCTTGAAACAAAAGAAATTATCTAAAAGTAACCAAAGACTATTATCCAAGACTTTAAAGGAGCATGAGCCAATAGGTTGACACCTTTGATCCTTAGGTAAAAAGTTAAAGTTCTTTTGTTGGCTTTCTGCAAAAGGAGGAAGTAGGGGCAAATTACACAGTTGATGCTATTTTATACATGAAGGAACCAACTTTTGACAGCTGGTAAACAAGTTTCAACTTTTTTTGGGTAAGGTAGTTTATTCATTGAACACTTATTTATTGAGCTAACCCCTACTATGTGGCAGGCACTGTTCTAGGCCTGGGGATTCAGTAGTAAACAAAATACTCTAAAATCTACCTTTGTGGGAGCTTACTATTTAAGAATAAAGTAGTTAAACTTTTTAACTTTCTACTTAAATTTCCATTTTAAAAAGTAATTGTACTTTCTTTTCTAAATTCTGAATCGGGTTTGGAGTATGTGGGGGAAAGATCCCTATTATTGTAATGTTACTTTGATATCAAATAATGTCTTTATTCTCAGTGACCTCTCTCCCTCATTACTCTCCAAATTGCAGCTTTTGGTAGATAAAAAGGCAAACAAATGCAATGGCCAAGACCAATTTTGATGAATTAAAAATAAATGTCTTTAATTTCAATATACTTTTTTTTAGGAGGAGGAAAAAGAAACAAGGGTAGTAAGAGTGGATATATTCTTATAACTATGTTGAAGAGCAAATACCAGATGCAAAATTGGGAGAGATCCTTTAGTTTCAAATAGAGCTAAACAGTTTTTTTTTTTTTTTTTTGAGGTTATGGGCTTTGCCACTTAGCTAATTTGAACAGTAATGGAGAAATAAATATCAGTAGCTAAGCAGAGAATCTATCCATAAGGCAGAAAGACAAAGACCAAAAATTTATTTAATTCAAACATGTAATTCCTAAGGCTCTACTAGACATGAGGTCACTAAAGGTATAAAGAAGTATGCAGAAATTAAGAAACAGAACAGACAATGGTTATCTCGGTGGTTTTATCACCAACTTGTTTCAGTTTGAGTGTTTGAGGTAGTTTGTCAATCAGACATCAAGAAAGATGAATTTTACAGATAGAATTGGACAAGTTTCTTTTTTTTTAATCAAATTTCAGGATATGCCATAGGCGGTTAGATTGTGGCTTGGAAATATTGAACACTTAATAGATGATGCTACATGAAAAATTATCCTGAATTCTTGAGTTGGTTTGTAAGAATGGAGCCTTTGTTACTTTTTTTAGAGGTTGATGAAAAAAGTATGTGTTATAACTCAACCGAGAAAAGAAGAGTGTGTATTGGAGAAAAGAACTTGTGCAGTTAAATAACTCAGTCTGTAGAATTGAATATAGCTGCTGACTACGGCCTGAGGATGTGGACTCTCAGCTATAGGAGTTGACCAAATTATTCACAAATGCTGGAAAACTCAGGAGAAGAAGAAGGAAGGGAAGAAATGAAGGTCAGAAGGGCAAAAACAGAGAGAAAAAGCCCAAGTGAACAGAGGAGAGCGACAAAAGATTATATTACATCAAATTATTCTGGAGTTTTGATACCAGTTCATCACTAGAGAAAAATGATATCCTTTAGGCAGAGTTGTATGATTTACATCTATAATTATTTGGGTGTGGGATAACCTAGAAACGAAGAGTATAACAAAATTATATTTAATGGAAATGATAACAAAACCTTTTGAGCTTAAGTGATACTTCGTGAAAAAAAGATGTAGAAAATCCAAGTTTATCTTTTAATCTGGTTTTTATCCCTATTTTAGCATGTTGCGTTTAATTAAAAACAAAACGCAAGCTACAATCAACCTTGATTTAGTTTCAAATCTACAGTCTTTTCTTTATTTCTCCACTAGGTTCTGTCCCTGTCATATCTCAAAGCCAGTCAAGATCTACCTGCTCATTGAAGGTTTCATTTCTTACATGATGAGATACAATATTATTCATAAACCTATAGAAACACGTATGTTTTTTATTATTTATTGTGGTCGTGAACACTGTTTTTCTCCACATGTAAGAAAGCAGGGATAGTGTCTTCATATTTAAAAAATGTGTGCAAAACACACGGCATAGTGTGCCGCATCCACGCTTTTTCCAATAAATGTTAATTGATGTTGATGAGAGAGCACATGTCACTAACAAGAACCTCCTGCCTAACTCTGGGTTTCAGAGGCCTGAAGATTCTTGTGAGCTGGAATGATGCCCTATTGTTGCAATTCCTTATGTTTAGGATAAATGAAGAGATAGTTTCCCTCTTTAAAAGCAGTTTCATTGGTGAATTTAGCATGATATGTGCATTGCTTGTATTTATTGCTCAAGAGTTACTCAATTCAGAAAATTAAAAATATACACCCTATAGTATACAGTATATACTACATAGATGCTGTGTATACTAAAGATACTGGGTATCCGTAGTATGTAGTATATGTAGTATACACAGTATCTATGTAGTATACACTATGTAGTATATACTACATATACACAGTGTCTATGTACGGTATACACACACTACACACACTACATAGATGCATATTGGGCAATACGGAATTTTAAAACAAGAAACAAAAAGATAGTATTTCTACTTTGAGGAAAACCAACATATTTGTGTAAAAGAAATAAAACTCTTTAAAATTAGCTGTTTTAGATTTGACATTTATTCATCAATAAATATTTACAAAATATCTACCAAATACAGAGATGAAGAAGGCACCATGATGCCCTCCGAGAGCTGTTAATGTAATGGGTTTAAGACAACCACAATAGAATGAAGAACCTTGTTTTTCACAAGACAGCCAAAGAATGCTAAAATGAAAATGACAAAAACATCTAACGTTGAAGAGTCCTTCTTACGGGCCAGGTGATATATGGTCTATTTGAGGTGTGTTGCCTCCTGTAATTTGCACAATGACTTCATAAGGCAGGTACTCTTACTTCCTCTGCCTTGTTTCATCCTGGCCTTCCCAGACGAAGCAACCAGGAGCGATAAGTTGTAGTAAGTTGCTGGAGGGCACACAGCTAGCACATGGCAGTGGCGGGCATGTGAATGGGGGCAGTATGACCGTACAGCTGAAGATGCCAACCATTATACTCCACTGCCTCCTAGGGGATGGGGAAGGAGAAATCATGTTTGATTGGGTAGGGGTCAAAAATGGTTTCTTTTCTTTTTCTTTTCTTTTCTTTTCTTTTTTTTTTTTAGACAGAGTTTTGCTCTTGTTGCCCAGGCTAGAGTACACTGGCGCGATCTCGGTTCACTGCAACCTCCGACTCCCGGGTTCAAGCGATTCTCTTGCCTCTGCCTCCTGAGTAGCTGAGATTACAGGCGCCCGCCACCATGCCCGGCTAATTTTTTGTATTTTTAGTAGAGATGGGGTTTCACCATGTTGACCAGGCTGGTTCGAACTCCTGACCTCAGGAGATCTGCCCACCTCGACCTCCAAAATTGCTGGGATTACAGGCCTGAGCCACCATGCCCGGCCATAAATGGTTTCTTGAAAAGGGGACGTTTCATTCTGGATCTTAAAGGATTGACAGGAACTTGTGGCAGGTAGAGCTATTGGGAGAGAATGCCAGTTTGGTTGTGCAGGGGCCGAGCTCAGGATTGGGTAAACAGACCTCAGTGGGGCACCGGATATATGCAAGGGGTGCAGTTGGGAGGTGGGGCAGTTAGGGCTGAAAAAGGGAGGGAGGTGCAGGAATTTGGTCTAAATTCAGTAGAAGCAGAATATAAAATAGAGTAAAAGATGTGTAATAAAAAAAAAAACCCTGAAAGATGGATATTAACGAGAACAATCACTATGCAGAGAGTTTCAATTGACAGACTTCTTAGATAAACTGGATTTTGCCGGGCGCGGTGGCTTAAGCCTGGAATCCCAGCACTTTGGGAGGCCGAGGCGGGCGGATCACGAGGTCAGGAAATCGAGACGTCCTGGCTAACACAGTGAAACCCCGTCTGTACTAAAAATACAAAAAGTTAGCCGGGCCTGGTGGCGGGCGCCTATAGTCCCAGCTGCTCGGGAGGCTGAGGCAGGAGAATGGCGTGAACCCGGGAGGCGGAGCTTGCAGTGAGCCGAGATAGCGCCACTGCACTCCAGCCTGGGCGACAGAGCGAGACTCCGTCTCAAAAAAAAAAAAAAAAAAAAAACTGGATTTTGAGCTAGGGTTTGAAGTTTATGGGAATGGAATTGAAAAGCACGCAAGCAACCCAGAACACTGTGATTTACATAGGAGACAAGAACATAAGAAAATTGAGGAGCGCTGAAAAAAGGCCATTTTTCATGAGTTCAAGGACTTCTGAGGGATTAGGTGGAATAAGTGAATTTCTAATCCCAGGAGACTTTTATTCCTCCTAGTCATCTCCATCTCAGTTAATGGCCCACCATCCTCTCAATGTCCAGCTCAAAAACATGACGGTTATTTTTTTATCCCTTTTTCCATCTCATTCTAAAAGATAGCCTGAATCTTCCCTGCTTCAATCCTTCATTAGATCCCCAGCAAGCAGACACTTTGCTATTTGAAAGCCTCAGTCAGATCAAGTTGCTTAATATTCCCCCAAAGGCTGCCCATTGCATTTGGAATAAATTCCAACCTGCAAGTCCCTCAAATTCCCAGCCTAACCTTATTTGGCATTTTCATTATGCATCAGCCTTCCCGCCTCCTTTCTTTTCCGTGGACTCACCAAGCTCATTGTCACCTAAAAGCATTTTTACTAATTTTTTTTTGGTCCCTCTCTTCCAATAAAAAATCAGCTGAAATATCCCAGCTTTAGAGAGCCCTTCCCTGGACTACCAGCCTAAAGCGTTGTGCACATGAGTATTTTCTCCTCTCATTTGTGAAGAAGCAGGTCACTGTCTTTATATTTATTTTTCAAATCAATCTTTACCCCTCTATCCAATTATATTTCCTTTATAGTTCTTGTACTTTTTTGAAATTATTTTAAAACAATATTATTTGTTATCTTGCTATCTCTCTCTGGGAGAATTTCAGCTCTAGACATTCAGCCTAGAAATTCAGGACTTGCTTTATCTTATCCAGTGCTACAAACTCAGTGATCAGCAAAGTGCTTTGAACATAGTCGGTGCTCAATAAATACCTGTTAAATGGATGAAGATGAATGAAAAGAATGAGGGTGAGGATGGCTTGAGGAATGGGGAGAAGCTTGCATTTTATCTAATACATGAAAGAGATTGTAGAATAAATTGGCTATGTTTTTCTACACTCTGTTTCAACAGTTAACTAAGTTACTTTCTTCTTGCATACCAGCTTATTGATGGTGGGTAGGTGGACCAAAAGCCTTTTGTGTTGCAGGGGGAAAACAAGCCTGAGGTTTAAAGGAAAAAAATGGTCTTAGTTAATCCGCAGGGTGGGTGAGAGCTCAGCCAATATGCTCTTTGGAATCCAGACAATTCAGTGACAGTAACACTAGCATACAAGTGCTGGGGAGGTCAGACGAGTTGAGTTTGTGACATGTGCAATCACTCTGGATGTGTTTGATTTTCCTACAGTATTTCATGGTGACATTTAAATTTGAATGGGAAATGACCTTGTTTCCAGTTCCTTTCCTAGCCAGTATTACTCCTTCAACAAATTTTGGTATGTTTTATATAGTAGAGTTCTCGAGTATCTTAACAGATGGAGTTTACAAGTTTATTTTCCAGTAGAAATGGTGATTTCAAGACAAGGAAGAAGTTGTAGGAGCTATTTATGTTTACTTTGTAAAAGGAATACCTTCCTGGCAAATATACAAGTCAATAAGCAAGCAGACCCAACAGCTTTCTTGGAAGGAGCCAGCCACTGTAGGTATGGGAGAATTCCTTTGGCTAGCCTTAGCTTCCCTGTGCTTCTCTTGCACTTGTGTTGGCATAGTTGGTGGATGTTATTACTAGCGATGTGTCCTACATGCCATTCATTCATGGAATATGGCCCTGGGAGAGGAATCTTAATGTGAAAATAAAATTGTCATTGTTTTTCATTGGCTTAGGGGACATCTCACATAATGGAAGCACATCCCTAAATAGAAAGATCTCAATTCAGGAAAAAAAAAAAAAAAAAAAAAAATAGAAAGAAAAGGTGAGGAGAGAGAGATGTTCTCAGTGGAATCAGCCGGAACTGAAAAATTAAGATTTTGTTTTGTGCAATGCTAGTTGCCTTGCCAGTCTCAAGCTGGCACTGTGGGCTTGCTGGAGCTGCTGAGCCTGAACTGAGGAAAGGAGACAGTTTGCTTCGGGTTTATTACCCAGCCTCACCATGCGTCTCAATATGTTTTTGATTTTGTATTTCAAAAATAAGGTGAATGATCTCGAAAGGAAATCATTGCAGGCGATTTTATTTTTTGCTTTTTCTAATGGACAATTAAAAAGCAATCCTGGTCCTATTCCAGAGATTTTCTCATTTCTCAGTACAACTGTAATTTAGGCACACTGAATGGTGTAATGGTGTTATTAGATATTATCGTGTTTATTTTATTCATGAAAATATGTGACACACCTTATTTGTATTCTCCTCCAGGAAATGTCCTGGAATGGGTTTTGTCCTACTTCCTTTTTGTGCCTGTCATAAGGTGTATGTTAGAGTTTCAGTTCCTAAAAATAAAATAGAATTTCTTTCTTTCTTTCTTTTTTTTTTTTTGGAGAGCATAATGATTTTGAGCTTCGAGGAGTTTCAATAGACTATTGTTGTTTGTTTTCTTACAAGGATCCAGCCCACCAAGTCACACTATGACACACTTCCTATGTCCATGGCAGATATTTATATTTATATTTCGAATTAAAACAAGTACAATTTTCTTCTGAAATTTTTTTGGAATTTTGTTTTTCGTGATCTGTAAGGTAATTGGAGATACCCCAGGCTGTCACAAAACCAGAGCTGGGAATCACTGCTTTAGTGATTAGCACTTTGTAAGCTTTCAAAAAATATTAAAACCAGGATAGATTGTCTAATTTCTAGTGGGTGGATTCACTTTAGTATAATGTAATGTGTTAACAAATGCTCAGAGAGGAGGTTGTGGATCCAGAAAGATGGCTTTTGCAGAAGGCTTTTATCCAAATTAATTCAAAAAATAACAGGAACAGTTGTGTATTGAGGCAGAAGGAATAAGGTGACTCAATTAAATGACAGAGAAATCTCCAGGAAAAAAAAACTGTCTTAAGTCAACCCAACCCTAACAATACAATTTTCATCACTGGAGTCAATAATCCTGTAATAAATGCATAATAACTTTTAAAAAAGGATTCTTTTATTAAGTACTTTTGTATGGTTGGCTATGAACCAAATATTGAAACCAAATATTGCTTTTCTTTATTTTAAAATTGATAAAGTTATCTTCTATGTCTCTAAAGAGAATCTTAAGTGAGAAAGATAAAAAAAGTAATTTGCAAATAAATTCACCTGCTGCATTTGTGCCTGAAGCATCCTGTATTTACCTAATTCATTTTTGGCCCTTGCTTAGCTCTAGCCATGGCGACACACTGAGAAATTAACGCCAAGTCCTCCTGGCTTTCTGGAACATTTGCACAGGCAGCAGTGAATAAACATGGGTACAGAAGCCTTAAGGTTTGGGTCCTACTCAGGAGGGGTCTTCAGAGCTGGTCTTCAGCAGTTTCTGAAGAACCACTGTGCAGTCTGGCTAATTGGTACTGTTAGCCTGTTGCCATTTAGGGAAAGCAATTTGGTCCCTGCCCACATTTAGAGTTGGGCTCAACACACTGGTAGTCCTGGATTGAGAGAGCTCAGAATCCATCAAGTTGATACTAAAACCTAAATCTGCTTTGTGGGCTTCTGAGACAGATTTTGGAAATTTTTGTGGTGATCATGGATATGCAATTCACAGATCTACTACTGTATACAGAGTTTGAAAAGAAAGTCGAGTAAATTAACAGGTAGACTGAGAGAAGTTATGTTATCCTGAAAACACTTCTGTTTTCTAGTTTGAGCATCTTTTGGTAGGGATGTCTGGTTTGGGTTTCATGAGTTTTTTGCCTGGTGGTCTGCAGGGTAATTTACATTCCAAAAGATAGGCTAGGCTGTCTTCCTCCTGCTCCTGAAAGCTCTGGAAGGTGTTCTCATACCTTCCACACAGTTGTTTCCACAGCCTGTTTTGGTAAGATAATCCTCTATCACTTGATCAGTACAGGTAGCATCTACCTAATACTCCAGTGGTTTTGATTATATTTTTACTATAACTTTTTCCAAGGAATAAAATCATCTACTGTCTTTAAAAGAGGATATTTAATATTATTTGGAAAACAGTCTCTTTCCTTGTTAACTTTTCCTCATCTTTACCATCTAGATTTGCAGGTACAAACACAAGTGAAGAACCACTTCATACCAGCAGTGATGCTGTGGTCCTGAAGGTGCCAGCTCCTGTATACTTCCCCCTCATTTATTTTTTTTCTTAAAATTAAATTTTCATTTATGTAGTTTACTTCTTAGCTCTCTGCTATTTTTATATTATATCTCACAATTTAGGATTTGCTTGGAATGTAAAACACATTTCAAGCTTGAGGAAGAACAAGACTAGATAAATTCATAACAATTAGCCCCTTCTTTTCTTTTCCAGAATGATTGAGAAGGGGAGGAATTGATCCCATTCTACTTGGGGGCAATTAGGCTTTCAGTCTGTGGCTCAGTTCACAAGCATCTGATGCCAGTGGTGCCAAGGTCAAGGGTTTGATCCTCATGTGGGTCAGTTTGCTGCGTGTTTTCTCAACAGATTGTGTGGAAAGTGTGCAGTCACTGGGAAATGCCGGTCATTAAGGGGACTGGTGAACAGATGGGTGGTAGGTGAAAATCTAGCCTCACTCCTGGAAAAACAAAGCCTGTGCCATACTGTCTTTTTTTTTTTTTTTTTTTTTTCATCTGGACAGAATGCACCACTTAAAATGTGAGCTTGTTACTCAACCTCCCTTCATCTCTGTTTCCTCATCTGTAGAACGGAGATAAGATTTGCTCCCTTTCTACCTCACCAGGATCTGTGAAGATTAGATAATGGCTGTAAAGTCCTTATACAAAGGTACATACATTACCATAAACAAAGAGATTAGCTGACAAATAAAAAAGAAAATATTGAAAGGACCCCCCAAAGTGTATTGCCTAATACTTTTGCATTAGTATCAGTAGTTTGCAGTGCAATCCATTTGGAGTTTGGTTTGGCTGAAAAAAGTTAGGTGTGAGTTGTATAACCTCTCTATTAGTAAGGATAAAAAAATGGTTTGATAGTGAACATTTGTGTTAATAAAAACAAAGTGGGCTTTGAATCTGAAACAGGTTTCATTTGAAAAGGAGGTGAAGGCGAAGGTCTCTAGGAACATATGTGCCACTGAGCAATATTTGCATATATTTGATCTGCAAGCACGCTTCAGTGATTTTCACAGTATACCTTGGAGTTTAGGTTGTAGCAAAGAGCCGTTGCCATTGCTCAGCAGCACGATCTACTCTCTCCAGCTTTATTATGGCATACAGCGACAACTTCATTTTTAGTGTTAAAAAAAATCCTCTTCACTTAATTCAGACAGTGACCTGCAGGCCTCATTCTGACTGAAGGAGCCATTCAGAATACTTCCAGACAAAAGCAGGGCTTTTTCCTAGCAACCAGATCAAAGCCAAATCTCCCAGAATAGCTCACTCCCAGGTTTCCTTTGGCGCATAGGTTCACAAGGATTGTAAGGCTCGTGGTATCCAGTTCAAACTTCTCTTTCACACTGCAATGGAAAGGAAAACTCCTGAGGAATTTTCACAGACTCTGAAAGCTGGCGAGCCTTGCAAAGAGCACTTAATCCTGGGAGAACATGGTGGTCATTGGGAGCATCCCTAACTTTGTTATCGCCCGCATCTGCATGTACATTCTGTCGGACTCTCAGAGAATGAGGTCTCTGTTTCCTTTCTGCCAGTACCTAATATCAGCTATGCCCAGGAGCCGGCTGATGAAGACTTCCTGTTTGTTTTGAGTCACTGTTAGAGTGATAAATATACTTTAGCTTTCTGCTTCGAGAGGAAAGAAACCAGCTGCCCTGAACTGAAGAGAAAAATGCAGAAATTCCACTGAATGGCCCTGTTATCATGGAGTTTCAAGGGCAGCATAAAAATGAAAACTATAAGCCTGGGCAAAGTGAATAATTTCCATATTAAAGCATTTTGCTGCATGCATAGACCTAAGTTGTTTGTCTTTAATCATTTAGGCGAACCATGCATTTTTCACTCTTCTAAGACTAACTCAGCGTTGTTTAGAAATTTTTAAAAAATGTAAACTTACACTACAGAGTAATGGTAAGTTATATAAATAAACAATTACAGTTGTGGTTTTTTGATCTGACCACAAGCTTTTAATGCCACTTTTTTTTTTTGCATGAACATATAATGCTTCTGGATAAACAATAATGTTTACATTGTCAGGGCATCCACTGTTGTATTGAGTCATTTACATACATGATTATTTGGATATAGAGTAACCCAAGAACAAAGAATATTATAAAATTATTTAAAACCAGAATGACAGGAAATCCTTTACAGCTTAAATAGCACTTCTTAAATGAACCCATAGACTTTCTAAGTTGTGTTTATATCTCATTTTTGTCCTTTTATTTTGAATAAAATAAAAGGATGTTGGATTTGATGACCAGTGTCCTTTGAGTGGAAATTACTATGTTAACTCTGACCTGGAAGACAGTGAATTTAGAATGCTTGTTAATGTGAATGTCTTGATCACTGCATTCGGCGGGCTTTTCTTTTTTAAGCTTGGTATAGACTTGACTTCTGGAAGTTGCGAGTTGGAAAACATGGCAACAATTTGCATGTGCTTGGAGTGGGTATGAGTTGCTTATTTCCTCCCAGTAGGTATCGTCTCATTAAAACTATTTCTAATAGTAGAAGATGAGTAATTTGCTAATAATCTATGATAAATCTTTCTGTCCAGGATAAAAGAAATGTTTAATTAGGAAATTCAAAATAAAATTAGCATTAACACTTTCATGCTGTCAAATTAGTGATGTAGATAGGGAGGCAGGATGGTGTGCATCGGCCTTATGTCAATGTATCTGGATGCATTTGTAAATTAAGACTTAAAAATGCACATGATTAGCTGTATGTAAAGAGGTTCCTCAACATACTAAAGTCAATGATTGGGCCATCAACACAGCGGTTTCCTAGATGGGAGAATTCCAGCGCCAAAGGCTTAATGTAGAATGGGTCCTTAGCCTTTAAAATCTCACATCAAAGGAAAATCATGTGAAAGCGGCAACCCATAAAGGAGGACATGCATTTAGAGATGCTCTGCACATTAGTTAAAACAAAGCCAATTATGCTAAATATTGTTTTTACATTATAAATATGTTGTATGTACTGTGTGTCTTTTTTACATTCTCACTTTACTGACAGAGGGAGGAGGAGAAGGAAGTATTTTTAAAACATGACTAAGGATGGAAGGATTAAAGGACCGAATAATATATTTTCTTGTCATAATGGAGACCTGTAAGTACATGAACTTAGAAATAATAGAACCAGAGAATGGATGGTATTAGGAGGAGAGGAAAACAAATAGCGAAGCCAATATTTTCTGTGGGTAGGAAAGAAGGGTATAAAATTTATTAGATAAGTGTATTGCAAAGCCAAGTATGGCAGGGAACAATTTTAGTGGATATATCTGCTTCTGTACTTTTAAGAGGAGGTTAGAATTTGACATAAATAGATGAGATGGGGTTTAGGTGAGGTGTTTTTGGTAAAATCTATCATTTAAAATAAAATGGAACTTTAATTGGGTGGGACCTATCACTTACCAAATGTAAAAAGGTGTGATAAAACCGCCCTTTACTTTTTTCAGCACTAATGAATGTCAAATACCTAGTGCTGAAGTGAAACTATTATGGTCAAATTGACGCTACACATGTCAAATCGTCATTCTTCTCAGCAACACTAATTGCTTAGATTGTTTAAAACTAGCTTTGGTTGTGATGGTACATTTGTGATCCAGCTTTAAGGAATGAAAAAGCTGTAGGAATTCTCCCCACTTATAACCAACATCCATTTCTACATGATTGAATAAGAACATAATAATCATGTCTTATGTTTGCAGATTACACTACAATTTACGAAATGCTTTCACTTGTAACACTTTGAGTGATCCTTGGTTGTGTCTGGTTCTGGTTGTAAATGGGAACAGTAACAGGTAGTCCTCTGTCCTATGTCAGTGGCCATGATGCCAGCAATGTGGTTCCTTTTTAGGGGGCAGCCATGTCCCCCACCCTGCCTAACAACATTTCAGGAGCATCTTCCTATGAAGCAGATGCTGGAAAATGAGTACTTTTGAGTGTAATCACTTGTAGAAAAGTGAAATCAAAATGTGTTCCGTAGCAATTAACCCCATATTTCCCTAAACTTATCGTGACACCACATTCCTGATCACAAGAGTTGTAGACTGTTCTTTTGAAGAAGGTGAGGAATAGGCAGGGGAATAACGACTATGAGATATTTAGAATCATTTACTGTGTGAGTGAAGGCTTTTAAAAAAGAATTCATTTACTGGAAGTAATGAGGATGAGGAGGGGTTTTTCACACCTGTTTTCACACTTATGAGGTGATAAGTCCAGCCCTCACGAATAAAATGGCAGGTTTCACACTAAACCCACCCAGGCATATTCCTCTAGTCTCCTAACTCATTTATTCTTTGAGAATAAAGAGTCAGAGGCAAGATCGCTTGCTCAAATGAGTGTCGGAGAGTAGTTCCTGTCATTCTTGCTTTGCCATGCTGTCTTCCAGATAGATGTATATGCCATGATCTGCATATCATGTATGGATCTCCAGACCACCATTGCTAGTCTCCAGCGACTTTCACTCTAGACCAACAACCTTCTTCTTTGTACTATTACTCTTGATCTTTATATTCAGTGAATTAGACAACTGCATTTATAAATTTTACCAACTGGACTCACACAGTTTTTACATGTCTTGGGTCCTCTTGACCACCATTTCTATCCTGCTTCAAGTACTCCTTGACATGAATGTAATTTAATTCACACCATATTTCACCTCTCAAAATGCCTATGTGGTCACAATCTAGAGTCATGGAATGTTTCTTCAAGTGGAATCAACCTCAGAGATTATGTAGGGCAATATCTAAAAACCAACGAACAGAACTCTTGTTTACTGACTCTCAGGCTCATTCTTTAGCATTTTTCATCAGGTCAGGAAACGCCACCCTCATCTACACAGTTGTTGAAAAGAAAAACTCCCAGGACTCCTGCTTGATTCTTATGACCTTCACCACCCTCTATCTAGTCATCAGTCAATCTTATCTTCTTGCTATCTTGAATCTATCCAATTCATTTTCAAGAGCCAACCATCATCTCTCGCCTTGATATGGTAAAAGCTTAAAATGCACCTCCTTGCTGCATATTCTCTCACATTTTCCTGTGTTATTTTCTACATATCACTTTCTGAAACTTTGTTTGTGGATTTGCTTCCTTTGTGATTTTCTGGCTTTGCTACCTCTTCGTAGGATATCAGTTCCAGGAGAGTGGATACACTGAGTATAGAGGGCAACATCGGAGGCACTCAATGAATATTTGTTGAGTAAATGAGTTCCTACTACACAGACTAGAAATATGGGTCACAAAGAAGTTAAGTGCATTTCTTAGGCTCACAAGATTAGTTAGTAAATCTACAGCTAGAATTTAGGACTCGATTCTCTGTCTAAAGCTCTTGTCATTTACCATATTGTGGCTACTATTGTTATTACCTTGTAAGACTGTATTATATAGATTTAGGAATGCTGTCCTCAGAGCTTCTGGCTTGCACTGTGGGGCTGTCTGGAAAGTGAGTGCAACTAATTATAAGATCAGTAACTAAGTGGCTGGCTAAAGTCCAAGACAGACCTGTTGCAATAAATTCTACTCTTTAGCAAAATTTTAGCATACTGTCCAATGTAGGTAAGTAGCATTAAAGATCTCTGCAAATTTCAACCTTCTAGGTGATCATCCAATATTATTTTAGTTGTAATGTCACTTTTAAATATAAAACCATTTAATCTTTCTTTCCTTCTTTCTTTTTCCTTTTTTTCTTTCTTTCTTTTTCTCTCCTTCCTTCCTTTCCTCCCTCCCTCCCTTCCTTCCTTTTCTTTATTGATGGAGTCTTGCTATGTTGCCCAGGGTGGAGTGCAGTGGCTATTCACAGGAATGATCTTAGTGTACTACAGTCTCAAATACCAGGCCTCAAGCGATCTTCCTGCCTAAGCCTCCCAAGTGGCTGGGACCACAGGTGCATGCCACCACACCCAGCTATTTAATTTTTAATGTAGTTTTTCCTTCTGTCTCTGGGAAGTACATTTCCACCTTTTAAGGCATATCTTTCTTTCTGTGCTTGTGTTTTGAGTCCAATTTTTCAGCCTCTTTTGAGATTTTGTTTACTCATCCAGTGGTAGCCTCTTTCCTACAACCCTGCCTTTCCCTCTTCACTGCCTTCATTTGTAAGCTGCAGTGCATGGGCATTAGAGTCTGGACCTCAGCTGAACCCAGGCTTTCCCACTTACAAGATTTTTGGCAGCGGACAGGTTACTTTATTCTTCTGAACCTTGATTTCCTTGCACATAAAATGGGGATAAGGGAGGGCAATTGTGTCGATTAAGTAAAATCATGTTAACTTCCTGACATATAATATGCACCTAATGATAGCTATAAACATTATAAAAACAATTAGATTTCGCTTATCTGAAAAAAGCATTAACAGAAATGAAGGCAACGCCAACATTCTCTTAGCTCTGTTCTCCCTGATTATTAATGCTTTGCTGCCTATCAATTATGTTCATGGGCAAAATTCTTGAAAAATAAGCTCTATATTTATATTTTTCCCTTTCTGTTATCAGATATAACAGATATAATACTGTTATCAGATATAACAGATATAATACTGTTATCAGATATAACAGATATAATACTGTTATCAGATATAACAGATATAATACTGTTGTATCTGGACAGACTAGAAACATGTGCTGTTCAGTGTCAAATGTAACACTCTTGATTTTTCTAGGCAACCTATGGTTATTATCAGAAATTTCGTATTTCTCATGTGTCTATGTTCTTATGTTGTATTGTGAATCCCAGTCAATTAGGAGAATGAGGCAAAGTTCACTAAGCTAGCCTTGTGGTTCAAGACAGCTGGAATTTTCTACTGCAGGAGAAATATTCCATAGTCTTCTAGAGACCACCAGAAGAACCATGTGGCATCAAGTACCCTGCCTAACTGGGTGGTGGGTTCATGGATAGAGTTCTAGTCAAGATTAACATATTTAAGAATAAAGAAGCCGGCCGCGGTGGCTCACGCCTGTAATCCCAGCACTTTGGGAGGCCGAGGCAGGCGGATCACGAGGTCAGGAGATTGAGACCATCCTGGCTAACACGGTGAAGCCCCATCTCTACTAAAAATACAAAAAATTAGCTGGGTGTGGTGGTGGGTGCCTGTAGTCCCAGTTAATCAAGAGGCTGAGGCAGGAGAATAGCTTGAACCCGGGAGGTGGAGGTTGCAGTGAGCTGAAATTACACCACTGCACTCCAGCCTGGGCAACAGAGCGACACTCCGTCTCAGAAAAAAAAATAAATAAATAAAGAGAGGTTTGCCATTACTTGGAGGAGATCAAAACAGAAATTTAGAGGGGATTAAATTGCCAATGTAGGAAATATGTCTCTTTAGGTGATTCTCCCCAGGGTGATGCACCATTTTTTAGAGATAAGCGTGCTGCTGGAAGGTGCAGCTGAAGATGGAACTTCATAGGAAGTTAGATAGAACTTTACAGAAATGATGACCCATTCACCATAGCAGATCTACTCTTGGGAAAGGTGAGACGTGAGTGGTATTCTCAGAACTGCCAGAAAAATCTTGTCATAGATTGTGTAGATCTGTCTATGGAGACAGACTTCATCTGAGGATCATGATGAACATTGGGTAGCTGCTCAGTTGGCCTGTAAATAATAATGACTTATTAGGTTATTTGACTTTCTTTTTTCTTTTTCTTTTCTTTTTTTTTTTTTTTTTAAATTAAATGTCCTTCTGCTACACAAAGTAACCAGAGTTCTTGCAATTGTAGTTTCCAAGTGTCTGCTGTGGGGCTCCAAACCAAAGACATGGAAAGCATCTAGAAAGTTACCTAGGTGTCAGCGCCGCACTCTTCTCTGGAAGAAAAGAGGCTTCTCCTATTTAGAACTTGAGCGGCAACCTGGGTTGCACTCATTCTTATTTTTCTGTCCCCTAATGTGCATTACCCTACCTGGCCAAATACAAACTACCAGTTCCATGCTGACCTAACCTATCTTAAGGAATAAAATACCTACCACATATTTTCTCCTAACAGCTAAAATTATTTGAGCCAAGAGTTTCAAATGTTTTATTTTAGTTGGAATACTACAAACAGCCAGTTACTGAAGATTAAATTGGGTCAACCTTAATAGAAATGTGTTATATTCTGGTCTTATGTGAAGTACCATAGGCATTTTGAGGCCTCTGCGGTGCCTCTTCTTATGTGGTCCCTCAAGGGTTTTACTGGCAACAAGGACGAGTTTGCTTGAATAGAGAGCAAATCTATCTCCTTTTATTGTTTTGTATTATATTTATCATCATCTTATCTTCACTGTGTGCCAAACAGTTTTCCGTGGAATGATTTATTCTAATAATTAAAGGAAGGCAATATTCTTTTGGTGGATGACTGTTTTGTCTGAGTTATAAAATATAATTTGCCTTTTCCTTTGTACCATTGTTCCAGAAAAGATTCATCTTTAATTAGTTTGAGGTGTACTGTGGCTTACCTTTGTCTCCAAGTAAAAGATTTTTCTTTCTCAAAAACAGATGAATTCTAAGTTGACAAGGTAAAAAATCTGCAGCAAGATTAAAAATGCTAAGATTTCCCATTAAGAAGTTGCTTCTCAGTTGCTACAATTGAGCATTAGGTATTGAACACCTATTAAAGAAATACTTGCTTGCATTATGTTAGATGTAAATTAGGTGACTTATTTTCTTCATCTCTTTCTGTACATTTATTTTTAATCCTATTCTGAAGCAGGAACTAGGACCAAATGAAACTAAAGCATCTTTTCGGTTTGATTGGCCTCATATTCTTCAAAGAGCTGAGTATGACCCAGAGCCTGTCGCCTTTTATTAGTAATTAAAGTGAGACACCAAAAGATTTTATAAGCTCATAATAGCAGATTAAATATCAAGACTATAGCCCACTGAACAACACTGCTATGTTTAAACTGATCCTGTTGAATATTGCCCTCAGACCATTTTAATACTTAATATTATAGGATGGCCACAGAAAAGTAGAGTAATGAAAAACAAACATTATGTTTTGTTGCTTTCATTTTTGTTGGGAAGGAGTTTTCACTTTGAATGGAAAAGAACCTAAGATAAATAATGGCCTTATAGCATCTATTGCTTTTGTTGCATTGACAAATGCTCCTGTAGAATGGTGGTGGCCATTTCTTTCTACTGAAAAAATCTACTTTGTTTTTCTCTTAACTAAAGCAATTCATGAACATTACATGAATTTAGGAGGCGCAGATAAATAACAAGAAGAAAATTAGAAACCATGCTCAATCTCACAACTTAAAAACATCACCATCGTTAACATTTTGGTGCACATCCTTTTAGATATGTCACCCATGCATGTTTATGCACACATTTAAAAAGAGTGCAAATCTTACTGTAACCTTTAAAGTTTCTATTTACATAAGAATGTATGTTGGATACATTTCAGAGTCATTAAATAGTCTTTCATAACGCTCTTTGTCTTGGCCGTGCCATTATTTATTTAATCAGTCCCCTGGTGTTGAGCATTAAGGTTGTTTCCAGTCTTTTCAAGATTATAAATATGGTTGGCATAAGTGTTCCATGTAGCCAAATATTTGCCCACATGCCTGATTATTTCCTTAGAGCATATTTCTAGAAGTGGAATTGCTGAGTCAAACATGTAATGAATTTTAGACTTTTTAGTATCTTTTTCTTCAGAAATATTATATTATTCACATACTAATTTGTTTGTACCTTATCAGTTTGGTATTTTCAAACCTCATAGTTACTTCTTTTGTAAAATTTAAACATAGTAACTGTGTGGTGCTCCAAACTGGTAATAATAGGGTCCAAAGGAATTGGCTAAATTCTACAATACCGTGACTCAGTTGTATTAATTTGGCATAATTCTTTTCCTGCCTGCTTTTAGCTAGCTGTATTTGGATCCATCATATGTTTTACTATTCTTCAGCAAAAAGTTTCTAAGAAATTGAAAAAGAGAGCCCAAAAGTTGCAGTCTTACATGGAGTATTGACCTTCAATCCAAATTCAGCCAAATGTCATCCATTAATCATAGGCCAATGTAAAAAGGAAGAATCGTAATAATATTAACCAGTAAAAGGTTCAAGGATAACTCTGAAGCAGAACATGTAACCCATTCACCCAGGAGGGTATAATACAAATTAATGTGCTCACTACTGACAAACTTTCCCAAGCTCATCCAGGTTTTCTGCTCAGATGACATCTGTAGGAAAAATGCCTAGACATAATTTCATCCTTTAATCTTGCCTTTTCCAAACTGTTATTTTTTTCCTTTGCAAAATTTAACATGGAGTGTGGTAGATATTATGTATTTTTTATACTTTTAGATTTCAAATTGTAAAAAAATTATAATACATTTTGATATTCTCAATTATGTCTATAAACCTCTTTATAAGGTATAAAATCTATTTGTGAGACATGTACCAGCAGAGAAAAACAATTAAAATGTCAACCTCTCAATCAAATCTTTCTCCGCTTCCACCACTAAAAAAGTTTCTAGCCTCAAAAAGGAACTTGATTCTCGGCAATTTCAGCCTAAAATGCTTCTTCAGCTTTTCTTAGACTTTGGCCATCTCAAAACGCAAGTGAAGACAAAATTGGCCCGTAAGATTAATTTTTGGTGAATGAACTTATATCTTAAAAACTAAGCTGTTTCACTTCCTCATGAAAAAGCAAATTTCTTGAAGATAGGTTTCCATTTCATGTTTGTAATCCTGAAGTGCCTAATCTTTGATACATATTTGGGTGGAATGAATGAAAATATCCTACCTCCCCACAAAAGCAAGATATTTTTATTACTGGCTACATATTGTAGTGGAGAGATTGCCTAAGATAGGAAAGGGTCAAAATGTCCAGTTTCTCCTTCCTGTGGTACCAGCTACTAGTCATTAGTCAAGTTACTAAATCTCGCTGAATTTTAGTATTTATAGTTATAAAATGATGAAACAAATAAATTTTCTCCTTAGAGAACAGGTGCTTTGAGATCAAGAACAATGAAATAATAAAATATTGCATAGCCTGGTCAGTACATTACAAATGGAAATTATTATTATTTTGAAGATGTGTTACTGTTTTCTCTATTAAGATTCTTATTTTCCTGTGTTTGGGCTGGAATGATAACCTGTCAACCTTCTTAGTAGATAGTATTTAATTTTATTTTAAATTTAATATCTAAGGATTTTTTTTTAAAAATAGAAGTGGCAATTATATGTGCACACAATTTTAAAACTGCATTTAATTATTTTTCTTTCTTTTGCTTCCCTCTTTTTTTAATGGAAGGGTAACATACTTGCAGAAAAGTGCCCAAATCATTGGTGAAGAAGCTCATGTAAACAGCAACTTGATCAAGAGGTCAGCATGTCAGAGATTCCCTCATGCCCTTTCTAATCACTACCCAACTCCCTCCACCTGAGAGGGGACCAGGGTCCGGGCTTCCAATACTATCACTTAGTTTTCCAAAATATCATGTCAAAATGGAGTGGAATCAGGGCATCTGCTAAGGTGTGTGACAGCAAATTCGCCTCTGGGCAATTCGTCTCTGGGTTTTAATTCTGTACTTTAAAACTAAGGAGGCTAAACCTTTAAGTTTCTTTTCCATCTCAGCATTTAATGATTCTGCTAAAAGAAAATCTGTGTGTTTAAGTTAGCACTATTTTTATACAACATCTACTGTGGTTTTTCATCTCAGGTGGAAGTTCACAGGAGGCATGTGCTAAATGAAAGGTGGCCAGTTAACTGTATCCTCTACCATGAATAAAACCAAACTCCTAACCCAACATGGGCCCAAGAGGAGCAGGTGAATGAGGACTGGTGAACTGAGGGAACTGAAGGCATTCCACCTCTCCCACAGTGCTGGAAACATTGCCTCAAAGCACTCTCTTCTGCTTGGTGCCTTGGGCAACAGCACCGTACACAAAGAGCAGAAAATCCCCTGTAATTTGATCATTTTAGATGTACCATTCAATTGTGGGATGAATATAAACTTCTGCCATTTAGCAATTAAAATACTGTTTGGGTAGCAATGTAGACTACATAAGTAATTAAGATCTCCTTTTTGTCTTACTGGTATCTAGAAGGAACCTATCATTCTATGACTTCTGTCCTCAGAAGCTGAGTAAGATGAGGAAGAACAAATTAGGATAACTTCCTCCAAAAGTCAAAACAATAAGCCCTGCCGCCTTCCTCCAGTCTGTGGCACATGCTGTGCCATGGTTTGAGTTTTCTGTAGTCGTAGGAGTCTTTTTATCATGAGGAATGTATTTAAATGGTTTTACTCTATAATCTCTCCTGAATGATTTCTTCACATGGAAGGATTCATTTTTAAGGTGACCAAAGAGATAAGTGAGTGAGAACCTACTTTCCAATATGCCCAGGACCCCAAGACACTAAGTCCCCAAGGGAAACTACACAAATCTCCAGGACTCGAGGGACATATTACTCCAATACTTCCTGTTCCGGGCCTGAACCAGGACACGAGTCTTGACCCCTGACCCAAAGTAATCTCTTCCCCAAGATGTTCATGTGGAGAAGTAGAACTCAAGTCTCTTTTCCTTGGGAAACACTGCATAGAACCACATGGCCCACGGAAACAACAAAAACTTGATTGCTCCCAGTCGTGGTGCCTCAAAGTCTGTTTTCAGTTCCTGGTCATGGCTGCCCAGGTTGGGGGCATGGTGAACCACAGGTTCACACGATATTATGTGCCACAGCTTGATCCAACGTTAGGAAGGGCAAGAGACACACACATATCCTCCTCTGGTCAGTTATGGAAGGTGTCTTTCCACTCCTTCTGCAGGGGAATCCGTATTCAACTGAGAATGAGCAGTTGTCTCCCCTGTAGCCTTGTTGGTTGAGGAGAATGCTTTCTGCTTACCTTTGTGAAAATTGCTTAAATACAATTACACTCCCAACCAGCATTTCCCCTGTCTCTTCCAATGTCCAACAAGAAACCCAACCCCCAAATCTAAACACCAGACAAGTAGCTTGAAAAATGAAAATAAATGTTCAAATCCAAAAGCTGTGTGCTTCTGTGATTGAAAATCTTTTTCTTAGCGAGTGGGAGTTGCTTTCATCATTGCTGGTCATATGTTTTTGTTTTTCATTTTCTGGTGGAGAAGTTTTCTAGGGTATTTTTCAAACTTTCCAGCTTAGCAAAGCGTTGGCTAAAATTGAAAAGAGAACTAGGCGTCAAGTCGGAGGCAGCATTAGGTTTGTTCTTGTGGGGGGGCAGGTTGCTGACACAGCGAAAATAAGACAAAACATTTGAAACTTCTGGCTTTGTACTTCTCAAATGCCTCTTTTAGAAATCGCTTAAGTCGTTATTAACATCCACCACCCACCTTCCCTTTTTGGTCCTGACATTGGGTAATAATAGATAATGTTGACATATGTTCCCTGCTGGTCAGAAATACTATACTTCTGTGAAAGGTAACATTTTCAAGCTATGACAAAATGTATTTTACTTGGACAGAACATTAGTTATTGGACTAATCTCAGAATGTGGGCTGTGGGGTAAAAGTTTTAACATTTTAGTTGTGGGAGAAAGTTTGTTGAGAGAGTAAAAGCATCAGTATGGGGTGTGTTTAGCTTTCACCATTTCCAAAGGTATTGGCTTGCTGTCAAACTCTCATGTCCTTAGGAATGTAAAGGAAACATTCTCAGTATGTATGAAGAACAGCTGTCCATGGACACAGCAACTTTCAAAAATGATTACACCCAACTTTCCTGCAGTATGGATTATGGAATCAAAAAATATTTTTTCACTGTGTACCAAAGAATTCCGTTTTACAGGCCAGTTTTGAAGCTTTTAACTGCATGAGACATATGCTGCAGTTCTGTTGTTTGTTCTCCATGTGATGTACTATGAAATGTGTTTTTTAAAAAGGAGGAGAAAAAGAGGAGAAAGGGAGAGAGTGAGAGAGAGGAAAGCGTGCAAATTCTTCTGATCAAATGTGGTCTTCAAAACTACTTTTGAAACTAATTTAGGGGATGAGTTAGGAAATGCCCCAGCTGGCTTCCATGCTACCGAAGTCTGAACAGCCCTTTGCAAAGCTGGAAAAATTGATTTTGTTTTGAAGGCTCGCACAGACTTTAGTGTTGTGGAAGTTGGACAGAGTTTTTATTGAATCTGGTCCTTTGTGTTTTATGACAGTCTGAATGGGTGTTAAGATTCCACGAATAAATCCCCTGCCATTTCTGAGATTTCTGATATAAACATGAGCTCCGTCAATTTGTTCTCTGCACAAATGTCTTTCAGAATGTTAACAAACATGGTGCATTGATGAATGGGCTGGCCTATGGAGTGCAGTCTGCTTTACTTGGTAGGGCATGTTGCTATGATTTTTCTTCTGTTTCTCAATGCTATGGCCACCCAGAAATGGGGGCTGTTGGGGGGTGGTGAACTTCAAGACTTGAGGACAGGGGAGAGTTAGCTCAAGGCTGGTTGGAGAAGTGGTGTTAATGGCCTTCAATTGAAAGTCTGGCCAGACAGCACATCAAGGGGATTGTGGATTGGCCCTCAGGAAATGTATTAAGTCTCTTCTTAAGTGCCTCAGGTGAATTACTTAGAGGAACACAGGTAGCAAAGAAGAGAATATATTTTTAAGATATAATCTTTCTATATTCTGCATAAGTTTGTATTTTTTCAGTGTACTTTAAACTCAAATGTCAAATTGATAATACCCTAAAATTAGTTTCCAACTAAATACTATAATTTAAAGCAAGCAAGCCAAAAAAATTAAGTCTCAGTTTTTATGATAAAAATTAGGTCATGTATAATACAAACACTTTTGAAGGAGAATTATGATAGAGTTTCAGGAAATGTTATGTTCCACAATTAATGGTAGTAAAAAGTTGTATATTGTATAATTTGAAGTTCTGTAATGTGTAACTATCATTTTAGGTATAATTCTGAACTTAGCATTGGGTTTTCATTTTGAAGCACAAGCCCAAATCTTAGTGGCCTAATCTTATTCTTCAGATATTTAATGCCCAGACGGGAGCTGTGATGGCTCCTAAGAATTTCTTATGTGGTTAAACTGCCCAGCAGTGTCCAGCTCTTTACTTAGCTTTTACATAATTGCCTTCTAGGGTGGTTATCTGGTATATGGAGCCATTCCCTAGCCATATTCTCCTCTACACATTGCCCTTCATGGGGACTTAGTACAGAACCTGGGTAATCAGTTTGGGGTTCAATTCACATTCATGATGCAATCGATGCATTAATGGGGGTGTTTCATGGGAGATTTTAATACACTCTGTTATTGGCGTTATAAATTGGGCCAGTTACTTGATGTACTTCTCTTTGTGGTCCAAATTCTGCCCTCTGTTTCTTACTTGAAATTCCCATTGAAGTAGTAATTACCAAGTGGAAGAATACTAAAAATGTTCAGCCAAATTCTGTTCTATGTTGCTATCATGTAACTCCCGATGAAGTTAATTACGACTTAGTCAGAACTAGTGCTACGTCTTAAGGGCTTTGGAACTCTGTGATCTGCCATCCAAGACACCAGGCCAGCAGCCTGCCTTTAAATATCTCATTTTAAGAGGTGAATTGACCCTGTTGAAGGTAAGAAATGGCTATTGCCAGTAACTATATGTGTAATGGGGCTTAAATAGTAGAACTTAACATATTTGAACCTCAGGAAGTTTGATCTTTTTGTAGTTTTCCTCTTTGGGGAAGCCTGTTTAGTGCACCGAGTCTATTGATATGAGTTACCTCCTGTCCCATTCTCCCAAGCATCCCTTAACTGTAACAGTATATAATTTTTATTTCCATTAATTATATAACATTTGCTTAAGTCATCACTACTTAGCTATTATTTCCTGGAGCTAAACCATTATCTTCCTTAAATACAGATGTTTATATTATGCATAATATAATTTCTTTCATAATAATTCATTATAACTTTTCAAAATACTTCGGCTTTCATTTAACCTATGTCTCAGTTTAGCTTTTTTTTTTTTTTTAATGGAAAAAAGGGCCCCATGACCTATTGGATAACGATACAATATGTGCCATACTTGTAGGATTTTGTCATTATGCAAATAGGGTTTCAGGGAAAAGGGCAGAACATTACCCATGGTTTGGTGTGAGTGCAGCTCACAATTAGGACCATCTGCTGAGTGGTCCCAGAGTAATACTTTTTTGGAAGTTGGCATGTGGGGCTGCCCAGCCTCTGGGATCCTCTGGTTAAAAAAAACTCTGAGGACCCTGGTGGCCCAGAGACTATCTTGATGTATGTATTGGGAACCCAGCAGTTCAGAGATGGTGAAGGATAGTGACTCTTGCGGGAGTTCAAAGTCAGGAGAGATTGGATTCACTTTAAAAGGCTTTCTAGGTCAGTGCCATAAAACAATCAACTCATCATTGGAGTAGACTGGGTTTGGCAAGGACTGATTTTACTGCCTTGGGGGTTGCCCAAGAGTTCAAAGCTACTTTCCTGTATGCTGCTAACAAAGCTACTGGGGGCAAAAGAGGCTCTGAAAATTCAGTTTCAAAATCAGAAGGATCTCAGGGCTAGGAGGAACTTCTTTTCTTCTCCCTTCTTTCTCTCCTTTCTTTCCTACTATCCTCTCTTGCTCCCTCCTTCCCCTTTTCCTTCTCTCTATAAGCATTTATTGACCTCCTAGTATTTTCCAGGCATTGTAATAGCCACCAGGTATAAAAAAGGAAAGACATAGTTCCTGTTCAGGAGGAATTCACATTCTAATTGAGGTGATTCTCAAGAAAAGCAGCAATTATAGAGGTGATCTTGCATATGGGAGCACTAAGGAGGGGAGCCAGAGTGTGCAAGATTTTTCAGGCCTTGACCACTGAAAAGATTATGTTGTTTTCCTTTGTAATTAAACATAAAAACAATGTTAAATCATAAAGTCAGTGCAATGAAGACCAACAAAGTTTTGGTTTTGCCCCAGATATTTTGTTGTTTTCAAATGTTTTCTTGTTTTCAAAAAAATCTTTTTAGATAAAATGATTTTTTGCTTTTGTTTTTGTGTTTTTGAGATGAAGTCTCACACTGTTGCCCAGGATGGAGTGCAATGGCACGATCTTGGCTCACGGCAACCCGTGCCTCCTAAGGCAATTTCTAGTGATTCCCTTGTCTCAGCCTCCCGAGTAGCTGGGATTATAGGTACCTGCCACCACACCCGCCTAATTTTTTTTATTTTTAGTAGAGACAGGGTTTCACCATGTTGGCCAGGCTGGAACTCCTGACCTCAAGTGATCCACCCACCTCGGCTTCCCAAAGTGCTGGGATTATAGGCATGAGCCACTGCACCCAGACCAATGAAATGATTTCAAATTAATTTTTTTCTCAGCTTTTTGATCATTTAGCACTGAAGATCTATTTGATCATCTAGCATTGAAGACCCCTGATCCACGTTGGGCTTTCGGAGAAGACTTCTAAGAGGCAATGCTAGAGTTGAAACTTGCAAAACTTGAGTTATGTAGGTCATGATGGAGTTGGTAAAGTGTCCTGGCTGGAGTAGTGGGGAGGGGAGGATTTTGTGGGTGGCGTATGCCATAGGGCAGGTAAAGTTCTCTGTGCAAATGCATTGAGAAAAAAAACTAGTGCCCATGGTTTGGTGTGGTTGTAATATAGAATTGGAATTTATGGAAATTAGGACTTGTTATGACATGTTGAAAGCTTTGGATGCTATCTGCAACAAATGAGAAAACACTGAGAATTTTGAGTAAGAGAACAATATTTTAGAATAATAATTCACCTAACAGGGTAGAGAAGAGACTTGGGGATGGAGTTGAGGCTGGTGGTGGCTAGTCCAATTGGGAGGCTATTGTAGCATTCCCAGCAAATAGTGGGAGAGCCTCAACAGGGCATGTGAAATTTAAATGTTGGGGATGAGAGAGGGGAAGGCTCTAAGAATGGCATTTATGTTTCTGACTTTTTGGCTCGGTGGTGAGTGATTTCATTCACTGAAATTTGAAAATTAGGCAAAGAAACATGTCTAGAAGGGACATGGTATATTCTGTGTTTCACATCGTGGATTTGATGTGTTTCTGAGACTTCAAGTGGTGAGCTCTGTTGGCTTAGCCTAAGAGAAACACTGTATGTACACCTTGGAGCTAGGAAGTTGAGGCTGAAGGGGGTTGTGAGGGCTCCTTCTGTGCCATAATAATATATTAGAATTTATTTTTGTCCTCTATTTCATTTATTCATGCCTGACTCAATTTGCTCAGTATTTGCAAACTGTTGCTGATGTATGTGTTTGTGTGTTAGCTAGTGTGAATCACTGTTGACTATGGAATACTCTTTATCAGCCACTAACATTGAGTCTTACATTGAGCCAATCAAATCTTTTAATTTTCTGTGGCAATAATTCACCGTGATCCAAGTCCTCTGCTGTCAGGTGAATACAGAGAAATTCTGCTTTGCCTCTCACCTATGACCTGCTAGGGTAGCAGGGGCTAGAGGTCGGTCAGTTGTGGAAATTGAACCAGGAGCAAATGATAATTTTCTAGGCCAATGCAGGCTCAGCTCTGTGAAATCTCCAGACACTGAACATTTCACTGAAATCAGAAATAGGAGCTTGGGGATATAATATAATGGTGAACTAACCTGTTCTTAAACAAGAGGTGCTTAGCTGTGGTCCGTGATCTGCCAGAGCTGGATTGCCTGGTAGGGAATGTTTAAGAACACAGGATCAGCCCTTGGGATCAGTCCACGTTGGAGTCCCAGCTCTAACATTCAGCAGCTGTTAAAAACAAAACAAAACAAACAAACAAAAACTTCATGCAATGAAATTTCCTTATATGCAAACAGGGATGATAATAATATTCACCTTACAGGGTTATGGCTTGGATGAAATAAGATGGAGCATGATATAGTGCTTAACAAATGGCTTGGCACTTCGCAGTATGCCATAAAATTAGCTGGCATAAGTTTTATGAATGAATTTCAGGGAGTTTGTGAACACCTGAGTTGTATACATTATTTTGTAAGAATGTGTGGAAGTACGTATTATTTTATCTCTGTGAAAGAATATGGCATATGGCTTTCATTGGAGTCTCAAAGTAGTCTGTAACTTAAAAACAACAACGATAACAAGAATCCCCCACACGAACAACAAAACCAAAAACAAAGTAAAGGTTAATAAGAAAGGCCATCATAGACGAAGTGGTTAAACAGTTGCTTTCTTTTTAATAGACTTAAGATTTTTTTAACCATTTTTGGTTTACAGCCAAATTGAAAGGAAAGTATAGAGTTCCCACACACCTTCTGCCCCAAACACTCACAGCCCTCCCCACTATCTTCATCTCACCCCAGAGTGATACATTTATTATAATCCATGAACCTGCATTGACACACCATTGTCAGCCAAATTCCAGAGTTTACATTAGGGCTCACTCTTGGTGTAGTATATTCTATGGGCTTGGCAAATGTATAATGATATGTATTCACCTTTGTAGTATCATACAGAATAGTTTCACTGCCTAAAATATTCTCTGTGCTCCTCCTATTCATCCCACCTTCCCCCTTAACTTCTGGCAACAACTGATCTTTCTACTATCTCCAAATATTGGCATTTGCCTTTTCCAGAATGTCACGTAACTGGAATCATACAGTACATAGCCTTTTCATATTGGTTTCTTTCACTTAGTATTATGTATTTAAATTTCCTCCATGGCTTTTCATGGCTTGCTAGCTTATTTCTTTTTAGTGCTGTATAATATTCCATTGTCTGGTTGTACCATAGTTTATTCATTCACCTACTTAATGACATCTTGGTTGCTTTTCCAAGTTGTGGCAATTGTGCATAAATGTGCTATAAATATATTTTTTTTTTGAGACAGGGTTTTACCTGTTGCCCAGGCTGAAGTGCAGTGGCATGGTCACAGCTCACTGCAGCCTTGACCTCCCCGGGCTCAGGTGATCCTCTCCCACCTCAGCCTCCTGAGTAGCTGGGACCACAGGTGTGAGCCACCATGCCTAGCTAATTTTTGTATTTTTTTTTTGTAGAGATGGGGTTTCACCAATTTTCGTATTTTTTGTAGAGATGGGGTTTTGGCATGTTTCCCAGGTTGATCTCAAACTCTTGGACTCAAGCAATCCACCTTCATTGGCCTCCCAAAGTTCTGGGATTACAGGTGTGAGCTACTGCATCCAGCCTAACATCTTTATGCAGGATTTTGCATGGACATAAGTTTTCAACTCATTTGGGTAAACACCAAGGAGCATGATCAATGCTTTTCTCCCTGTCTTTTATAACTCTTTCCAATTATCCTTTCTTCTGCAAACATTCCTCATACCATCTGTCCTGCCTGAATAAGTTTACTTTATGCTATCATCCACCACCAATCTTGCCTGGATAAATTTATGTTAACATCCTTTCATCTTCTCCTTCCTCAACCAGGCGACAGGATCATACCATTATCCACAGCAGCCTACAGTCTCTACTGGCATCCAATCTCTCTAAGAAAGACTCCACACTGAATACTTTTCATCCTTTATTCTCTACCCAACTCACTTTCTGCCCTAGGTCCTATTCTCTGTAGGCCCAGATTTTTGTTAGGAAATGGAGAAATAAATTCTTCCTACTGAGTTGATGACTGATATTGTTATACCTCCAAGTTACGATATTTACATTTTGACATGTCAGAACTTTTCAAGGCAATGCTTTAGATGGGGTGGGAAGGTTGGAGTGGAGATTCAGGCCACCTGGCCAACTAATAACAGAGATATTTTTGGGTCTGGAGGCCTTTATATACTGCTGAAATCCCCCTTTATGATTGACTGTTTCCTCTAACTTGAATAAGAACTACACCTGTGAATTTTCATCCTCCTACAGCAGCTAAGACTTTAGTAAGCCCCGGGAAAGTCATAAATTTGCTTTACCTCAGTTATTCTTTCGGCAAAATGGGAATGGCATTAGACTTTTGTTGAAGGCACCTGGAAGATGAAAACTGCCAAGTGTTGTGACTTTTGGTATGAGACTTAAAATACAAAATATCATTGCATAATGATAAAACAGATTTTTCAAGAAATCCCTTTGGGAAGTTTATACTTTCATTTATACAGTGAAAGTAATATTTATCTTGCCCTTTAATGTTATTTTGTAAAATCTACCTAAAAATAACACAAACAGCAAATATTTCTTCTTTAAGAGGCACTTTTTAAAGGGAGTGAAAACATAGTTGTAACGTTACTTTTTGTGTGGCATGTGAAAAGAAAATCCTGAAAACACATGTTTATTTTTTTCAGTTCCTGACCACTGTGTTTGGAAAAACTGCCAAGTGTGACTTAAAACTAGCAAATACAGTAACTTGCTTTGAAATTTGGACCCATAACGTCTTGGGCTGTTTTTTTGTAGAAAATGAATTGTTATGTTAACTTTGACTTCTTCTGATCACTTTGCTTCCCTGAAATCAGTTGCATGCAGATTAACAACGGATTCCAATGAATGAATACACTAAATGTAACTGACAGTCCTTAATATACAAATACTGAACGTGGGACATTATCAGTTCTCCAAAGAAGTACTCTTTATGCTTTTATACAAGTGCTTAAGAACAGACTTTGAAAAAGGACGTTGAAAACTTGCCAGAACTTCTTTGTATTTTGAAAGCCCACATCAAGAAGGGGTAGTAAATAGTCGTTGAGTATAGGAAAAAGGAAACTATTAGCATTGTTTTCTTTTAAAGATAAAAAGAGAGTCCCAAGGAAAAGCTTTATAATCTTTGAAATATTTATATGTTGTTTAATCAGTTTAAACAAATGACAACTTAAAATTTATGCTTTTGTATAGCTAGACAAAATAGCTCATTACCTGCTAATTAAAAAAAAAAGGGTAACTGACTGTTTTATTGAGGGCATATTTCAGGACAACCATTTCTAATTTACGTCATTTGGCAAATTGCAGGCAGAGTGGGATAGACATTAGTTTTGAATTTTCAAAGTTAAGAAAGAATATATATATATTATATATAGTCTAAATACATCTGTTTGTTTTTCAAAATACAGTAGCCAGTCTGAACTTTTCCTTCTCCGCTCCTTATTTTTATCTCATAGAAACTGGCCTGTTAAGTATTAACATATTAAAAGGTTTTCATCTTATTTCCAGACAGACATCACTGCTGCACATTTTTGACCAGCATGATAATATAAAAATATTTGTAAAATTCTCTGTGATACAGTAATGGCAGTCAATATGCTGAATTTCTAAAACTCAAGGGGTTGCTGATATATAGGCTTTCTCTATGTAACAAGAATGAACTTTAAAAAAATTTATTTTTATTTTAAGTTCTGGGGTACATGTGCAGGATGTGCAGGTTTGTTACATAGGTAAATGTGTGCCATGGTGGTTTGCTGCACCTATTAATCCGTCACCTACGTATTAAGCTTAGCAGGCATTAGCTATTTTTTAAATGCTCTCCCTCCCCCCACCACACCCCCTGACAGATTCCAGTGTGTGTTGTTCCCCCGGCGGTGTCCATGTGTTCTTGTTGTTCAGTTCCCACTTATAAGTGAGACTATACGGTGTTTGGTTTTCTGTTCCTGTGTTAGTTTGCTGAGAATACTGGCTTCCAGGTCCATCCATGCCCCTGCAAAGGACTCAATCTTGTTCTTTTTCATGGCTGCATAGTATTCCATGGTGTATATGTACCACATTTTCTTTATCCAGTCTATCATTGATGGGCATTTAGGTTGATTCCATGTCTTTGCTATTGTGAATAGTGCTACAAATAATTCTTCATAGTTTACTAAGGACTTTGATGTGTATTACCTCATTGGAGTTTAACAAGAGCCCATATAGTAGATGTTATTATTCCTTTTTTACAGATGAGGAAAGGAAATAAAGAAATTAAGGGGGTAGGTAGAGATTAATTCTCTCTCTCTCCAAGTTCCTGCTGCCTTTAACAAGCAAAACCAAAAACAAACACACAAAAAACAAGCAAATAAACTACATTTTTATTATTTATTTATTTTAATAGTTTTTGGGGGTACAGGTGGTTTTTGGTTACATGGATAAGTTCTTTAGTGGTCATTTCTGACATTTTAGTGCACTCATCACTGAGCATTGTACACTGTACCCAATATGTAGTCTTTTATCCGTCACCCCCTTCCCACGTATCCTCCATGAGTCCCTAAAGTCCATTGTATCATTCCTATGCCTTTGTGTCCTCATAGCTTAGCTTCCACTTCTAAGTGAGAATATATATTTTGTTTTCCATTCCTGAGTTACTTCACTTAGAATAATGGCCTTCAACTCCATCCAAGTTGCTGCAAAAGACATTATTTCATTTCTACTTATGGCTGAGTAGTATTCCATGGTGTATGTATACCACATTTTCTTTGTCCACTTATTGGTTGATGGGTACTTAGGTTGGTTCCATATCTTTACAGTTGCTAATTGTGCTGCCATAAACATGCATGTTCACGTGTCTTTTTCGTATAATGACTTCTTTTCCTTTGGGTAGATACCTAATAGTGGCATTGCTGGATCGAATGGTAGTTCTACTTTTAGTTCTTTCAGAAATCTCCATACTGCAAACTCATATTTTAAATCATCACTTCTGTTCTTTCTTGGGAGATTTCAGAATGAGGAGACTGCCCTGTCTCTTCATATTACTGGCGCCTAATAATGGAAGGAACAGGGATTTGTCTGACTGCTAATATGGCAACTCTGATACCCATTGGTCCACATATCTGTGGTGGGGTTGATGTGTTTAAGTTTATTTGACATGTGTTCTTGAAACTGTAAAATGCTTATGGATCACCTAGGGATCTTATGAAAATGCAGATTTTGATTCAGTAGGTTTGGAATGGGGCCTGAATTTGCAATTCTAAGAATCTCCCAGGGGCTGATGGTCTCAGTCCAAGGATGACACTTTGAGTAATGAAGTCCTAGTGTGTCTTGCATCCTTTTCCTAGAGCTGCCCCCTTCATGCAATGTTCTACCTATTTCATCCCTGTATAAAAGGTCTATGATTTTCTAGGTCCTCTCCCTGTGATGCATTAGGGAGTTGGTTTCAGGGGTGGGTAGTAGGAAAGAGGTAGAGTTCCCATTTTGCCTGGGATGGATGCAGCCTTTAGAGAAAGAAGGCAAACAAATGTATTAGTGCTTCTTTTGATGTCTGATCCCATTTCTCAGTTGGTTCAGAACCGGGAGGGAAGAGGATTGGGTTCTAGTCAGACCAGCAGTGTATTTCTCAAGAATCTGATTTTCTGCCCTTGTGGAGTTTACCTTCTAAAAGACAGACACAAATAGTAAACAAATAAATAAAATATATGATACATTAGATGGGGGGTTTGATTTTTTTTAGGGTGCATAAGGAAAACCTCACTGAGCAAGGGATAACTGAAGAATATGTAAGATAATATGATCGAAAGAGGCTAGTGCCTGATGAAGGGCAGGTGCTGAAAATGTAAGTAGTTTTCCTTCCCTCTGCACACCTGAAGGTGTGGCCTGTTTGATTTTTTTTTTTAATGTTCAGGTCAGGGAAGAGAGTTTCCCTATTTGTGGGAGCTTTTGTGTGCTGTGTCTCCTAGGTTGTATCTTGGGAGTTCAATGGCAGTTGGGAAAAATCCTGCACTGAGACCTTAACAGGTCCCCTGCCCTTTTAGTTCCTATGGGACACATGAGTTTCCATATGAGTCTGTCATCAGTGTCACCCAGAAGGAAATTCACCCATTCTGTCAAATAATTAAAAGGAAAATACATGAGGGTCTATTGTTAAACAGGTCAGGAAAAAGGCTTCCAGCTCCTTCATTGATAGACATTCTCCTGGACTCCTCGTGTTCTCCAAGTTGAGAGAATGGGTTCTAGAGATTCGTGGATGAGTAATTTGATGGAGTGCATAGCACAGGACGCAACACATGAAAGGTTCTTAGTAATTATTTTTGAATAAATAGAAGGGTGGATAATTGAATACCAAATAGGCATTCTCTAATGAGCTAGACACTTAAACTTCCTCTCTCATCCTGGTCTAGTCTGTCTAAGGATGTTGTTTAGGAAAATATAGTGCTGGTGCTGCAGGGAAATAGGTTTCTGATTTAAATGAGTGATGTGCAGTTGTTACGATCATCACTATCAGTATCAGTTTATTAGTGTGTATACCTTAGTCTTAAGTGCAGAGCCTCTTCTCATTTTCTGTAATTGTACACTAGATTAGGCTTCTCACACTTACATGGGAGTTTCACAGAGTCATCAACTAGTCACCAAAGAACTAATTCTGAAAACCGCTGTAATAGCTATTTGTTTTAGGATTGACTCTGCTATTTGAATGTCTTTCACTTTGCTTTCATTATAAATGTATTACACATATTTTTAGGTCAACATTAAAATCATGTATAACTAACTGAGCTAATTTGGCACCCTGACATATAATGTTCTAAAATGGATGCATTCTGAATTTCTTCTTCCCAGATTTGAAATGTTTTGAACTGAATTTGAACTGAAATTCTATTGACTTTCTCTTTGATTTCTTCATCTATAAACTGGGCATAGTGTTTTATTCTTACAGAGGAGGCTGCAACCATCAATTAGGTATTTGTTGTAAGGGGCTTTGATAGCTTGAAAAAAATGACCTTTTATAGAAACAGGATACATTGTATTTATCCTTACAGTATTTTCTTGATTCTAATTATAACTCATTTTTTCTTCTCACCATAGAAGGAGAATGGACAAGGGAAAATGTGAGTACAGAAAGTGGCACTGATTTCCACCACAAAAGAGATTCTACAAAGCTATGGAGGACAGTCACATCACAGCATAGGATGACCCTGGGTGGAGCTTGTATTAAATTTAAATGCTGCCTTGAAGTGAGACAGCAGGAACTCCTTCAGAGTCTTTCTAAAACCAGGGGAAAAAATCAACAGTTGATGTATGATTTTATATTTGTAACCAAAAATCCACAAGTTGTCATAATTAGAAGAGGCTTCATAAATCTTTTACTTTAACCTCATCCTTTCACAGATGAGAAAATGGAGTTTTAAAAGTTTATGTAACTTGCCCCGAACTATTATTCTCCTGATCTCAGTGTAGTTATCTTCACTTTGTGCATGACAGACTTGATAAACGTCATATTCAAAAGGCCTAATAATATTAAGATAAATTCTAGTAAGCCACCTTAAGACTTTGGGATCTATTTTACTGTGGCATGTGACTATGAGTTGTTTGGTCTCAGTTTCTTTCAGTGAATTTCCATCTGTGTTATCAGTGCTTGGGGTCCCTGTATCTCTCTATGTTCTTGGATTTCAGAAATGGACTCTGGCTAACCTAAATACAAATAAACAAAAATAAATACATACATAAATACAGCAAAGATGTTATTGGAAAGACATAATATGGCCCAAAGAAGAAAAGAAGAAGCTAAACAACCATGGCTCAGAAAGCTCCAGGCCAGCATAGCTACAGGAATTCGTGTAGCAGAACCTAGGGGAGAGCCTGCTTACAGTCCCAGGGGTGAATGGAATAGCTCAAGCCATTTCTCCTGCATCTTGTCATCCCTGAAAAGCTTCATATTTCAGGGCCAGAACATCTGACTAGTCTAGCTAGGGTAACAGGCCTACACCTTGGCCAGGCATAAAGGTGGGTGGATAGGGAGCAAATGGAACATTTTGATGGACAGACTGCCACGACTAGATGCATAGATAAATGGTTATTCCCAAAAGGGAGGAAATTGAGTTACATTTACCAAAAAAGGGAAGCATGAATTTAGGGCAGAAACAAGTATATGTCGTGAAATCTTTGCATTACCATAGATACAAAAGAGTTCCATGTGTACATTTTTTACTTCGTAAAATAACTTTAAAAATTCAGATATGGGCATTCAGTCTTAGTTGATACGTTTTACCTTTTCATTTCTCTAAGTCCAGTTATATTTAGATTTTCGTATCCCATTCAGTTCAATTAGAAAAAATACCACAACACAACTATAATAAGGATTTTGTTCAGTTTGGTTACAAGTGTTCATTCATTCATTCACTTGGACAATTCATTTATTCAACTTTTTTTTTAATTTAACTTTTAAGTTCAGGGGTACATGTGCAGGTTTGCTATATAGGTAAACTCGTATCATGGGGGTCTGTTGTACAGATTATTTCATCATCCAGATCATAACCCTATTACCCATTAGTTATTTTTCCTGATCCTCTCCCCCCTTCTAGACTCCACTCTCTGGTAGCCCCCAGTGTGTGTTATTCCCCTCTATGTGTCCATATGTTCTCATCATTTAGCTCCTACTTATAAGTGAGAACAGGTGGTATTTAGTTTTCTGTTTCTGCATTAGTTTGCTAAGGATAATTACCTCTAGCTCCATCCATGTTCCTGCAAAGGACATGATCTCATTCTTTTTATGGCTGCATATTATTCCATGGTCTATATGTGCCACATTTTCTTTAGCCAGTCTATCACTGACGGGCATTTAGGTTGAATCCATGTCTTTGCTGTTGTGAATAGTGCTACAGTGAACATACAAATGCTGTGTCTTTATGATAGAACAATTTATATTCCTTTGGGTATATTTCCAGTAAGGGGATTGCTGGGTCAAATGGTAATTCTGCCTTTAGGTCATTAAGGAATTGCCACACTGTCTTCCACAATGATTAAACTAATTTACACTCCTACCAACATTGTGTAAGTGTCCCTTTTTGTGTGTAACTTTGCCACCATCTGATTTTTTTTCTTTCAATAACAGCCATTCTGACTGGTGTGAGATGATATCTCATTGTGGTTTTGATTTGCATTTCTCTAATGATCAGTGATGATGAGCTTTTTTTCATATGCATGTTGGCCACATGTAGGTCTTCTTTTGAAAAGTGTCTGTTCATGTCATTTGCCCACTTTTTTATGGGGTTGTCTTTTTTTCCCTCATAAATTTGCTTAAGTTTCTGATAGATGCTGGATCTTAGACCTCTGTCAGATGCATACTTTGCAAAAATTTTCTCCCACTCTGCAGGCTGTCTGTTTATTCTTTTGATAGTTTCTTTTGCTGTGCAGAAGCTCTTTAATTTAATTAGATCCCATTTGTCAATTTTTGCTTTTGTTGCAATTGCTTTTTGCATCTTCATCACGAAATCTTTGCCCATTCCTATTTCCAGAAGGGATTGCCTAGGTTTTCTTCCAGGGTTTTTATAGTTTTGGATTTTATATTTAAGTCTTTAATTCATCTTGAGTTAATTTTTGTATGTGGTGTAAGGGAGGGTCCCAGTTTCAATCTTTTGCATATGGCTAGCCAGTTATCCCAGCACCATTTATTGATTATGGAGTGCTTTTCCCATTGCTTGTTTTTGTGAGGTTTGTGGAAGATTAGATAGTTGTAGGTGTGTGGCTTTATTTCTGGGTTCTCTGTTCTGTTTTATTGGTCTATGTGTCTGTTCTTGTACTAGAACCATGCTGTTTTGGTAACTGTAGCCCTGTAAATAGTTTGAAGTCAGATAGTGTGATGCCTCCAGCTTTGTTCTTTTTGCTTAGGATTGCCTTGCCTATTCGAGCTCTTTTTGGTTCCATATGAATTTTAAAATAGTTTTTTCTAGTTCTGTCAACACATATTTAAAATTGACTTTCTCATAGTATAGAGCTCAATTTCTGACACTGAGTTGGCAGAAGGGAGAAGTAGAGATTTTCTTTTTATTAAAATACATATTTACATGACAGAATAAACCATTGGCTTTTAAACAGTGCTCTAGAGTGGCTGAGAGTTTCCAGTGGTCTTTGTCAGACAGTGGGTAGGGACTTAGTGGCTGGACTTCAGTTTCTCTGGGCTTCTGCCCCTTCTCACCTGCTTTTCCCTATCTCTCACCTCACCTTCTCCAGCTACTTCAGTCAGAAGAGCTTCACTTTCATTTGTGGGTTTTCTCAGCAAGATTCTGTTTTATGAAAAAAAAGTTTGAAAATTGCTGGCCTCAACAACATGTAAATGTTATATTAACTGTTAGCATACCTGTTTGATTTATTACACCAGTATCTTCTTAGTCCTAACACCAGATAACGGAACATGTCTATCTAGGCAATCTCATCTTCTTGATTAAAAAAAAAATGTTTGAACCAATCTGGAATAAACAAATAGAGAATGATTACTGTGGATGAGGCTCTGTATGCTACATTGTTTGAGGGAATAATAAAACAGATAAAATACAGCTCCTTAGTTTCACTTAGTTGGAAAGATAAAACAAACATATACAATAATGAAAAGTCAACAGAAGAACTGTTTCACTAGGCAGTATCCGATAATCGTGAACTAGATCACTGCATGCAAGTCTAGAAGGAGTGAGAGGAGAGAAAGTTCATGTCTGATCCATCCTCTAGAAGGCAGAGAGGGCCTTCTAGCTGATGGCGCATTATGTTTGGGTTTCAAGTTCTATGAGTCTAAGGATTAAAAAAAAGTCAGAAAGTCCTTTTATGTTATGAATTATTTCTGCATCTTTGAATTATCCAAATTCCTAAGTGCCTTTGTAGAACTTTTGGGAAAATACAAAAAGAGTTTTAAAAATAATCTCATATTCTTTTTCCTCCTTTAATCTGATATCACCAGGTCTGAAACAAAAAGCAAAGTCACAGAATTTTATTTTTGTATGTGGAGGGTAAAATGCTTTTATTTGGACTGTTGCACTAAGCAGATGCGCTGTTAAATTAATACATAACAAGTTGCACAGAAAACTGGAGTTTTTGTGTCTACGTGTTTTACTTTGATTTTGGTCCCTGTCATTGCCTGCTAGGTAAAGTTTGATTCTATGTTTTTTCATTATGTCTGGTTTGAAGGCCTTAGTTCTGTTCTTCCTTCATGTAAAACACTCTTAAAGCCATTTTTCAGTGAAATCCCACCTGGTGAATTGACTCACATTGAAAGGAATTCCAGAAATAAGAATAGACATGCCCTTTCTGTCATTGATGTAATGGTGTTTTTCAGCATCCTTTAATAGTCATGAGTGGTGTTTTGGAAATCCTAGCTATCTGACTGCATTATGGACCGCTACCTTCTAAGGAGGACTCAGGGGAAAGAATATTATTTTAGGAATATTATTTATTTTTTAACTTGAGAATGTTATTTGTTACCACAATGGTAATTTTAAAAGTTTAAGATTTTTAAAAGAGTGTTTCTGAGGAATATAACAAAATATATTCAACACACTCGTTCTAAAACAGATTCCTTAAAGTAGACTGGTATAAGCATTTTGATAACTCTTCAGCTCATCTTTTTACAGTAGCTTAAAATTGAGGGATTATTAAAATAGTTACCATCTAAAGTGGCAGTGTTAACTTGAAGATCTACACTTACAAATCCGCCTTGCTTTTATGTAACTTTTTTCTAGAAATTATTTCTTCCTACAAATTGAGCTAAAACTCTTAATTTTGTTTTGTTTCACATTACAGATGATTTGTATAGCTCTCCCTCTCTTCATTTTACATACTTTGGAATTCTTCCTAGAAACTCTTTTTATCTAGATGTTTCTTCTAGGTAACATGAAACTAAGTATCTTAGGTTATAAACTTACCTATGTTCAGCTCAGTTAATTAACTTAGCTTCTTCCTTAGGCAAAAACTGTCCCTTGGCCTAGAAGTTCAGTAAGCTTCACACGTGGTTGCACGTGAATTGGGTTTGTGTAAAACCAGATTGTTTTAGTTAAAGTAATCAGTGTACTCAGTGTTCTACCTGGATATTTGGCAGAATTGGCAAGACAGTCCCCAACATTCCATTCAGAGGCAGAGTCTATGAAGCTGTCAGGGTTTGTTTTGTTTTGTTTTGCCTGTTTGCCTTTGCCACAGTTCTAAATTTCTCTTCATTATTAGGAAATCAACTCTAGTCTTCTAGTTTCATATTTTATGCTAGTTTTAGTTTTAAAATTAGTCTTTTCTGGAAAGTTTTTTTTTTTCAAGAGAAACAGACATTAATTATAACTATGGTTTCATTACAATTGATTAAAAGGTGAATAATCCCATTTTTGGTCAGTGTCTAAGCTAAAGTGCTCTACATATTTTATCAGCCATAAAAACTGAAATACTTGCCCTAGAGGCAGGCAGCAAGTATCTGACCGAGAGTTAAAAGATAGTAATCATCTGAGCAGTAATTACCATAAGGAATGTTAAACTACCTGAAAATAGTCCATTGTCTTGATCAAAAACAAATTACAAGCTCGTTCATAATAGGTCATTGTCAGCTGTTTTTAATGGAGCATAGTGTTTAAAAGCAGAAACTCTGGAGGCAGAAAATTCTGGATCAAATCTCATACTGCCCCTGACTGGCCATGTGATACTGAAATAGATACTTCAGCTTTTAAAAACCCCAGCTTCCTCATCTAAAATATAATGATACCTACTTCATAGATGGATTAAAGTATTTAGTGTTATACCTGGTTTGAATCAGAGTTCATTAAATGTCGGCTCTTATTATGACTACATTCAGTTTATTTTGCATTATTATATAAACGTATTTCACCATCTAAAAACCTTTTGTTCAAAAATGCTTTGTCTAATGATCACATCAGTTAAGAACATGGTGGCCATTGCCAGCTGAATATTTTGATATATTAGGAGTTATCCATAAAATGGCTTCTAATTCTATAATCAGAAGTAATCACCATTAACATATTTGCAAATTTCATCTTATTTTTTTCTATGAATATATTATGGATTTATTGTTTGAAGAGGGCGGCTTATATTAGTTTTCAGTGTTATGTTGTGAAAATGATTTCTTTAAATGGTCTTCAAAAACACAATTTTAAGTGACTAAATAATGTTCTATTATATAGAATAATAAGAATGTAACTGATTTAAATATTTCCCTATTGTTGGATATTTAAATTGCTTGCAATTTTATTCATTATGAATAACATTGCCATGAACATCCTTCTACATATGTATTTAAAAGTATAATAAATACATTCTAATATATGAATATTTTAAAGGAATTTGACATATCCTAAAGTGCTTTGCTGGAAATTTGTAGCAATTTACCTGCTCTTTAGTACTGCCTCATAAATTTGTGAACCCCAAATGAAGACTATCTTTTTTTCTTTTTCATTTTGATTTGTTACTCCTACGTAATAAATGAGTGAATTTTTGCTAATTTTCCCCAGAGTTAATGCACACACAAAATCTGCCCTAGCTTATTTGACATTTAGCTGCATATCTCAAATCACGTGGAAGTTTCAATAGTTATAATTCATTTATGAAGGAATTTTAAGTGCAAAGGAAAAAGGTATCGAGAAGAGAATTATATTACTGAGTCTAAGAGATACAGGGATTTAAAAATGGCTAATCATTACAAAGAACAGAAAGGCTGGGCTACAGTTATTTGTATTTTCTGTCCCATTTTCAAAGGTGAAAGGCAACCAGCACGAGAAAACGGATGATCATTATTGGTCCAACTGCTTTGTCCTTTGTGTGAGGTATATTTTCTTTGCATCGTAATTCAAAACTATCTTTTCAGCCAAAGTATGTTTACTGGATGTCAGATTTAATGGGCATATGGTCAGTGGAGTTTATATGAGAGTGCACATTACACATATAGCCTGTGTGTGGGATTCAATCATTCATTCTTCAAATATTCACTGAGTACCAACTGGGTGCTGGGCCCCACTGTGAGCACGTCCATGAAATAAAAAGAAAAAAACCTTTGTTCCCCTGGAATTTATATTTTGGTGGAAGAAGACAATAATACACAAAATCAATACATTCTATAGTATGTTTGGAAGTAGTAAGTGCCACAGAGTGAACTAAGACAGAGAAGAGCAATAAGAATCTTGGGGTAGGAGTGGGGGTTAACACTCTTGAATGGGTGGTCAGAAAAGGCTTCCCCGACAAGGTGGTTTTTTGAGCTAAACTTGAAGGAGGTGACGAAATGAGCTATGCAGATGCCTGGGGCAAGTGTTTCCACTGTGTTCACTGCTGGGGGTCCAGGCATGTTTGGTTGGCTGGGGTATCGGCCTCACAAAAGCCTTTTTGAAGCAGGTCCAAGAAATCTGAAAGAAAATGGATGCTAAGAGAAGAAATCTTTACATAAAATGAGGTTGATCATTGTGCCACTGAAGAGGTGGATGAGAAATCCTGATGGTGGCTCTTATTTAAATCTGGTTCTGGATATGTCTAGAAATAACTTTGCTGCCCATGCACCATGAGTGCAGAGTGTATCACAATAGAAGAAGACTCATGTGGTGCTTGAACTGTGGATACTGGCGGGGCTTGATGGGTCTTGGGGGATAAGGACCACCACCAGTGAAGAACTACTTCTCTGCATGAAGAGAGATGGAGCAGCCAAGTGATTATGGTGGCAGGAATCCTGAGCTAAAGATAGCACATGGCAGAGCACAGTAGGCTCCAAAGGAAGGGAGGACATAGGAAATACCCTTTGGGAACTCGCAGAGATGCATGGGTGTGGGGGCTTTATAGGCATAGAGGTTCTGTCAGAGTAATTTGCATATGAAATTTACTTACACCTAATATGTCTGCAAATGCAAATACATAGATTATTGGATAATGTCTTAGCCTATTTCAATGTTGAACCAACATTTTGATAATAATAATAATAATAATAATTTTTTCTTTCTTTAGCCCAAGGATACTGAAGACCAGCTCACCAAGTTGGCAACAGGAAAGATCAACAGTAAAAACCAGTATTAATCTCCATAGCAGAGGAGTGGTGACTAACAGCACAAATCTGTAACTTAGCAAACTCACTTAGAAAAGCTGAATGTGAATGATCACAGCTCTTATACACTGCAGTTTTTACCTAGTTTTTGAAGACCAGTTCATCAAGAGAGACCTAGGTCAGGGGCGAAAGACTTTGTTGCTAACAAGAGCAAACAGCTGGAGCATTAGCATATTTGATGTCCTATCTCCTCACTCTTCCTGGGTCACCAGGTGATACCTGCATATGCAGTAAGCTGTGTTGCAGGATAGAAATCCTGCACTTAGGGGACCTGAAGATTTCATACAGGACAAGAAGCATGTAGGCCCATTGTCTGAGAGAGAGACTCTATCTTCCATGACTGTTCACAACACAAACATCCCCCATGACTGCTTACTATGCAAACATCCTTGCAAAGGTAGTTTGGAACAAAAGCAGTTGATGAGTCTACTTGCAAGATATGCAGAAAAGTGAGAGACAACAATATACCCCACTGATTTTAAGAAAATCAGTCAATTGTGCACAACAAACTTTAAAATTTTCTTCTTTTCAAGATTACACCTTGCCTGGAAGAAACTCTGCCACAACAAGTTGCCACATGGCAAATTCTCAATTTGGCATGCCCTTGGGACTGTTAGCCACATATATCAGGGCATTGTGTCTTTTCTGAGACAGCCCCTGTGAGCAAGTATTGCCAAAGTTCTTCAGCTACAGTCATCATAGCCGAACAACTTCTCCTTGTTTATTATTTTCTTTCATATACTCTGCTTCATATTCTGTAGGACTGAAGGCATTTGATCCTAAATAAGTAGATCTAGCTATATGGTTACCCAGTGTTCTCGGGTAGAGCCTGAGATGAGGAAGAAGAGATTGCTGGAAAGGGCGTCTGACACAATGGCCAAATCATAAACCATAACTCCATTATGTCCTGTTTTCATATTGAATAGGCAATGAAATTGTATTACCTGTCTCTACAATGGAAAGAAAAATCAATATTTGCTGTTTTTTCATTTAATGAATGTTCTTCTTGATCCTCCCTGCTGATGCTACCCCCAACACTTTACATTAGCATGATAGGAAACAGTGGAAATTGTGAGATGGGCCTGGGTCTTTAGAAGGTGATTTCTCATATCAGTCAGTGAATATAGTTTTTAAACCAGTCATTTGTCATTATGGCTAAAAAAAAGTGCATCATCAGGTTAAAGCAACATTATGTTATTGAACAAAGATTTCTTCTACCACCTCCAAGGTTTCTGGGAGTTGTAGTTAAGCATGTATTGTGTAATGGAAAAAGTGCTAGATCTGGAATTCACTTCAGCTCTGCATGAATTACTTACATGGTCTTGATTAAGCCACTTAATGTCTCTGACTGGCAGATGTTGATATTTTAAATAAGGGAAATAATCTTTGTTCTGTTAACCTCACAAATTCATGATGATTGTTAAAATGAACAATAACCTTCTTATATACATAAGAAGGTGCTTTGGTAATCAAGTCTGATATAATTGTAAAATGGTATTACAATTACAGTCATATTTAAACAAAGTAGGACCTTTTCTTAATATTGATATTGAGGAACAGGTTTAATATGTCCTCAAGTTTCAGTCTTTTGCAACATAGGAAGCATAATCTGATCCATAAAAGACAAAATCCATGTAAGAATGAGTAGCATTCTAGAGTATGCTAGGAGAATCTAAGTAACAACTGGACAATGTTGCTCTCACTTTTCAATAACATGTTTTTCTTAGTTGCATAATCCCCAAATGTAACCAAGAGTGGTGACTGAATAGTCTATTCAAATTTCCTGGAATGTCCTCTGCAGTCTCTTCATCTGAACCTTCTGAGATAATATCACCCCTCAGTTTATGACTCCAATCATAACACTAATGTTTTTTCTTTTTAACAATTGGAAAAGCTTAATAGGAATCAACAAATATACTGGGGGTGGGTTGTAGAAAAAAGGGCTTTGTCTCTCTACATGCAACTAGAACAATTCATGGAAACCATGACCTGCAAAGCAACCTACAATATCTGCTGTTGTTTTAAACTTAAAGATAAAACATACATCCACAGTTGATTCCTTGGATTCTAGTAACTAACACGGAGAATTGGTGCTATATACACAAGTACTGATTTTTAAAAAGTAATTAATTCACCACTTACTTATGTAAGTTCTCATCTTGAAACTAGTGATGGCTGACACAGACATATTTCTAGGACCAAAACTGAAAGCAGGTAGATGCCGTGGTTGTGTAACTAAGAATATCAAATCTGCTTGAGTTGAAGATGTGTTGAGGTTGCTGAGATTTGGTTCATTGAACAACTGGGTGAAGTAAATATAGTTTAGATATGACTTCACCCTTGGAATTTCTTTCAGCAGCTCAATGGGTGCTGTGTGTGTGTGTGTGTGTGTGTGTGCGTGTGTGTGTGTGCTACATGCCTATTTTATAACTCAGGTGTTAGTTCTTTCCTTGGACACCAGGAACCAGTGGTCTCACTAGAATGGTATTAACTAAATTTGAGGGAACAAGTGAGAATGATACAGAAGATAAAAGGAAGCTCAGTGAAGCAAATACATTGAGTCCTGTTTCCTGGATAAACTTAGATCAGTCAAAGCATCTCAGCATATCTGGAATGCTGGCTAATATCCAACTTGGGGAGGTCAGAGTCACCTTTTGGACATTATTCAATGCCTAGACTAAGTATTCCCAAGGCCACTAGCTTTCCTGAGTGATGCAAACCCATGATGGAACAGGCATAACTCATTTTATCGTACTCTGATTTATTGTGCCTCACAGATAATGCTTTTTCAAAAAAAAGAAAAAACAAATTGAAGGTTTGTGGCAACCCTGTGTCACGCAAGTCTATTGGTGCCATTTTCCCAATAGCACATGCTCAGTTTGTGTCTCTGTCACATTTTGGTAACTCTCACACCATTTCAAACTTTTTCATGATTATCATATCTGTTACAGTGATCTGTAATCAGTGATTTTTGATGTTACTATTTTAATTATTTTGGGGTACCAAAAATCGCAAACTGAATTGATAAATTTTGTATGTGTTCTGATTGCTCCACTGATTGGTTGTTCCACTATCTTACTCCCTCCCTTCGGGCCTCCCTTTACCCTGAGACACAACAATTTTGAAATTAGGCCAATTAATAACCCTACAATGTCCTCCAGGTGTTCAAGTAAAAGCAAGAGTTGTAAGTCTCTCATTTTAAATCAAAAGCTAAAAATGATTAAGCTCAATGAGGAAGGCATTTCAAAAGCCAAGATAGGCCAAAAGCTACGGCTCTAGCAGTAAACAGACAAGTTGTAAATGTAAAGGGTAAGTTCTTTAAGGATATTAAAAGTCCTACTCAAGTGAACACACAAATGATAAGAAAGTGGAACAGTCTTCTTGCTGATATGGAGAAAGTCTGAGTGGTCTGGATAGAAGATCAAACCAGCCACAACATTCCCTTAAGCCAAAACCTAATCCAGAGCAAAGTCCTAATGCTCTTCAATTCTATGAAGGCTGAGAGAGGAGAGGAAGCTTCAGAAGAAAAGTTGAAAGCTAGCAGATGTTGGTTCATGAGGTTTAAGGAATGCAGCCATTTCCCTAACATAAAAGTACAAAGTCAAGCAACAAGTGCTAATGTAGAAGCTTCAGAAAATTTTCAAGAAGATTTAGCTGAGATAATTGATGAAGGTGGCTACACTAAACAATAGATTTTCAGTGTAGGCAAAACAGCCTTCTGTTGGAAGAAGAGGACCTTTAGGACTTCCACAGCTAGAGAAGAGAAGTCAATGCCTGGCTTCAAAGCTTCAAAGGACAGGCTGACTCTTTTGTTAGGGACTAATACAGCTGGAGTGAATGCTCATTTACCATTTTAAAAATCTTAGGGCCCTTAAGAATTATGCTAAATCTACTCTGCCTGTACTGTATGAATGGAGCAGCAAGGCCTGGATGACAGCTCATCTGTTTACAGCATGGTTTACTAAATATTTTAAGCCTGCTATAGAGACCTACTGCTCAGAAAAAAAAAAAAAAAAAAGAAAGCATTACTGCTCATTGACAATATACCTAGTCACCCAAGAGCTCTGATGAAGAAATACAGGAAATTAAAGTTGATTTTTATGCCTAACACAGCATCCATTTTGCAGCCCATGAATCAAAGATGAATTTGAATTCTTATTATTTAAGAAATATTAATACATTTCATAAGGCTATACCTGCAATTGATATTGATTCTTCTCATGGATCTGGACAGAGTAAGTTGGAAACCTTCTGGAAAAAATTCACAATTCTAGTTGCCATTAAGAATATTTGTGATTCATCAGATGAAGTAAAAGTATCAACATTAATGAGAGTTTTTGGAAGAAGTTAATTCCAATCCTCACATATGACTTTGAGGGATTCAAGATTCCAGTGGAGTTTTGAAAACTTGAAAAGGTGAGGAGTTGCTTCTTATGGATGAGAATATAAAGTAGTTTCTTGAGATGGAAACTACTCCTGGTGATGATGTTGTGAACACTGTTGAAGCGAAAAGAAAGGATTTAGAATATTATGTAAACTTAGTTGGTAAAGCAGTGGCAGGATTTGGGAGGACTGACTGTAATTTTGAAAGAAGTTCTACTGTGGGTAAAATGCTATCAAACAGCGTCATGTGCTACAGAGAAATCTTACATAAGAGGAAGAGTCAATCAATGTGGCAAACTTCATTGTTGTCTTATTTTAAGAAATTGCCACAGCCACTCCAAACTTCAGCAAGCACCACTCTGCCCAGTAGCCATCAGCATCCAAGAAAGACCCTCCACTAATAAGCTTATGACTTGCTAATAGCATTTTTTTCAGCAACAAAGTATTTTCTTTCTTCATTTTTTTTATTATGCTTTACATTCTGGAATACATGTGTAGAATGTGCAGGTTTGTTACATAGGTATACACATGCCATAGTGGTTTGCTGCACCCATCAACCCATCATCTACATTAGGTATTTCTCCTAATGCAATCCCTCCCCTAGCCTCCCACCCCATGACAGGCCCCAGTGTGTGATGTTCCCCTCCCTGTGTCCATGTGTTCTCATTGTTCTACTCCCACTTATGAGTGAGAACATGCGGTGTTTGGTTTTCTGTCCCTGTGTTAGTTTGCTGAGAATGATGGTTTCCAGCTTCATCCATGTCCCTGCAAAGGACGTTAACTAATCCTTTTTTATGGCTGCATAGTATTCCATGGTGTATATGTGCCACATTCTCTTTATCCAGTCTGTCATTGATGGGCATTTCGGTTGGTTCCAAGTCTTTGCTATTGTGAATAGTGCTGCAATAAACATATGGTTGCATGTGTCTTTATAGTAGAATAATTTATAATCCTTTGGGTACATACCCAGTAATGGGAGTGCTGGGTCAAATGGTATTTCTAGTTCTAGATCCTTGAGGAATAGCCACACTATCTTCCACAATGGCTGAACTAATTTACACTCCCACTAAGAGTATAAAGGCGTTCCTATTTCTCCACATCCTCTCCAGCATCTGTTGTTTCCTGACTTTTTAATGATCACCATTCTAACTGGCATGAGTTGGTATCTCATTGTGGTTTTGATTTGCATTTCTCTAATGACCAGTGATGATGAGCTTTTGTTCATATGTTTGTTGGCCACATAAATGTCTTCTTTTGAGAAGCATCTGTTCATATCTTTCACCCACTTTTTGATGGGGTTTTTTTTTCTTGTAAATTTGTTTAAGTTCCTTGTAGATTCTGGATATTAGCCCTTTGTCAGATGGATAGATTACAAAAATTTTCTCCCATTCTGTAGGTTACCTGTTCACTCTGATGATAGTTTCTTTTGCTGTGCAGAAGCTCTTTAATTAGATCCCATTTGTCTATTTTGGCTTTTATTGCCATTGCTTTTGGTGTTTTAGTCATGAAGTCTTTGCCCATGCCTATGTCCTGAATGGTATCACCTAGGTTTTCTTCTAGGGTGTTATAGTTTTAGGTCTTATGTTTAAGTCTTTAAACCATCTTGAGTTAATTTTTGTATAAGGTATAAGGAAGGGGTCCGGTTTCAGTTTTCTGCATATGTCTAGCCAGTTTTCCAAACACCATTTATTAAATAGGGAATCCTTTCCCCATTGCTTGTTTTTGCCAGGTTTGTCAAAGATCAGATTGTTGTAGATGTGTGGAGATTTTGGGCTAAGACGATGGGGTTTTCTAAATATACAATCATGTCATCTGCAAACAGATACAATTTAGCTTCCTCTCTTCCTATTTGAATACGCTTTATTTCTTTCTCTTGCATGATTGCCCTGGCCAGAACTTCCAATACAATGTTGAAAAGGAGTGGTGATAGAGGGCATCCTTTTCTTGTGCTGGTTTTCAAAGGGAATGCTTCCAGCTTTTTCCCATTCAATATGATATTGGCTGTGGGTTTGTCATAAATAGCTCTTATTATTTTGAGATATGTTCCATCAATACCTGGTTTATTGAGAGTTTTTAGCACGAAGGAGTGTTGAATTTTATTGAAGGCCTTTTCTGCATCTATTGAGATAATCATGTGGCTTTTGTCATTGGTTCTGTTTATTTGATGGATTACGTTTATTGATTTGCATATGTTGAACCAGCCTTGCATACCAGGGATGAAGCTGACTTGATCATGGTGGAAAAGCTTTTTGATATGCTGCTGGATTCAGTTTGCCAGTAATTTATTGAGGATTTTCACATCGATGTTCATCAGGAATATTGGCCTGAAATTTTTTTTGTTGTGTCTCTGGCAGGTTTTGGTATCAGGATGATGCTGGCCTCTTAAACGAGTTAGGGAGGAGTCCCTCTTTTTCTATTGGTTGGAATAGTTTCAGAAGGAATGGTATCAGCTCCTCTTTGTACCTCTGGTAGAATTTGTCTATGAATCTGTCTGGTCCTGGGCGTTTTTTGGTTGGTAGGCTATTAATTACTGCCTCAATTTCAGAACTTGTTATTGGTCTGTTCAGGGATTTGACTTCTTCCTGGTTTAGTCTTGGGAGGGTGTATGTGTCCAGGAATTTATCTATTTCTTCTAGATTTTCTAGTTTATTTGCATAGAGGAGTTTATAGTATTCTCTGATGGTAGTTTGTATTTCTGTGGGATCAGTGGTGGTATCTGCTTTGTCATTTTTTATTGTGTCTACTTGATTCTTCTCTCCTTTCTTCTTTATTAGTCTGGCTAGCAGTCTGTCTATTTTGTTAATCTTCAAAAAACCAGCTCCTGGATTCGTTGATTTTTTGAAGGGTTTTTCATGTCTCTATCTCCTTCAGTTCTGCTCTGATCTTAGTTATTTCTTGTCTTCTGCTAGCTTTTGAGTGTGTTTGCTCTTGCTTCTCTAGTTCTTTTAATTGTGATGTTGGGGTGTCAATTTTAGATCTTTCCTGCTTTCTCCTGTGGGCATTTAGTGCTATAAATTTCCCTCTAAATGCTGCTTTAGCTGTGTCTCACAGATTCTGGTAGTTTTATCTTTGTTCTCATTGGTTTCAAAGAACTTACTTATTTCTGACTTAATTTCATTATTTATCCAGTAGTCATTCAGGAGCAGATTATTCAGTTTCCATGTAGTTGTGCAGTTTTGATTGCGTTTCTTAATCCTGAGTTCTAATTCAATTGCACTGTGGTCTGAGAGAATGTTTGTTATGATTTCTGTTCTTTGCATTTGCTGAGAAGTGTTCCACTTCCAATTATGTGGTCAATTTTAGATAAGTGCAATGTGGTGCTGAGAAGAATGTATATTCTGTTGATTTGAGGTGGAGAGTTCTGTACATGTCTATTAGGTCCGCTTGGTCAAAGGCTGAGTTCAAGTCCTGAATATCTTTGTTAATTTTGTGTCTCGTTGATCTGTCTAATATTGACAGTGTGGTGTTAACATTTCCCACTATTATTGTGTGGGAGTCTAAGTCTCTTTGTAGGTCTCTAAGAACTTGCTTTATGAATCTGGGTGCTCCTGTATTTGGTGCATATATATTTAGGATAGTTAACTCTTCTTGTTGCATTGATTCCTTTACCATTATGTAATGCCCTTCTTTGTCTTCTTTGATCTTTGTTGGTTTAAAGTCTGTTTTTATCAGAGACTAGGATTGCAACCCCTGCTTTTTTTTTTTTTTTTTTTTTTTTTTTGCATTTCATTTGTCTGGTAAATATTCCTCCATCCCTTTATTTCGAGCCTATGTGTGTCTTTGCATGTGAGATGGGTCTCCTGAATACAGCACACCAATGGGTCTTGACTCTTTATCCAATTTGCCAGTCTGTGTCTTTTAATTGGGGCATTTAGCCCATTTACATTTAAGGTTAATATTGTTATGTGTGAATTTTATCCTGTCATGATGATGTTAGCTGGTTATTTTGCCCATTAGTTGATGCAGTTTCTTCATAGTGTCAATGGTCTTGAGAATTTGGTATGTTTTTGCAGTGGTTGGTTCTGGTTTTTCCTTTCCAGATTTATTACTTCCTTCAGGAGCTCTTGTAAGGCAGGCCTTGTGGTGACAAAAATCTCTCAGCATTTGCTTGTCTATTAAGGATTTTATTTCTCCTTCACTTATGAAGCTTAGTTTGGCTGGATATGAAATTCTGGGTTGAAAATTCTTTTCTTTAAGAATGTTGAATATTGGTCCCCACTCTCTTCTGTGAGAGAAGAAGAGAGGCTTGTAGGGTTTCCACTGTTAGTCTGATGGGTTTCCCTTTGTGGTTAACCTGACTTTTCTCTCTTTCTGCCCTTAACATTTTTTTTCCTTCATTTCAACCTTGGTGAATTTGATGATTATGTGTCTTGGGGTTTCTCTTCTTGAGGTGTATCTTTGTGGTGTTCTCTGTATTTCCTGAGTTTGAATATTGGCCTGTTTTGCTAGGTTGGGGAAGTTCTCCTGGATAATATCCTGAAGAGTGTTTTCCAACTTGGTTCCATTCTCCCTGTCCCTTTCAGGTACACCAATCAAATGTTGGTTTGGTCTGTTCACATAGTCCCATATTTTTTGGGGGCTTTGTTTGTTTCTTTTCATTCTTTTTTCTCTAATCTTGTCTTCACACTTATTTCATTAAGTTGATCTTCCATCTCTGATATCCTTTCTTTTGTTTGATTGATTCGGTTATTGGTACTTGGGTATGCTTCATGAAGTTCTCATGCTGTGTTTTTCAGCTCCATCAGGTCATTTATGTTCTTCTCTAAACTGGTTATTCTAGTTAGTAAGTCCTCTAACCTTTTATCAATGTTCTTAGCTTCCTCGCATTGGGTTAGAACATGCTCCTTTAGCTCACAGGAGTTTGTTATTACCCACCTTCCGAAGCCTACTTCTGTCAATATGTCAAACTCATTCTCTGTGCAGTTCTGTTCTCTTGCTGGCAAGGAGTTGTGATCCTTTGGAGGAGAAGAGGCGTTCTGGGTTTTGGAATATTTAGCCTTTTTGTGCTGGTTTTTTCTCATCTGCCTGAATTATCTACCTTTGGTCTTTGATGTTGGTGACCTTTGGATGGGGTTGTTGCATGGACGTTCTTTTTGTTGATGTTGATGCTACTCCTTTCTGTTTGTTAGTTTTCCTTCTAACAGTCAGGCCCCTCTGCTGCAGGTCTCCTGGAGTTTGCTGGAGGTCCACTCCAGAGATTGTTTGCCTGGGCATCACCAGTGGAGGCTGCAGAATAGCAAAGATTGCTGCCTGTTCCTTCCTCTGGAAGTTTTGCCCCAGAGGGACACCTGCCAGATGCCAGCCAGAGCTCTCCTGATTGAGGTGTCTGTTGACCCCTGCTGGGAGATGTCTCCAAGTGAGGAGTCATGGGGGTCAGGGACCCACTTGAGGAGGCAATCTGTCTCTTAGCAGAGCTCAAGTGTTGTGCTGGGAGATTTCCTGGTCTTTTCAGAGTCAGCAGGAAGGATCATTTAAGTCTGCTGAAGCTTGCCCACAGCCACCCCTTCCCCCAGGTGCTCTGTCCCAGGGAGATGGGAGTTCTATCTTAGGCCCCTGACTGGGTCCACTATCTTTCTTTCAGAGATGCCCTGCCCAGAGAGGAGGAATTTAGAGAGGCAGTCTGGCTGCAGTGGCTTTGAGGAGCTGTGGTGTGCTCCACCCAGCCCGAACTTCCCGTCGGCTTTGTTTACACTGTGAGGGGAAAACCACCTAGTCAAGCCTCAGTTATGATAGACACCCCTCCCCCCACCACCTTGAGCATCCCAGATCAACTTCAGATTGCTGTCCTGGCGGTGAGAATTTCAAGCCAGTGGATCTTAGCTTGCTGGACTCTGTGGGGGTGGGATCCACAGAGTAGACCATTTGGCTGCTTGGCTTCAGCCCCCTTTTCAGGAGAGTGAATGGTTCTGTCTCACTGGCATTCCAGGCACCACTGGGGTATGAAAAAAAAAAAACCAAAAACTCTTGCAGCTAGCTCTGTGTCTGCCCAAACAGCCACCCAGTTTTGTGCTTGAAACCATGGGCCCTGGTGGTATAGGCACCAGAGGGAATCTCCTGGTCTGAGGGTTGTGAATACCATGGGAAAAGCATAGTATCTGGGCTGGAATGAACCATTCCTCAAGGCAGAGTCCCTCATGGCTTTCTTTGTCTAGAGGAGGGAGTTCCTGACCCCTTGTACTTCCCGGGTGAGGTGACACCCCACCCTGCTTCTGCTTGCCCTACTTGGACTGCACCCACTGTCTAACCAGTCTCAATGAGATAAGCTGGTACCTCAGTTGGAAATGCAGAAATCACCTGCCTTCTGCATTGATCTTGCTGGGAGCTGCAGACCAGAGCTGTTCCTATTCAGCCATCTTGCCAGCCACTTCAGCATTTTCAATTTTACTTTTAATTTGTTTATTTTTAGAAAACAGTATGAGTATTTTTTTTCACTTTTAATGAAGCCCAATTTACACAGAGCAAAATTCACCCATTTTGATATACAGACCTGCAAGTTTTGGCAAAGGAATACAGTTGTTTAACCACCACCACTGCGTTCAAGATATAGTACAGTTCCATCACCCCCAAATATTTCTCATGCCCCTCTTTGTAGTCAATCCTTCCTCCCAACCCTAGACCCTGATAACAACTGATCTGTTTTCTGCTTCAGTAGTTTCATCTCTTCCAGAATGCCATATGAATGAAGTTACTCAGTATACGTAGACTTTTGTATATAGCATGTTTCACTTAACATGATGCGTCTGAGATTCTGTTGCATGTATCAGCAGTTGCTTTCTTTCTGTTGCTGAACAGAATTTCATTGAATGGAGGTGCCATAATATTTCTGTTCATTCCCCAGTTAAAGGACATACGATTTTTTTCAAGATTTTAGCAATTTTGAATAAAGATACCATAAATATTCACATATAGGTTTTTGTGTGAACATAAATTTTCATTTCACACAGTTAAATATCTAGGAGTTGAATTGCTGGGTCATATGGTTAGTTCATGTTTAATTTTATAAGAAGCTTCTAAACATCTTCCAATGAGATTTATCAATTTGCATTCCCACCAATAATGGATGAAGGATTCCAGTTTCTCTGCATTCTTGCCAGCAACTGGTAATGTTAGTTTTTTAAAAAGCCATTTTAATGCCTGTAATCCCAACACTTTGGGAGGCTGAGGTGGGTGGATCACTTGGGGTCAGGAGTATGAGATCACCCTGGCCAACATGGTACAACCCTGTCTCCACTAAAAAAATACAAAAAATTAGCTGGGCCTGGTGGTGCATGTCTGTAATCCCAGCTACCTGGGAGGCTGAGACAGGAGAATTGCTTGAACCTGGGAGGCGGAGGTTGCACCCCATTGCACTCCAGGCTGAGCAACAGAGCAAGACTCTGTCTCAAAAAAAAAAAAAAAAAAAGCCATTTTAATAGGTGTGTAGCAGTATCTCATTATAAGAGAACTAGTCTTTGCAACGAAGTATTTTTGCAACGAAGTATTTTAAAATTAAAGTATGTACATTACTGTTTTAGACAAAATACTATTGCATATTTAATAGACCATAGTATAGTGTGAACATAAGTCTTACATACACCAGAAAACCAAAAAGCAAACCAAAACAAACTACAAAACTGCATGACTCTCTTTATTGCATTGGTCTGGATTAGAACCTGCAATATCTCTGAGGTATGCCTGTATATGTGAATGTTCTGATTTAGCATGTATTAGAACCACCTGGAGAGCCTTTAAAACACAGATTGCTTGGCCCATCCAAAGATTTTCTGTTCAGAAGGTCAGGGGCAGAGCCTGAGAATTTGTATTTGTAACAGGTTCCCAGGTGATGCATATATTGCTGATTGGGGGAATCACACTTTGAGATGGAGAGCCCTGAGGCAGGAGTTGGTTGGAGTGGGGAGTAGGAACCAAAATCTCTCTTTCGTTGTATGCAAATTTTGAAACATTTATTTGACATACAAGTGGAGACATCAAGTAACAGTTGACTCTAGAATTGTGGGGAATGGTCAGGTTTAGGAGAGAGATTTGGGATTTGTTAGCATCTGGATGGTGCTCTTTTTCCAACAGTGGATGAGCTCACTAGTGAGAGGGCTTAGATAGAGAAGAAGGCTAGGAATGAGCTGGGCACTACCAGGTTTGGAAGCCTGTTAAAAGGAAGAGTCAGCAAATGAGAGTGAACATAGGACATGACAGCCTTGTGTTAGAGAAGCAAAGAGGGGTGTTTTGAAAAAAAAAAAAAGCAATCAGTTGTGCTGAATGGTTCTGAGAAGTTGAGAAAAATAGGAATAGAGAAGAGAATATTGAATTTGGCAACATGAAAGTCAGCAGTGACTGGCCAGAGCAGTATCAAAATGTTGGGAATGGATGCCTTTAAGAGTAGAGAGAAGATTTTGAGGTGAGTACAGAAAATGCTTACAGACAAATTTTTCAGCTTCTGGGAGGTAATATAGTTTGGCTTATTTGATTTATGCTCAGAAACCAATGATCTCTCTTGATTTCTCCTTCTGCCATAGCCAAATTCCTAACTCTGTCCTTCCAGATACTTGGAGTACAAAGTACGAAAGCTCCTAGCCATTGTCTTTGAGAAGGTCATAATCTAATGACAGAGAGATGCACATAAATAATTACAATGTTCTGATAACTCTATATTAGAATTACAGGGGATTATATATTGAGAAGAGAGTTAACATTTTTGCTTATGTTATGCTAGGCACATTGCATATGCTACCTGAGTTAATCGTCATTGCATTCCTGAGGTTATCCCAATTTTTCTGACGGGGAAATGGAAGCTCAGGACTCATTGTTGTGGGAACTAGTAAATAATGAAGCTAGAATTTGATCCCATGTTTGCTGACCCCTGTGCCATAACCTTCACTATACTGTAACATTGCTTTTCATGGTTGAAGAGGGGATAAAAATTATGCTTACTAGACTGTGATTGATGCTTCACGAATTGCAATATAATTCCTTACTGTATTAATACAGTAGAGTTGTATCTTATTCAGTGTTTAGATTCTAAAGCCAGTTTACAGGTGTAACATTTCAATTGGTGAAAATTATCCTAAAAATTCTGTCATATCACTCGTACATCCCTGAGAAATTTTCACACAATTGAGCCATGTAGGAGCTGAGGCCCAAAGAAGAAATGTCAGACTTGTGTCTCCCCTCTCATTCAGGGAAATACAATCATTAAGGGGACTCATCTGCAATACTATCATTACTATTATTATTTGCTGTGTACATATGGCTTAGTTAACATGTTAAATCAACAGAGCATGCAAATCTAATAATAGCTAACATCAACTGAAAACTTACTGTGTATAGTCAGTGTACCAGGGACATTACATTCATGGCTTTATTCAAATTTTAATCCCTACACTAACCCTGTGAGGCAGGTATTTTTATCCCCATTTTGCTGATGGGAAGCCTGACTCGTCTAAGCTCACAGACTTGGTAAGCTGGAGAATTGCTTTCCCAGTTCCAAATGACTCCACCGTGGGCACTGCCTTTCACTAAGCACATGGTCTTCCTGGCTTGCAATCTCAGGACCAGCCAAGCAGATCCTTCCTATTAGTTAACTCTCAGGGTTCCTTAACCCTGTGGACTGCCCATTCTTCATCATCACAGCTTTCTCCTTAATCTCTGTCTCATACTTTCCCTCCTTACTTTACTAAGGCTCCCTGAGGCTTACTTTCCTTCCTAAGACCCTGCTGGAGCTCATCAGTATCTGTGGATCAGCTAGGGAATTTGCATAACTGTAAATAGGAAACTAATTCCTACCTCAGAAGCCATTTAGGACCATGTGACCTGTTTTAATGTAAACACAATAAATACATCTCTGTCAAAGTAAAAATTAGCTCTTTACCATTCAAAGTTGTCAGAGCAACTATTTAAAGAGTTTTAATATTTGCAAGTACTACCTAAAAGGCTCAATAAACATACTGCTTAGCTCAAGTCAGATATAATTTGACATTTTTATTAACATATGCCCCCTTTAAAGGTTATTTACCACTTTTTTTGGGTTGTTTTCAATCCTCCTAAATGACTCTGGATAGTGCCCTATTTCTGTAGATGGCTAATGGGCATTTGCTCCTGTGCCTGCTTGGATAATGCAAATCTGAATTTTAGGGTTTTATCGATGGGATTTTCCCCACTCTTTGACTCTGGCCTGCTTTTGAATGTTAATTCTCTCTTTCTGGAAAATGTCTTGAGCATTATGAGCAACCACTGTCTTCCAAGTCTCTCTCTTGGTGGAAAAGAACAGCCTGTGATATTACTTAATTCACTTCTTTCAAGATTACAGTATAAGACTCAAGGGAGTCAATGATGAAGAGCAAAATCAGAGCTTGGCCGGCAGTCTGGAGTGACTTCTGCATCTTCATTGGCTCCCTGGAAGAAGGCAGTAATGACAATTATATATGGGTGTCCATCTAATGAGATTTGGATTGGAAATTAATTCTTTTTTTTTCTTTTTTTGAGACAGGGTTTTGCTTTGTCACCCCAGCTGGAGTGCAGTGGCACGATCATAGCTCACTGCAGCCTTGAACTCCTGGGTTCAAGTGATCCTCCTGCCTCAGCCTCCTGAGTAGCTAGGACTACAGGCATGAGCCACCATGCCCAGCTAATTTTTTCATTTTTTGTAGAGAGACAGGGTTTCATTATGTTGCCTAGGTCTCGAACTCCTAGCCTCAAGTGATCTCCCTGCCTTGGCCTCTTAAAGCGCTGGGATTACAGGTGTAAACTATCATTCCCTACCCTGGAAATCGATTCTGAGACACTGTGTTAGATCAGATAGGCTAACTAATGTTGTACTAACAAAAAACATGAACATCTCCATGGTTAACCAAAACAGTATATTTTTAGTCATGCAAAGCTTCTGCTGGCCCAGGAATCTCTCCAGGGGTTCTCTGTGTGGGGATCCAGCATTCCAGTTGCTTCCGTCTCATGGCACTTTTCTCTCAGCATGGGGCTTCAGGGTTTGTCTGAGCAGAGCAGGAGCACATTGAGGATTACATATTGGCTCTTAAGTACTTCCTCACGAAAGTGCCCCAATCCACTGGTCAGACTTAGTCATAGTCTCACCCAACTATGAAGGGGTCTAGGAAATATAGTTTTCTGTGTGTGTAGGAGGGGTTGGAAAACCAAGGTGGGCATTAGTAATGTCTATTACAGACACCTTTGGAAAGTGTTCCTTCCAGCCGTATGTTATTGGACATTCAGATGCCTGGGGTGCATGGTGTATGACTGGAGGTGGAGGAGTATGTAGGGAGAAATGTGAGGCATTTGTTCCATCTTGAAGACAACAACTAATGTCTTTATCTACAAGCCTAGATGATAAACTTCTAAAATGTTTCTTGTATGCCACCTTGGCACAGAGACAACTAAAGGAAAACAGACTAATCTTCTTATAGGCCTGAGTAAATAAATACACTTTTACGAGATATTTTATAAGGTAGCCAAGGACTTTATATTAAGGGCTTAGTTAGATCTGGATACTACTACTAGGTACAAAATAGACAAGTGAAGATTTATATATATTGAAATTCTGCTTCATCCAAGGTTTGTTTTAGGAATTAAAAATTAAAATGGAGTTCAGGCAGCAATGATGAATCAGAAAGGGAATGTAGAAAGCTTGGACGCATATGTGATGGATAAACTGTAAATCTGTGAGCCTTCTCTAAGAGACAGGAATGGAATCGTTCATTTAACAGTTTGTTATCCTAGGAGCAAGTTTGATATCAGTTTCTCATTATGGGAATGGCGATCAGGCCCTACTGGCTTACAAACATCATATATGTGTGTATACAGTCTCACCTCTAAATTTTCAAGGTAGTAGAAAGTAATCTAATTATGTGGATAATTAAAAACAACCAAAGTGCAAGTTTAAAACTTGTACTTTTATGACTGTAAAGCAGGCTATCAAAATGACAGGGTGTCTGGATGGGATCGTAGCACGCACCCAGATTAAATGAGTGCATTAGTTGATTGTTTCTGGTATGAAGATAAGCAGAGAAAAGTATAATAATGCTGGCATTTAAGTGGACCTAATTAGGCTTCAAGTTTAACACTCCATTAAGATGAATGGGAAAGGGTCACCCCCATTCAAGCTGTGGCACTGTCTTAGTGTGTCTGGATATTGCCTCTGAAGACAACAGTCTGTCAGCGCACATTCTCACAGTCACCCCTGTAAAGCAGACTGGAAATTTAATTCTTTTAAAATTAAATCTCAGGTTCTGGAGGCCACAGTAAAATCCATGGGGAGATCTTAAATCCTCAAGTTCTGCAGCTGTATTAGTCAGAAACAACAACAATAATAAGAATAATACATTCCCACGTCCACAGGAACTTTCAAGTACAGACTTCAGTGGTTTTTGAATATGATCTGGTGAAACTAACAACCGCCAGTTTACCACTGAAGGTCCTTGTTCATAGAGGGTGAATGACTTGACTACAGTTACAGAGCATGTCACTGGGAAAGCCAGAAATAACATGGAGGGACTACTCAGTTTTTGTTGCAGTAGTCTGTCATCCCTCAGGGAAAGAGAGTAAAGAATAATGATCTCATCTACTAAACAGAGTGCACATGCATTTGAAAGAAAATCCAAGAATCAAAGGCAGCATGATATAGTAGACATGTCTGCAGAGAGATGACTGGGTAAATCCTGCCATCCTGCCATATGGAAATGTAGCTCAGTGGTGTGTGAGTGTGAAAAGAGTTTAGTTGTGGCAATGGCCAAGGTGCATGGATGTGGCCTTAAAGTTATGTGACTCTGGAACCACATTGACAGTCATCACCCGAAGAGCCACAGGGTCATCCTATGCCTTTTAGGATGAGATTCAGAAACTAGATGTCTGGAGATTGCATAAGGAGACATTTGGTGACTGCATATTGAGAAACCACAAACGGCTTGAAATGAGTGTTTGGATGATGGTTGTCATGATTTTCTGACTCTTTGGAAGGTAATATGGCTGCATCTCCAATTGCAGTCTTGGGACTAGTAACTTCTCCAGTTGCTTATTTTTAAAATTAATAAGGTGAAATATGGTATGCTTATCAAAATCCTAGGTTTTGTGACTGTGTTATTCGGCAAGATTGCAGAAAGAAAGTTTTGGTGTACAACTGGTGCCGACATAGACTCATTACGATGTCTTGTCCAACTCCTTCCTAAATAGCTCTACTTGTAAAATTATTGCAAATTTTAGAACTCTTTGAGTGAGTCCAATTTTGATAAGATAATGCCAGTATTTTTCTTTATTAAAAATAGACCATGTATGAAATCACTGATCTTAGGATTTTGGAGTTAGATGGAAGAAAATGTAGTTCTTGGAGCCAACTTCCTACCAAGTGCTGGGATTCTTATTACAGATCCCTAACTCATGATATACCATAGCTTTTGGAGCATTTCTGATAATGGAGAGTTGAGAATGGGATATTCTTTCTCAGTATGGGTCATATTGGGTTGTTGGTTCTTTTCATTCTGTCTTGTAATATTCTATACCAATTGATATTAAATCTTGATTCTGAGCATAGAATGTCTATTCCTTCTGCTATTTGATAGCCTTTAGATATCTTAAGCAAGTGGTAATGCTAATCCCTTTGTTTTCTGTTTTTCATTCATTATAGGGCATACAGAAGTTTTCAGAAACTTCACTGCTTCAAAGGCTTCCCTCAGGCTTTAAAATTACATGAGAATTCAATTTAGCTTTACAAATGTCCTGTGTCATATCATTTTTATTTACTTATTCCCATTAATTGAGAACAAATAAGTTAGTATTTGGAATGTGTTCTTTTTCACCGTATATTTCACCTTTTAAATTATTTTTGTCTTAGGAAAAACTCAAATTAGTTTGGGTTTATTCTAATTAATTTTAATATTTATTTATAGCTTGCTTTATTCTAGAATCAGTCATTGAATGCTACTTTCAATAATACATGGACAAGATAAAAAATATGGAAATGGCAAAGGGAAAAAAGAGGAAGAAAAGATTAAGCTGGGTAAAGTTCATTACATAAAATACATTTATGAGGTTATTACATAGTTATTTGTGGTAAGTCTCAAATTCAATTTGAGCTTGCTAGCAGCCAACTCAAAGAGAGAAACAAGATCAGTTACATGTCTAATAGCATCTAAAACATTTTTAAAACCCAATTAATTGGAAGAAATTCAATCATTTTTCATCCTGAGTCCTGAGAGTATTTTTTTCCATAAGTTCTCATAGTGAGGACGCTGTATGACAAAATAAAGAATATCTTCAGTAATATTCTCTATTTAAAATTTTTTATTATTACTGGCTGGGTGTGGTGGCTCATGCCTGTTATCCCAGCACTTTGGGAGGCCAAGGCAGGCAGATCACTTGAGGTCAGTAGTTTAAGACCAGCCTGGCCAACATGGTGAAACCCCGTCTCTACTAAAAATATGAAAAAAAAATTAGTGGGTGGTGGTGGAAGCCTGTAATCCCAGCTACTCTGGGGGCTGAGGCACAAATCCCTTGAACCCGAGAGGCAGAGGTTGCAGTGAGCCGAGACAGTGCCATTGCACTGCAGCCTAAGCGACGGAGTGAGACTCTGTCTCAAAAAAAAAAAAACAAAAAAAAAATTATTATTACTTACTTATATTTTTAAAAAATTGATAGATAAGTTCAGCAACATTCTTGTAGTGAATTCCACAACAGACTTTATGGGATTTTTTTTAAATGAAAAAACGCCCAAGTACAAGTGGCTGATACTTAGTAAGTGCTTGTTGTGAGTTTGTGTCCACCCAAAAGATGCTGGAGTCCTGACCCCTGGTACCTGTGAATGTGACTTAATTCAAAAATCAGGTCATTGCATATGTAATCAGGTTAAGATGAGGTCATAATGAATTAGGGCGTACCCTAATCCAATGTGACTAGTGTCTTTATAAAAAGAGGAGACACAGGCAGACACACAGGGAAGACAGGAGACGATGAAGGCCAAGATTGGAGTTATGCTGCCACGTGCTAAGGAATTCCTGGGGCTATCAGAGGCTGGAAGAGACAAGAACGTGTCCTCCCTTAGAGGTTTTGGAGGGAACGGAGACCTGCCAACACACTGATTTTGAATTTCTAGCTTCTGGTAGTGTGAGAGGATAAATTTTTGTCATTTTAAGCCACTCAATTTGTGGTACTTCATTATGGCAGCCCTAGGAAACATATATTGCTCAATAAATATCTATTAAGTATATGGATGAATTTTATATACCAATTGACTGGTGAGAAGGGGCTCCTCAGAAATTTACAGACAATGCTGTGATCACTCAAGAAAACAATTGGACATAAATAATCCCACTAGATATATTTATATCCGTTTCTATTTTTACCGAAGTCAGTATTTCTGTATGGAAGATTGATTTATTGCGGAGTTTGTAATTACTAACCCATGATCAGGATGTCTGGTGTGTAGATTCAGCCACTACTATGAACTATTTCCAGTGAAATTCAACTCTTCTAAGAACCTACTGTAGTAACTAGCCTTTAAGTAGATGTTCAGTAAATGTTTATAGAAATAAGATGTATGGTAAATTCTATTATTACATGATTCATTTATCATGAGGGTAGGGGATGGTCCTGTCTCAAAATGCCATCAGTATAAAGGGGGCACATTACTCTTAACAGATTTTAATTTGCTGTGCCACAGGACTGCCATAATCTCCCCTCTCCCCTTGTGAATGTTACATATGAATGTTCCTGCTTCTTTTGCATGAGTCCGGTTCTCAAATACATACCATGTCTTCAATCCTGATCATCGGTACTCTCCTTCAATGACTCCTTGAACATGGAGAAGGAAAGAAAACCAAAAACGAGTCAAGAGGAAAAACAATGTTCTGATTCTGCTTGGAACACAGTCTACCAATGTTGTGGCAAGACCAGTTTCAGCCTCTTCAGTACCGGCTTCCTCTCCTACTCTATCCTCAAGGCAGTCAATTGGTTATGATAAGATAAAGGCAGCAAGTCATGGGTTATATACCCACCACAAATTAGGAAAACCCGAAAGGTCTCCAAACAGATAAATAATCATGCATGATGAGCTGGTTTGGAAAAAAAATTCATGTTCTTCTCAATAACCTAATATTTTATTTGAACTAATAAAACTTTCAATAATCATTTAACTACTATGAAAGATGAGACCTTCAATTTAAAAAACAGAAATGAAGTCTCTCAGGTATCATTCTGGACCAGAAACGAAAAAGAAAAAAAAACCCAAACTTAAGCAAACAAATTAAACAAACAAAAACCCCGAAGCATGGCCAGCACTCTCTAGCGGACCCACGGAAATATGGAAGGCCTCAGTGTTCACATGTCTGCAAGAAGTTCTGCTCTATTCATCTTTCTTTCCTAGGTTCATCCCACCAGCAGTTCTACCCCTGTCAGAAATATAATGGCTCACAGTTGCGAAGCTGCCCTGTGCTTGTAGGTTCTCTCTCTCCCAAAATTTGAGCTGTGGCACTTTTCCTTTCTAAAGAGCAGCATCTGGCCTCTTCGTGCGCTCATTTGCATGCCAATACTCGATTGCTCTCCCAGCGCACAGCTATTTAATAGTGGTGCTGGTGTCCGAGCTCTGGGAACAAACCAAATGGTTTGGGTGTGCTTTTGTGTGCAGTGCGGGTCGTTGCTACAGTGTGCTTATTAAGAATAGTACACATTCATTATAACAAGATTGCTCTTTTGCTCAGGGGCCATCACAGCGCATTCTGTAAATGAATTAACAGTAGCATGCATTTGTGTATTATGGGCCCAGAAGATGCATTTGTTTATTAAATAAATCTGCAACACAGAAAGTATAGTTGAAAAAATATCTAGAAAATAATCAGAGTGCGCATGTACAGTAGGTATTTTTTTTCTTTGAAACCTCAACGTCTTGGAGAGTTTTCCTCCTTTGTTTCTTTTAAAATAACCAGAGATCACAGGCCACATTATAGATTAACAGCCTCCAGAAACTGATGTAAAAAAAAAAAAATAGAAACTGAATTTAAGTTACAGAAGCACAAAACATTTCCAGAAGTGGTATTGTAAATAATCCCATACATTTAAAATAATTTAATATTAAGATTCTTTTGCTTTTCTTTAAATTCTTTTTTCTTAAAATAGTTTTTCCCTAAAAACTGTTATTTTTTTAAATTTAATTTTATTTTTAGCTAAAATTCAGTTTGCATCATATACGTAATTTTTCCCATTGAACTTTGTTTTCTTTTGAAATGCAAGCTTTGCTTTGGGGGCATTCAGCTAATATTGATTCATTTATTTCTAACCTTTTTGTCCAGATATGGCTGGTATGAGAATATTAATAAATGTGAGTCAGTCTGTTGGATTTTATTCTAGTTAACTAATGACTTTTTTAAAGCCCAATGGCAGTTCACAAGTGTACTGAGAACTCAGAATGTGTTTTTAATGTGCCTGTTGTCTATTTCTCTCCATTTATATTTTGTATCTTGCTGTCTTTACGTGTAATCTACTGTGTTGAACACAAAGTATAATGGAAAAAAATGGAATATTTTAAAACAGGAAATGCTGAAAGAGTCTAAAGCCATACCAGGGATAGTAGGAAGTCTATTAAAATGAACCAAGGAAACAAGGAAAGAAGAAATAGCACAAAATTTTTGAAATTCTTATGTTATTAACAGAACGAATGATTTTTAAAAAGATAAATTGATTTTGTATTTGATTTCCTGAAATCTTTCTATGAGATCCCGGGGCACTAAGTGAAATCTGCTGAAATATTTTAAAAGAGAAAGCCTGGTAGAATGAGGGGATTAGGACTTCATAGATTTCTAGCTTAGAAAAGATCTATGACACTATTAAAAAATACTCAGCTAATTAGTACGTATACAATATGGAAAAATATGTTTTATAAGAAACATAGCAGGACTTATAAAGATATTCCATATGCAGTAAAAACATGTAACTAATCGAAGCAGGATTACACTTTTCTCCCACATAGAATCTCAAATACTCACTGTTTTGTTTTTAAAGAAGTAATATTCAGCTCTGCTATTTATTAAAAAAAATCACCATGCTACTATTGATTTAATAATTATGGAAAGGAAAAGAAAATATTTAAAATCCCTTTCTTTTCTTTCATCTTTTTTTTTTTTTTTTGTAAAAAGCTCTATTTTTTCAGAGCATTTTATTTATTCCACTGCAGCTTTTAGAGAGGCCAGCCAATCAGAAAGTCTGTGAAGGCCCAGGCCCAGGCTCAGTGTTGAGCTCCAAATGCGATTCCAGTCCTGACAGGGGGATTATAGGAAACAGATGACTTACGCTTCTAATTTGTGGCCTTAAATTGCAAACAGAATTTCAGGAGTCGAGCAGAGTAATAAATGGCAATAGAAAAAGCCACACACAGCCAAATCAGTATGTGGTGGTTGTAGGTTAAACTAAATGGGAAGAGACAGGTTATGATGGTTCAGTGTATTACAGAGAAGAAAGTCTTAAATTACTAGTGCTGAGAGGTATTGCTCCATGGCAGACAGTATTGCATTGTGTAGTCCACGGACATCACAAGCAGAACAATAAAAAAGCAGGTTTAACATAGAACCTGTTGCTAGAGGAATTGTGTTTTTTTTCTCTCTGTCTTTTAGAAATGGAAGCGGTGTTTTATGTTTGTTTTGACCTCTGCTGTATACTTGGCCCCTTAACATCTGTTTTCTACCGTTGCCGTTTTTCACACCAAATTAAATGTCGAGGAGTCAGATAAAATAAGTTCAAAATATGTCCAAATTATTTTTGTTGACTTCCAACAAATGTCTCAGTAACTCTTCTCACACGGAATGATACCATTTAAATGCCAACTTGGAAAATTATTTTCCTTTCAAGATCTTAAGAGCTAAAGAAAGGAATTTTGAGGTGTACTTAAACTTGGGAAATATTGTATTCGCCTTTTTGGTAACTTTTATGACTGTTTCAGACTTGCTTTAAGGCTATTCCTTTATATAAAGTTCTGTGTATTTGTTAGATAAAAATTCCAGAAAAATTTAACAACCGTATATAAAAAAGCCATTATTCAGAGCTGCTTCATACCATGAATACCAGGTAGACTCAAAAGAGATCCACTGTTTATCAGGTGGAATCCAATATGTATTTCTTTTCCTTTCTAATCTTTATATGTATGTGTTTCTGTGTGCCTGTGTGTGTGTGAAACACACTGTAATTAAGAGATAAGATGATAATGACACAAATTTCCACTGCCATAAGAAATCTAGCCATCATAAGTGTGTGGTATGAAAATTTAAACATGGCATTGCATTTTCAACTTCCTATGCAATAAATGTTTTAGTAAAAACAGTCTTTCCTTGAGAAGAATACCGCCTTCTTTTAAGAGCCAACAGATTTGTGTATCTGGGATTGACAACTAATTCATGATAAAGAATGACTAAAAAATAATTACCCCATCCTGTATTATTTATTGCCGGTATACCAAAATAACACTTTCTTAGCAAATGATAGAAACAGGGCTAACTTTAGTCCAGAATGCTGTGCTTGAAGTGGGGCCATCTAGAATCTCCAGTTTTTCTTCCACTTTCTTTATGAACAAGAAATCTCTCACACTAAAATTCAGATCTTCTAAACTACTATGTTAACTTTAAACTTGAACCTTTTGTTTTACACGCTGAGGAAAACCTATTATGTGATGGATAATGCGGGGAAAAATAAATGATTTTCATTGTGATATTAAGCAAGTCTGTTGATAATCATTGAAGATGACTGGCTAAATAGATTTTGATTAATCACTTGCAAAAATTATGCTTGTTAGAACCACTTTATATTCTGTGTCATGGTGATATCAATGTAGGTTATAGCTATTTCTTTGTAGATGGTGCGTTTTTTGTTTTTAAATCACCTGGCAAAAAGAGAAAACAAACCTTAGTTGAAAGCTTTTGTCTCTAACACAGAAACCTCTTTTCATGCCTGTCTTTTTTTTTTTTTTTTAAAGAAATGCTCAATTATTATTTGTGTCATAGTGGGAAGACTGGGTCTCTATAGGGCCTGAACCTTTTCAAAGAGGAGATAGCTTTTGTTTTTGTACCCCATCAACACCGATCACCTAATTAAATCTGATATCTCTGGCTGAAGCAAAATGATTTGTAATAGTTCTTTGGAGTTTACTTAATTAGTTTCGATGTCTTTTGTGTGGTAAACATGGTGATATTTTGTAAAATGGGGCTGAAAAAAGAGAAGGAAAAATGTAGTCTTGCAAGGGATGGGAGAGAGGAGAGGTGACAGGGAGGCCAAGCCAGTTTGACCAAACCTTAAAGCAAGGTGTAGTTCCAATGCAAGGGTTTGCAGACCGGAGTCATTCATTAGTTGAGATCATCAAGCAGATCTGAACTGGAAAAAGGCTTCCTGTCAAATGTAGGCCTGGGCGTCTGTCAGGGCCCCAGATTCTACACCTTGATCAGCCCAAGGCACTGACACCATTTTCTTTAACAAACACCAACAGCCTTTTTTCTCCTTCATTTTAACATTTCTCAGGGGTTGGATTCCCTTTCTTCTCCCTCTCTGTAGAGAGTAAAAGGAGCTTGTTAACTTGCTTAGATATTTTGACTGTGGATGCTCTTTGGCCACTTGCCTGTGGTAACAATGTCAAAGCATAACTTGGTATAATTGCTATATTTGCAGTCAGAAGAGTGTTCTGTCTTTATGTTCAAGCTGCTGAATAAAAAGGAAGTGTCATTTTGGAAAATTCTGTAAATTATCCTCAAAGTTCAGGCAACATACAATGCAAGACATACCTGGTATGTCTTGTGTTCATTGCCAAGACATGGAAGAGTACAATAATGTGATTTTAACTATGTCAATTAAAACCTGGTAAATTTCTGTGTTTCTTATGCGGAGATTGAATAACAATAAAATAAAATTAAACTTAAAATGAAAGCAGCAGAACTGGGCTCTTTATAATTTAAAAAGTAACTGGAAAGCATTAAAATTTTTAATTATCCATTGTGTCACAATTTATATAAAATATGGATCAGAAATGACCATTTTTGATGGACTTCCATATAACAGAGACATGCATAATTTACAGACATTAGTAATACCCATTCTGCAAGTGGAAATTAAGATTGTAATGGAACTTTATCTTATTGATAGATAATAATATATGGCAACCTAAAATCATGTTCTTTATAAAATGCACATTTAATGTGATAGAGTTGTTTCACTGCGTATTTAGTATGTTTTCAAAGAATTGTTATAGCAGGAAAAACCTGCAAAATGTAACTTGTGGGTTTTTTCCCCCCTTAATATATAGCAATATGAAATTTGAGGTGATGAATGACAGAAAACTATGGATGTTCCTCTGGCCTTTCCCACACAAGATGCATGTGTGCACATCCTCAAGAATGATTTTGACAGAGGGAGTACCAGCTACACGCTACATCACACTGGTGGGCACAGAGCTGCCAATGCTGGCATTCTTTAGTGTGAGAAAAATGATCCTTCCAGTTAAGTAGAGCCTCCCTGTGTCTCACAAACTGTACAAAACTGTGTGCTGCTGGCAGGTAATGACTTGCAATTAGCATGGCAGGCAGGTAATGACTTCAAAGCACCTGCCAATTGTTTCTGAGTGTTTGCTGTGTTTCAAAACTCTGGATGAGGAGGAAAGTCATAAGGGGCAGGGGCTATAAAGATGCAAGCAGAGAAAAGGGCAGGGACACAACCCAGGAATCTCTCAACAGAATGTCTCCCTACTTAGTTCTTATTTTACTCCCAGGTCTTTCCTGAGCAGCTCCAAAGAGGCATTGAGAATTGGCAGGTTGCTTTACCTGCCTGCCACTCCTACTGGGAGAGATGGTGCCTGTTGAGAAATTCTGCATTGTTTTGGAATCAAACCAACCTCCCTAGAGTCAGCCTCTACACTAGGAAATTGGGATTGAGAGAGCAATCACGGTTCAGCTTATTTTTTAAAAAAACCCACGAAAAGCTTAAAGCCAGATTTTACTTCCCTGTTACAACCTACTTCTTTCTCTTTCATGAGCATGCCCCAACTTCAAGCAAAACTGTTGGTGTTGAAGCAAGAAAAATTGGGCAAAAAACCTGTGCAAAATTGAGGCTGGACCGCTTCTCTGAAGATCCCCACAAATGTTTTAGAGTAGTATTCACACACAAAAAGGCATATAGGGGCCAAGTAACATTGAACACACAGACGGTGCCTGACTTTCTATGGTTTAACTTAAGATGTTTTGACTTCACAGTGGTGCAAAGACGATCCACATTCCGTAGAAGCCATACTTCGGGGTTTGGAACTTGATCTTTTCCTAGGCTAGTGATAGGCAGTGCGACAATACCTCGAGATGCTAGGCAGCGGCCATGAGCCCCAAGTCGCTGTCAGTCAGCCATGCGATCACTAGGGTAAATAACTAATACTCAAGAGTGTACCCAGGCAACCGTTTTGTTTTTCACTTTCAATACAGTATTTGATAAATTACATGAGATATTCAATACTTTGCTATAAAATAGGCTTTGCGTTAGATGATTTTGCCCAACTGTAGGCTAACGTAAGCCTGTTCTGGATATGTTTAATAGGCTAGGCTAAGCTATGATGTTTGGTAGGTTAGGTGTATTAAATACATTTTTTGACTCGTGATATTTTCAATTTATGGGTTTTTTCAGGCCACAGCTCTTTTGTAAGTCAAGGAGCATCTGTATGGGAGGTGGGTAGGGAGGGTGGAAGTAGTGGCCAGCTGGATGGTAGGTGTCCTTTCTAAACTTGAACGACATCTATTCTGCTCCAGGCAATTGCTAGAATATAGGTATAGGGTGGCCAGATTTCCTAAATTCTTGAAATGAACTATAAATCTGGAATTTTATGTAAAAATATTCTGATTAGCATTGAAAACTGATTGAAAAAACATTAAATCTTAGTGTGGGTGAAACAAAACCAGTGGCTTGATTTAGGCTACAGTCTGCTAGAGGATGACAATCTCTCTTTTAAATTGTATTGTTCTATTTTCTCTCACCTTTTCTTTTTGTAATCGTTTTAGACCAGTAAAGAGAAAACAAAAACAAAAACAGAAAAACAAACAAAACAGAGAAAGACTTATACACGTAACAAGTGTTACTGGGCCTTTATGCTTCTTGAGATTGTTATGTCCAAAAGCTTGGAAAAAGATCTCTTAGGAAATTGTCCTCCATAATGTCTGCTTGGCTTTGAGTTTTCCCTAAATACTGAGGGCTTTCTTGGGCCAATATTGTGGGGTCCTTTCAAAACCTACTTTTAAAGAAGAACCTCTCCGGACAGGGACTGATTGAGTCTAACAGGTCATTGTTCAGGGGAATCAACTGACCTGGTCTTCTCTTAGATTAGCAGTCCCATAGGCTCCAAAGAACACAGTTTAGGAGCCAGAAAGGCCTGGATTTCATTCAATTTGGGTTCTGCCTACTTACTAGCACTGTGACCTTGGGCAAGACACTCCATCCAACTAAACCTCCATTTCCTCACTGGTAAAATAAGAGCAATGTACCCATCTTGTAGGTCTGTGACCAGAATTAGAGAAAAATGCTTAAGTTATGTCTTTTATTCATCTTCCATATAACACAGAAGAATAGATTGCAGTCATGGGACTCAATACTCAGATATATACTTTACATTGGTTAAAATCCAAATCATAAATATATTTTATGTTTATGTGAATTCAAACCCTCCTATGCTTTTCCAGAATTATTTAAAACGTTAGTAAGCCTTCTTTGTAAAGCTCATTTTCAGTTTAAACAGCATCAAATAAAATCGTAGTTTGACATCTGGAACACTAACACAACTAGACGATAAGTTTTTTAAAAAAATGTTCAAAATTTAAATAGAGAAAAATAAATCTAGCTCCTCAATGTAAAATCTGAAGGGAAAACTTTGCCATCCTCTGATTTTTGGGCTTGGTCTATTGGACAAAATGATGAGAGTAATTTTTTAAATAATCAGGTTATTATTTTTTCACATACAGATAAGAAATCATTTAGCAGATGAAGGTTAGTAGGGCTTAGTCATGCATAAAGGAAATTTCTTAGGTTTGTATGGGAGTGGCAGCAATAAGTGAGGTTGGTCATTCTAGATGTGCCAAGGACTGGAAGAAAAAGAATAGATGTCTTCCAGTAAGAGGGCCAAATTTCTAAGGTGGCTTCAAAGCATTCTAAAAAATAATTATGCCTACACTTTAGATTTTCTTTCTATGCAATTACAGCAATTTTAGAGGAGAGGTTTCTAGTTACATTACATCAAACTGAAAAGTTTTTTTTTTTTTCTTTTTTCTTTTTTTGAGACGGAGTTTCACTCTTGTCATCCAGGCTGGAGTGCAATGGTGTGATCTTGGCTCATTGCAACCTCCGCCTCCCAGGTTCAAGCGATTCTCCTGCCTCAGCTTCCTAAGTAGCTGGGATTACAGGTGCTCGCCACCATGCCTGGCTAATTTTTGTATTTTTAGTAGAGATGGGGTTTTGCCATGTTGGTCAGACTGGTCTCGAACTTCTGACCTCAGGTGATCTGCCCACCTCAGCCTCCCAAAGTGCTGGGATTAGAGGTGTGAGCCACCATGCCCAGTCCATAATTATTTGTTTTTCCTTAGTTGGCTCACCTCAACCCTCCTCCCCCACCACAGAAGGCAGGTAGTAGAAAAATCAAAAACTGTTCTCTCAAACTGACAGAGAAAATTGAATCTATATGAAGGCAAAGGTGCAACTGGCCAAATTTGTCCTTCTTTCCAAATAAATTTCATGTATAGATGATTAAGCAGTGTATGGACACCTTTATCCTCTTTCTACCTGCCATCAATTTTGTATAATAAATTCTCTCTAAAAATAAGGATATTAAAATCAGTGTTACATTCAGCTGCTGGCTTTCAGTTTTTAGACTTTGATTGTTCAGTTGTATGCTAATTAAGACAAACTTCTAGCCATAAAGTTCTTTGACCTATCTTTTCTCAGGGTAAAATGAATGTGGCACCTAAATAGTTTGAAAATCCAGTTTAATTTAGAAAAGGCAAAACCAAACCATAGGTATAGAGACCTATAAGTATTATCTAGATTTATCAGTTGAATTACTTGTGCTATTTAAAGACCAGAGAAGTTCCGTTTTTAACACATTATTGTTATTTTTCTGAAATATCTGACTGTAACAGAAGGGACTTATAATAATATATTATGATTTGCTCATAGTCTGATGGCTACAGATCCTGAGATATTACTCATCTTCTTCATCTGTTTGCTTTTATGTATGTTCATCTCGGTATTAAATAGAATATTAAATGATAGATTTTTCATAAAGTAGGACTCTAATAGAATTTAAACAGGGAAATCCAAACATACATTATGAATAATTGCATATAAAAATTGCAATTCTTATGTAGTTTATCAGGATGAAAATGAAATAATAGCTCATCATCACTGTGTAAAGCCATCAGGTTTATGTGATGTTAGGAAAAATCCTCTTAAGGTCAGATAATTATTTTGTGAAATAAGCAGAATTCCCTATTATAATTTGTGAAAACTTTAAAACTAGATGAATTGATATTATGCTTCTAAAATTTTTTTTTCAATTATTTGCACCCAGAGTCTTATGACTCCTTAGTCAGATTTTGTGCATTTTCTCCAAGTACATTATTTTCTTTTAAAAAGCTAGCCTCAGTGGGGCTGAGAGAACTCAAGAGGCACATACATAAATTGTCTTAATTTCTGAGAAGTGTGGGTCTGACAATCACTTAAAACAATATAGTTGATATGGCTGTCAGGACAGACTCTTTTCAAAAGAATGTTTTTATAGAATATCATCATGACACTTTGCTCAGATGGATGTCTTTAGCAGTATTTGATTAATGTAACGTAATAAAAGAGATGCACACCAAAGTGTCTGTACATGTCTTGTTAAGTATGTTTGATTCATTATATGTGGTTCTCAGTTCTTTCCTCTTTCCACAGTTCATTTTTTATCATTTCAATAATATATCTATAAATATGAAAAAGTTGGCCCTTTCAAAGTCTTTGACATATATAGCTATTAATTCATAACTCTAAAAATTGTATCTTTCAACCTGTCATTTTAAAGCTTGTAGAGTTTATTACAGCAAGTAACCTGTGTTAGAAATTAGATTTTGAACTTTAGCAAGAAGATAAATAAGCTCATGTACCTAAATGTTAAAGAAAAGATACCTAGACATAGTTCTAAGTTAGAATGATATGAAAAGATCACTTATTTAAGATTATAATTTTAAACTCCCTGAAGATAATATTAAAGTTTATATTGTTTACCAGTTTCCCACTTATTTTGTTTTCCATCTCCAGATATCAATCATTGAGCAAGCTTGTTATAAACAAAGCTCTCCAATTACAGTTGCATGATCATCTTTGTTGCAATGAGTTGATGAGTTCAACTTCATGGTTTATATACCAATGACATAGAAGGTTTTAAGTAAAAGTATTCTGATGGCATACTAATAGTAGTACAATTGAGTATCCCTAATTTGAATGTCTGAAATCTGAAATGCTCCAGATTCTGAAACTTTTGAGCACTGATAGGACACTGAAAGGAAATGCTCATTGAAACATTTCAGATTTTCAATTTTTGGATTAGGGATGCTGAACCAGCATAATGCAATAAAGGAAAAAAAAAAAAAAAGGTCCAAAATCTGAAACTCTTCTGGTTCTAAGCATTTTGGATAAGGGATACTCAACCTGCCTTTATTTATATACACATTTTAGGTGTTACTGTTTTAACAGGGGTAAGTCCTGTATGGTAGATGCTCTTTTACTTGCATTTCACTGACGAGGAAGCTGAGGCAGAAATCACATGCCCCAGATCATATGGATGCTAAGGGGCAGAGCTGGGCTTAAAATTCAGCAGTCTGGCTCTGAAGCTCTTGACCTCGAGAGAACGCTAAACTTGGAATGTTTTCTTCGTGGTGCCTTTGGTCCTGCTTCATATTCTTTAATGCATAGGTAACAGCTTGGCTCCCTCACTTCCCACGCTCCTTTTCTTGGTTCAATTAAGCAAATCATGGCCCAACATCAGGATAGCAAGCCTGCAGTGTTCCACGTAATGAGCTGTGACTCATGGATGATTTGGGGGTTTTGGGTGCCAGGCTAGCACATCATGTGTGAATAAGCTTGTGGCAGGGGCTGAGGGTGAGGCCTGAGGACATGGTTTATGTTGGAGCCTCGCGGTGTTCTGGGTGACTCATGTACACTCAACCGCAGAGTCATGAACCGCTTACACACACCCAATGTCAGGTTCACTCCGAGGCTGCTCTCCCACAGCCATTTTACAACTCTGTCTGTGAAAAGCACAGAACGTATTTTGACCTTTTCACCGTGGGATCCTGAAGGGGACTTAAAGAACAGCCTTCAGGTCCTGCTGGTCCCTTCCTGGGAAGACTTTTATTCCCTCGGAGCTAAGAAAGACACCTAGATGGTGCCTTCCTCTCTCTTGTGCTGCTTGGAAGGCATGGGCTTTGGGGTCAGCTAGACCCTGGGCTAGCTCTTGGTTATGTTCCCAACACCTCTGAGACCTTGGGCAACTGACTTATTGTTCTTGGACATGGCTTTCTTTGAAAACCGTAAAACTTATAGAATGGGATGGGAGCATTTTAAAATACATTTATGGGAAATTAACACAGAAGACCTTGTTTAAACATTATTTTTAGTGGTCACTCAGCCAATGGCTTCAGCTTAGGAATGACTGAGGCAAAAGCACTAATTAAGGATGGTAATTTTGTTCATCTTTGTATCTGTTTAGTGTCAAGTTGAAGGAAGAGAGGGTTTAAAATATGAGCTAGTAACCCCCCCCACACCCCGAGACTTTTTAAAACTATGAATAAAGTTAAGAAAACTATGCAAGAACTAAGAGAAGGTCAAAGGAAAAGAAGCGATGGACATTGTAGGTTCGAAGCACACCAGGCACCTTCCAGGAGAGGAGAAAGTTCAGGAATGTGGCCCTCCCTGCACTGCAAATCCCTTTGTGGCCCCTTCAAGCCTCTAAGCTCTTTTACCTCAGATCATTATTAATGCTGATCTCCCCAGGTAGGGGAGAGGAGGTGGACTTAGGAGGCTTAACTACATTGCTTAGGATTGTATATTTCAGAGACACTGACTGATGTGAGTCATACAATTATAGTTCTGAGTCCTCCTCTGTTCTTGAATATAGAGATTGGAGAGGAAAGCTGTGTTTGTGATTTTAGAGTGCCCAGGTCAGGCACTTCCTTTTTGTATGTGTTTTGGGCAAGCCCCTTACCTTTTGGAGCCTAACTTACCACCCCTGGGAAGTGAGGGAACTGAACTTAGTGCTCTCTAAGGCCCTGTTTGAGTTTGCATGCCATTGACTCTGGACTTTTCTAAATAAACAAGTAAACTTACAGTTACCATGGAGAATGTCTGTGTCCTTGCTGATCATTGTAAATGTCCCTGATGTCAAAATGCAGGATGATAAAAAGTGAAGTTGAAAAATGAGGAAGGGGTGTGACAGGGAGTGATCTTAATCGTTTTGCAGGGTGTGCACTTTTTAGGCTGCCTAAGGGCAGAATTGAAATATATGCCTTCTGCCAGCATATTTCAGAGTCAGCCGAACTACATTTTGGTTAGGAACTACCTTGTCCAGAAAGACAAGGGATGATAATCAAAGCAAGGGCAGTCCCAGAGCTCAGATGATCCCTTTTTCCTGGTGAAGGATATCCTTGGATGGTTGTTTTTCTATTGAGCCTTTAAAAGAGAACGCTAGGCTTAACAAAGGGTCAAGAGTCCACAGCTGAGGAGGCCGAGAGGAGCCAGGGAAAGGAAGTGGTTTAAAAGACTTACTGCTATTATATTAGTAATAAATTTTGTCGAATTTATTATTGAAATTTATATATATATTTCAAAAATATACCAAAATAGAGTGAAGTGTATAACGGATCTCTACATTCCTATCAAGAGTCAACCATCAATTCATTGCCAATCTAGTCTAACCTGTATCTTCATTTAATCTTGTTTTAACAAAATTCTTTTGAGACAAATCTTGTTCAATTTCATCTGCAAATATTTCCAAAGGTATTTCTAAAATTAAGGGCCTTTTTAATTTAAAAGGCAAATGCAATAATGTTAAAACACCTAAAAATTAACAAAAAATTTTTAATTGTATTCACTAGCAAGTCAATGTTTAGATTTCTCCAATTGCCTCATATACATATTTTTTTAAAAATTTGTCTGAATCTCGATCCTAATAAGGTCCATAGAAAGCTATTGGGGAATGTGTGTCTTAAGTCTCTTTTACTCTACAGGTTTCCTTCCATCCATCTTTCTTTCTTTCTTTCTTGTGAAGAAACTAGGCCATTTTTTCCTGTGAATTTTCTGATTTTGATGTTTAAATTTCTGTGTTATCTTTTGATATGTTCATCAGTCTTTTCTATTTCCTATAAATTGATATCTAAATGTATGATTAGATTCAGTGAGTTTTTTTTGGCAAATATATTTCATACATGTGTCATGTATTCTATTAGGAGACAAACAATGCTTGATAGTCTCTTTTTTGTGGTATCAGTAGCCATTATTAATCATTGTCCAGATCCCTTAATTCATTAGAGGCTGCAATACAATATATTCATTCTATGAATATAATTACTTTTAATCTAGTAGTTGTAATATTTCTAGAAGAAACTTTTCCTGTTTGATTACACTGAGGAAATATATGTTCATTATATTATCTGTATATAAAACCCAGGCTAAATACTGGATTTAACCCCTCATTTCCAGTTTCAGCCTATTTTGCAGCCTTCTTCAGAAGTGATCAATGATAGCTGTGTGTGTTTTAAATTGTACTTTTTTGAATGCATGGACTTAAAAATATTTAGCCTGGAAACTTTCGAGTCAGATGAATATAGGTTTGAGCTCTGGCCCTGCCTGTTACCTCAGAGAGTCTTTCCCTTTCTTCTCATGGCTAAAGCCTAGTCACTTTGGGCTCTCATGGGTCTTCTGTAGGGAAGCTTTCCTTAACTTTCCTGAGAAGGGCAAATGAATCTCTCTGAGACTCAGTTTTCTCATCTATAAAATAGGGGCCATACTACTGATGCCATCTGACATAGTTGTGAAGATTAAGTGAGATAGTGAGTACAGAACAATCCATTATAGGCATTCAAAGTTCTCCACTTTTATTGTTATTTTGTATCTAACAACTTTGGACACTTAACTCCTGTGGTGAACTGTTTTGCTATTATCTCTATCTTGAAAGTATTGTTGGAGAAACAATCACGAAAAAATATTTTTCTACTTCTCTTTATGAAGATGCAAAGTCACATGGCAAATTATCAATATCTAAAATGTTCTGAAAGGTGGAAGAGAAAGAAACAGTATTCAAGAGTCTTGTCCCAAGGTGTTGTGGGGGAGACAAGGTAATAATTGAGAACTATATATAAAAATAAGTACAAAGAATTATATGAAGCAATTAAATCTGATGGGCTGGATGGACTTACTTATGTTAGGGAAGGGTGTCTAGGTACATTGGATTCAAAAGCGGAGGAAGAACCTACTTTGGAGGAGTCTTTGTGAGTGGAAGGGAAATCCCGAAGTTAGGGTTGGTCTCCTTCTCAAAAAAAGGAAGTTGTTGCTTTAGGAGGGTTGACTAAATACCCTGACAATACTCACTTGACTAAAAATATCTCTTCCATGGGTTTGAAGTCCTAAAGCCAGAACCAGAAGTGTAGCTTGTTCCTGCTGCACACCGTTCTGTGTTCCACCTCCGGAATCTTGCCCAGGCTTATCCTTCCTCGGGAATGTCCATCTTGTTTGCCTTCTTCACCTGCTTACTCCCACTTATTTTACACGATGCCAGGAGTCAGGGCTTTAGAGGGTCTTTCTCAGCCCCTTCCTTTACTGCACCATTGGGGTAGGGCCTCAGTGACGTTTTCCCATCTTATCCTGTACACGTTCCCATCACAGCATTCATCATACTGCTTATATCCACTGACTTCTCTGGACTCCAAGCACCACAAGGGTAGAGACTCTCTTAATCTTCTCTGTAACCTCAGCACAGTGGCCAGCACATATGTGTGCTTAAGAAATAATAAATACAATAAATTTGTAGCTGGGTGCAGTGGCTCTTGCCTATAATCCCAGCACTTTGGGATACTGAGGCAGGAGGAGTGCTTGAGCTCAGAAGTTTGAGAGCAGCCTGGGCAACATAGCAGGACCCCATCTCTACTAAAAATAAAAAAAAATCAGCTAGGCATTGTGGCCCGTGCCTGTAGTCCCAGCTACTTAGGAGGCTGAGGCAGGAGGATCACTTGAGTCCAGGAGTTGAAGGCTGCAGTGAGCTATGATTGTGATACTGTACTCCCCCTGGGCAGCAGAGGGAGACCCTGTCTAAAAAAAGAAAGAAAGAAAGAAAGAAAGAAAGAAAGAAAGAAAGAAAGAAAGAAAGAATAAATGGGTGATTGAAGTTTTACCTGTTTATTTGTAAATTTAAATTTGGACAAGTTACCCGGAAGTGTAGACCAGTAATGTGTTAACACATGAACCTAAATGAGTTATCTGGTTGACTCCTTTATAGGAGCAGGAACAGGGTGGTGGTGAGTTAGCATGGCCCAGCAAGCTGGTTTGGGGGCAGGTAGGCAGAACAGGCTGGCTTTCAGCCCTGGCTGAGGCAGGTTTAAAAGAGCAAAGGTGAATGGCCTAGATTGTATTATTCTTATTCTTATTTTCCTAGTACTGCCCTTGGGTGAAAAGTGGGAGAAAGTAAGAAGTGTTTAGGGAACAGCAATTAGCCTTTTGGATTTTCTTGACTAGATTGTGGAAACTGAGCAGATGCAAACCATATAGAGGTTAGATGGGCCTGGATGATTGCTGGGGAGCTTTGGAAACACAGCCATGTGACAAGGTTACATGTAGACATGTCCATCTTAGGAACGCATAGTAGTCTGTCCAAGAAAAAGCCATTTGATATTAGCGGGGTGTTTTGTATATTTGCACAGAAAACTTGCTCATTTATCGAGGTTCTTAAAGCACTCAGTTATTTGCCTAAGAAAGATGCCTTTTCACATAAACAACGGTCTACCTGGTGTCAGAATTTCTCAACAGATAAGACACCCTTGTGCTCAGGAAGTAACTTCTGCAGGCAGATAGCATACCAAACTTTTATTGTTAATATGGGAAGAAAGGCATGCATCAGAATAACAGGAAAACCTGCTCTTGTGTGTTTGCACCTGAGGAGGGGGAGGGGACACCATTTTTATCAGGCACACTAAAAGCAGCTGTTCATTCTTGCAAGATGGACTGTTCCAGATTTTGTTGCTTTGTGAAATTTTTGGTACACAATTTAAGTAAGTTTTTGGCACAATTTAAGTAAAACCCAGGATTATTTCAGACAGTTAGAAATGAACAATAACATGTTTATCATTAGAATCAGACTCTCCTTGTTATATTTCATAGGGTTTAGCACTTGTCTGTTAATACCCAACTCACTAAATGTCTCCATTCATAACATAGGTTTTCTTCCCCTGGGTGAAGGGATGGGGAGGAGTGAATCTTTTTCTAATTTCTTTTTCTTCCATCATGTTTATATGCATAAAATTTCACAGACCAACATTTTCTAGAACCTCTGTATTCACGGAACAAGTTCCTTTAAATACAAAGATTTCTAAGTGACATTTTGACTTCTGATTTACATGGAATCTTAATAAGTTATGCCAAATAAACTCTTAAATTATACTGAGTAACAAGTCTGATTAAGAAGTTTTTCTTCTCAAAAGGAAAATAAATATTTTCAATTCTTTTTAAAATATGTTTTTGTGTTTGGCAGTGCCTTGGTCTCACGGCAGTAAAGAGATTAAGTAAAATGCTAACTTGTAGTAACTCTATATTTTTAAATTTCTTATCCTAAAAACTAATACAGAGATAATTCCTGAGAAACCTCATTTCCCTGGCAAGTCAATAGCTTACTTTGCTTCTTGTTATTTGCTTTTAACAGTGACAGGGATTTTTATTCTTTTTTTTTCCTTTTCTTTAATTTGCAGAGTCAATTAAACTGCTTAACCAAATAGATCTTAATAGTGTTGATAGATTCTTATTATATTCCTGTCATAATTATTTTTTAAAACTGGCAGGAAGCCTTCAGTATTCAACATCATTTACGACCTCAGTGAATGGTCATGTAAATGGACAATTTGCAGAAATTCCAGCTGGGGTTAACCTTAGAACAGGGTTGTTCCAATATAAAGCTGCAGGCTTCCTTTACATTATTATGGATTTCTGTTTGTTTTCTTTTTACTTTTGGGCAGGCTTCCCCTGAGAAGTTTAGATGGACGATTTAAGGGAGGTGTGTTTTTAGGAGGACTTAGTGGTGATATTGGAAAAATCTTAGTGAAATGATGGCCGAGGTCATTATAACATGGCCTTGAGTCTCACAACTCGGGAGGAAGTAGGTAGGAGGTGGTGGCAGAAAGGCAAAGATACTGAGGTGTTTCTAACACGAGCACAGGAATATGAGGCAATAATAGAACATTACTAAAGTTCTCCTCTAGAATGAGTCATTGACAAATATAATTTGAGGCTTTAGGCAGCCCCAAGAAAATATCAATTTCTATGATTTTTATAAACTTACACTTTGGAAAGGTTGGCAAATTGATAGACAATGAATAAACGCATTTAGAATTCAAAGTTGACATTCATATTATGGCCTCAATTTAGCTAGGTGAGATATTTAGTGACACTTGGATGTCTTTCCAAGGGTCAGATTTGTTAAAACATTATGCTAAAACAATTTGAGAGATAACTTTAAGTATTCTAGGCTTAACTAGAAAGCAAATTTTGCATTACAGTTCAGGAGTAGATAGTAACTTTGCAAACCCAAATCAAGAAGTCTAACCACATTAAAGAAATGGATTTTGTTGTAAAACTAAAATGATTACACACTATATTTCTTAACTTAATGAGGGAGAAATGTACCTCTGGTCTAATAAGCTCCATATTGTTAAATGTCAATGTTAGCATCTCTCTTCATCAGTGTTATCCAAAATTTAATGCTAATATTATTTTACTGAATCTGTGAAGAGATTGTACTATTTTTCTTTTCTTTCTTTCTATTTTTGGAGGTTGGGGTGTGTGGAGGGATGGTGTTTCAAAGTTTGGTGTTGAGATTGTATGTATTTCCAAAGAGTAATACTGAAATAGGTTGTGAAATTATAACCAGAGTTATACATCCTCAACTCTTTATATTCAAGAAGTTTTGCCATTTCAAAGAAAGATAAGAAGTTTTAAAAAAAAATTATGACAGGACTGTAGTAAGAGTCTATCAACACTATTAATATCTATTTGGGTAAACAGAGAGGCAGATACCTTTTTCCACATGAACTATTTTTTGATCAGTATAAAGTATGATAAAATATGAAAAAAAGCAAAATTCAGGATACTTTTGTAGGTAGACACGTCAGATATTATACAAAATTAGCTTAAATATTCAAACACTGTAAAATGAGAGGCAGATAGGATATTGTCTCCAAAGAGGACATAGTGAAAACGATACTTTGAAATGACAAATAGTCAAATATGGGCATAACTTTTTCATATTAGAGAAACCTTATTGCCTAGACAAATGTAGTAGTAGTGTGTATTTTACTTCTAAGAATTTAGTGACTAAAGTACAGTGCCTTCCCCATCATGTTCTCATAATAAAAGCTCATATTCTGTGAACATTTTACACTTTTTTTGAGATGGAGTCTCCCTCTGGCACCCAGGCTGGAGTGCAGTTGTGCCATCTCGGCTCGCTGTAAGCTCTGCCTGCTGAGTTCAAGCAATTCTCCTGCCTCAGCTTCCTGAGCAGCTGGGATTACAGGCACCTGCCGCCACGCCCGGCTAATTTTTGTATTTTTAGTAGAGACAGGCTTTCACTATGTTGGCCAGGCTGGTCTCAAACTCCTGACCTCAAGTAATCTGCTGGCCTCGGCCTCTCAAAGTGTTGAGATTACAGGCGTGAGCCACTGCGTCTGGCCTACACTTTTTAATTCTCTGATTTCATGAAGAGTTCTTAACTCCCCCCAGCTAATGCTAAAAATGTGTCCTGGTTCTTACACAGGCACTGCTAGTAACGTGGCAACCTGAGCCTGTTCCCAGGCTCAATTCACAGGAGCCCATGTTCAGCGGTTATTTAATAGCTTTGAAATGCCATTCACCTGTGGCCCATTTCAAGTTTCCCATGATTCTTAGGAAGACCCTGGCCTCCATCTTGAAAACGGAAAATAAAAACAGCAGACCTATGAAGGTCGAAGGGGAAGAAAAGCTGTATCGATTGTTGAGATCTGGCGACTTGTTTAAATTTCATCAGCCTCACTTCTATGAACTCTCAGGTAAGCACTCTATTGATTTGTAATTTTCCTGCAAACTTTATAAAGCAGAGGAAAATGGCCGACATGGCGAAGTGCTTGGTTAGAGTCCAAGCTGCAGTGTTGGTAATTAGCTCAGGGAGGGGGGAAAAAGGAGAGTCAGGCAGTTTGCTGGAAGTTTGAGTGCAAATTTGACAAGGCAAGGAAAATGGATTGCACTCCAGTGAGAGCTAGCTTAATACTTGAATTCAGAAAACTCCAGAGTTCCTCCTTGTTGAGTCCTGCAAATAAAGAGGAGGGTAAGAAAGAAGCGATTCTGAAAGGGAGGGGGGTCGGAGAGTAAACTGAAAATTTCCATGGAAATAGCCGGTTTTTTTTTTTTTTTTATGACTTTTTAAAGCCACTTTTAAGCTATTGCTTTCAGTTTACTTCAATGCACTCACTGAAGTAAGCTGAGAAAGAAATCTTTGATATGCCAGATCAACCAAAAGTTTTAAAATATTCTTTTGTGTCTCCATTTATAATGCAAATAGTAAGTTGGTGTTTTGGGTCCATTTCACCATGGTCTCTGAAGTGGGTTAACATACACAGAATGAGGAAGTGGAGGGAGTCCCAAAGAGAGCACATCTTTGATAGTTCAATAATAATAAAAAAATGTATTTAGGTCTTTTCTAAATACCTTTCACCTCCTAAGAATATAAAACATGAGAGGAAGATCTAAGAAGAATAAATTGTGGTTGCCCTCTATGTTAGCTGAGTGACTAAAGATATCGTATTGTTCTATGAATTATCCACTACTTAAATATTCCTTAAGTCTAGCCTTTATGAGCTCATAAAAAAGACTTTGCTTATGTGTCTAGGAAAGCCAGTATCTTTATATGCTGTCAGAACTGAATTTAACATACTGTTTCAATATAACTTTGAAAACCAGCAGATATTTTGTTATAGGAAAGCAAGCTAGGCAAGCACCTTAAACCCATGTTTACATTTTAGTTTTATCAAACATAAACATTTCCTAGTTGGAATAGTTTTAAAAAGTGGTAATCTATGCTTGAGAATGATGGAAGGAGACGGAATTCTGGTTGAAATAGTATTGCCACTGTAGTGTTTTATTCATGAGAATCTCCAATCTTTTTTCATATATGCTAAAAAAGCCAAAATTAATTAATGTCAGAAACACAAATGAGGATTGGCAATGATCATCCATCCATGCTGGGGGAGGGAAGGCTGGGCGTTCTGTATGGTATAAACTCCAGATTCCGCTTCCTCACTGAGCACCTCTGTAAAGCCTCCCGTGCATTTGGAAGCTTCAGAATTTCTTCTGGGCAACCAAAGTCAAATATAATTTTTGACAAATACCAACTCCTCCCTCAATGCAACCAAGAGCAATAATGTTTCAGGAAGCTCCAGCCGAAGTGTTAGTAATAACCATCAAATAAACAGAAGTTTTACCATCTTCTGTTTCATGATTGAGCTTTTTCAAATGTAAACAATTTATAAGGAAAAAAGTGGGCCATGTCGGATATGAGAAACAGAGAAAAGTTTAGTGGGAAAAATCAGAGGCATTCTTTATCAGGAGATAGAGTTAGGGCATGCCTATGATTGCACGCTGTTTGGGTAGATTCTTGTATTCATCCTTCCTCTCGGTTTATAAGTACCACTTTTTCTTCCCCTTCCTTCCCTTCTCATTCTCTCTTGGGCATGGGCATGACTTCTCTTCCCTTTGCCTTTCTCTGGGACCTCAGTTGACAGCTCTGTCACACTCACCTTCTCTTCTGCCCAAGCTGCTCCCCCTACCCTTCTCCCACTTGGGCTTGCTGAGGAAACCACTGCTCCCCAGGCGCCCTGAGTGCCTCAGCTTTACCTAGGTACCTCCGGTGTATATTTCTTAATGGCTATATTTTAGGAGCGAAAAAGTCTCCCAGTGACCCCCTTTCATTTGTTGTCTGACCTGAATTAAGCTGCACAACTCTGATTAGAGACAAATCTTTCTTTTTCCACACTGTTGCTCTTTCTGCTGTCTCATTTAACACAGCTGGTATAAAATGCTAGAACTATTTAGCATAACAAGACCTATTTGCAAAAATGATGAGAAAATACCATAAAAAAGGCCAGAAATATATCCCCTGTAGGAGATGCTATTGTTACCCTGCTTAGATACGCTTCAGTGGCTGGTACTTGCTTCCCCCCTGCCTCCTGCCCAAGCTGCTTTGAGTGTGGCTGGTGACCTCATAGCTGCCTTCTTCCCTGGAGACTTGTCCTGTGGCCAATGACTGACAGGGATAGGGGTCAAGGTAGGGGGGAGCTGACAAAATGCCAGCCTCTTTACCTCAAGGTAGACCTAATGCTGTGGTGTGATTTGTGCTCCAGAACTTCCGGATCAACTGATGCTAGCCTCCAGCTGAGCCCACTCTTGGTCAACATTCTTTCCCTCTCATCTCCTCCCCTTCTCCTTAGAACACTCCCTCAGTAAATCACTTGAACCAAAATTTTTACCTCGGGCCCTGTTTCTAAGGAATCTCACCCAAGACATATATATATATTTTTAAATTAAAAAGAAAACCTTGGAATTATTTGGCTAAATCTTAATATACATGAAGTGACCAAAGATGGAATTGGTATTGATCCAAAACATTAGATTTGGCAAAAATGGCACAAAAACTTAAGATATTTCATAGCAAAACTTAAGAACTAAAGAGATATTATCTTTTGCCTCATTAGAAAGGGAATACTTTTTGAGGAGTTGCAAATATTTAAAATGTTATTAGCCTGGAGAAAATCCATGAGTAGGACTGCAGCAGTCTCCTTATTACTTACATTATGACTGGTTTTATAGTTTCCAAAGTAAGTTTCAATTTCATGACCCTGAGTCAATCTCATGACAATAATGACAAACAGGGATACTTATTAGCTGCATTTTCCACATATCAAGATTTTGTCCCAGAAAGCTTAAATGGCTTGATTATGTCTCACAGTTATTAAGTACCTAGCCCGTAGTTGGTGCTCAAACCCAGGTTTCTGTGAGAAATATGAGGGAAGATTTGCTGATTAATTTAAACCAAATTCTTACCTTTATCTTAGATGGAGTTTTCATAATTCTGTTATTAAGTCTATTAGGGTTGCACTTGTGATATACCTACTGATCTAGACTTAATCTTGGTCAGAGTTGTCATTTTCCTATTAAATGTGTGTATTAGTTATCCATTGTTGCATAACAAATTATCTTAAAACTTAGCAGTTTAAGACAACGAGCACTTATTATCTCATAATTTCTGTGGGTCCAGAATCAATAGGTAGTTTAAGTGCCTCTATCTCAAGGACTCTCACACAGCTACAATCAAGGTGTTGGCCAGGGTTGTGGTCTCATTTAAAGCCTTAGCTGAGGAGAGACTAGCTTCTAGCTCAGTCAGTCAGTTGTTAGAAGGATTTGATTCCTTGGGAGCTTTTGGACTGCAGGCTCCATTTCCTCACTGGTTACTGGCCAGAGGCCTTCCTCAGTTCCCTGGCATGTGGCTCTTTCCATAGGACAGCTCACAGTATGGCAGCTGACATTCTACAGAGTGAGCAGGTGAAGGAAAGAAAGAAAAGGTAAGGTGGAATTCAAAGCGTTTTTGTTACTTGATCTTGGAAGTGAGAGCCTGTCAATTTTGCTGTATTCTCTTGGTAAGAAGTGAGTCACTAGGTCCAGCCCACACTCAATGGGAGGGTATTACACATGGACATGCATACCAGGAGCCAGGGTGTCCTGGGAGCCATTTTAGAGGCTGCCTATTGCAGTGTGTCTCTTGGCTTCCTCATCTACAGGGCCCTGCAACTTGATCCAACCACTGTTTTCTGTATAAGGAAGTACTGGATTATTTTCAATATGTTAATTTCATGGGTTTAGGCATATGTGCTGTAGTTTAATGCGCTTCTCACTTGTTCTTCCTCCCACCCACTCTTCAATTTCTCTTCTCCTTTTGCTCTTCCTTTCTTGCTTCCTCTGTCCTCCTGCTTCTAACTCTACTCACTTCTCTTTCAAGCTCCCTGTTTTCTCTCTCCTCCCTTCTCATGCTCTCACGGTCACCTTCCTTTCAGAATCCAAATTCTCTGTGTCTGTTCCTGCTACCATGGCCCTTGTTGCTCCTCCATCTGCTCACAGGGACCATGGCCAACCGGCAATTTTAGATGCTGGCTCTTAAGTTTCTAAAGAAAATGATTCAATTCAACTCTTGGGTCTAGTCTTTCTACCAAGTTCCTCTAGGAAGATGACACCATGATGAAGTGAGACAAAGTGTTTTTTATAGAACATTGAAAATCCTGTTTTAGAAGTTGGGGGGAGGATTTTTTTTTCTGTATTTCTCTATGCATAATGTCAGATCTGAATTATATCTAGTGTTGTCTTGTGTGTTTTATGTTAAATTATTTTAAAAGATAAGATGATGAGAATGATGATGATGATGCAGGCTAAAGTACACGATCATATCACTTATCTAAAATTAGTTGTTTAATCCTGATGGTAGTGACTGCAACTTTTATCTCTATTTCCAGTATCTAGAATCATCTGAATGAATAAATGAATGAATGAATGAAGCACTATAGCAGAACTAAGTAGATTGGATAGGTTGGCTATTTTAGCCATTGAAGGTAGAGTAGAAATGGTTTTCCCAAATCTTATGTGAAATCCAGGGAAAATATTACTAGTATCTCTATTTGTATTTTTCAGCAATAGAAGATGCTGTCAAAGAAAGAAGACAAATTTGACCCAGCAGAGAGCACATTTCATATGTGGGATTAATGTGCAGTAATTAGCCTGTTTTGGTCTAGGATGACTGATAGTGATTCCATGGCCCATTTTCCTGATATTAGGCAAAGGTTCTTGGGGCAAAAATGTGATTAGAATATGTTCAACTTGATGACATGTATGTTAAAGCTATCGGCACATACCAACCAATTTTATTGCATGACCTATTGCTAGAAAACATCAAAAGTGGAGGTCAAATCATTTGAAGAATAGTTGTTTAGTGAGTTAGAATGAATTAAGTCTTTAGTGAATGCTGGCATCAAATTCTGTCCTAGTTTGTTGCTTGTCATGACCTATTCTCCATCTGGGATGCCCCAGGCACTCTTTTTGGGGACACTTGACCTACCAGTCATATTTCAGAAACTACTGATTTGGTGCTTGCTGATTGAGTTTAGACTCCAAGGAGTCCGATTGCTGGATTACATACAGACTAATGACCCATCAGTCGCTAAAGGCAAAAGCTTAAAGTGCACTAGTGAATTAAGCCATAGCATTGTCGGAAAGGAAGAATTTATTATGTCATTAAACTTGATTCAGTAAGTTTTGCTTCTTTAGATACACTTCACTGAGGGAAACGTAAGAAATTAATTAGAAACAAGTGTTATCGTTTTTCTTCCACTTTCCCAGGTAAAGGATATTCACATGAAATTAAGAGACAGAGTATTTCATTGGGATGAAAAGAGAGCCATTAAAAGGAATAATAAATTGTGAAAACTGGGCATGACTGTCCAGCCAGCCATGTACTTGTAAGTTCAGAGACTGTGCGTCAGCTGGTAAACACAGAGGAAAACCAGGCTTGCCTAATTTGATGACACCGTGGGTGAAGTTTTCAGGACTTTGCATACAATCTCAGAGACTCATTGATATAAAGATGTCAGCAGTAATCATGGTTGATGCTTAGAATTAAATGTGAAACTTAGAATGGGCACAAAATGGAGATCACAATGGAGGTTTTCTGCTTCAAATTTAGGAATTATAATGATACACAGAATATTCTCTTAATGTGAAGATTACCATAAGACATAAAAATGTAAGCCATTTGTTGTTGAATCTTTCTACACATACCTCATGGTTGCTTTATAGCAATAGATAAAATGTTTATAAATGGTAACTTGAGGATAATTGAGAAAATTGTGGAGTGTTTGTACCTTTTGTAATTTATCAATCAGAGTACTCTGACAATCCTCTCAGGCATTCTAAAATGAATATCTGTTATAGAGGTAAATGGTAAAAAAAAAAAAAAAGAATACATCATATCTATAGTGTCAGTTCTAATAATGGAGGGACTTTTAGTATTTATATTCTAGGGAACAAAATATACTTTCTGTTAGTAATTATGCAGTGGGATTAAAGAACAGATACTGGTCATTGTTTTAACTGAATACATTCCATAGCATATGACTTATGTCAAATAAAAGAAAATGAACTACAAGGGAGGTCTGTGTCCAAGGGACTATTTTAGTTTCATTAGAATTCTGTCCTGTCACAGGATATGCAATATTCTGTGCTCCAGATGAACATAGAAACAATAAGCAAAGCAGATTTTTTTTCTTTCATTCACTCCTAAAAGGTGATGGCTTTTTACAATTTTACAAAGTAAGGATTTTAAAGTCCATCTGATTTGGAATTTTCTCTTTTTTTCCTTCTTTCCTGCCTCCCTCTCACCCCATTTTCCTTTCTCCCTCCCACTCTCTTTCGTTCCCCCTCTTGCTTGCTCTCTCATGATGGAGTCACAAAGGTTATTTTTATTTTATTAGTAAAATTATTTTAATCTTGAACCATTACCAAGAATAACAGACCAAAACATCTCCCCTTCTAGTTATTCAATATTCTTAGTAATGCAAAGAATATATATAATATTAGCTTTTCCTTAGGATGTTCCCAAATTTAAGGTAAGACATACTTTGGGAGGAAAGAAAAGCTGAGGCGGAAAATTTGTCTGCTCTTGGTAGAGCTCCAATCTCCCCCAAAGATACTCCTTCACCCTCTCCCCAACCCCCCGCCCTGTGCCATAATTCCAGGATGAACATCTGGCTTGATTTCTGTGTCAACTGCTTCTTTGCCAAGAATTGAAGGTTATAAAAAGAGGTTACAGACCAAAGTTACCATGGCTGCCCACAGAGATTTCCTAAAGAACCACTAGGGCCTACTAGGGAGTGTCAAAAAGGAAAACAGTTTCCACTCATAAATACCATTTAAACATCTTCATGTATTAGAGAAACTAGGTTTTAATTCATATGTTTACACTTGTGGTCTTTATACCTACCTCGCTGAATTTATTGTGGGGGTTAATTGCATAAATGCATATAAGCTCTTAGAAGAGTGCAGGGAAAACCACTCTATATTCTCTTTCTTTTTTCCCTTCTCCTTCCCTCCCTTCCTTCCTTTATTCTAAGTTCAGTGCTTCTCAAATTTTAATGTTCATAAGACTGATCTGGGAATCTTGTTAAAATGCAGATATTAAGCCAGTAGGTCTGGGGTGGGCTCCGAGATGCTGGATTTCTAACAAGCACCCAGGAGACCTCACCCATGAATGGCAACCATTTAGGTAGTGACTTACCTGGTGGTTTAGTTACAACAGTGTCATTAAGTCTGTAAGGTTTTAGTTATGATTGGGTTATGGTTGTCTTTTACTAATGGTCTAGAGGCCTATGTACGAAAAGTTGCACAATATTATTTTATATGTTTCTTGACCGTAAACTCATTTGCAATCTTAAGGATTATGTGATGCAGCATAGGAATAACTGTAAAGTGTAATCCATGATCTAAAGTCTACCCCATAACTCCTCCAACCCTCCAGGTGATTCTTATTATCCTTTGGGAACCATTGAGGTACTTGGGAGAAATGGGTGCTCTGTGAGAGTAAAAGTTTGTTTTGTAAATTCAAAAAACATTTTCGGTTTTGGCAAATTCAAAAACATATCTGGTTTTATTAAAAGAAAGTGTTCACAATGAAGCCTAATTGGTACCTCTCTGAGAAACCTCTTAAGGATTTTACTGCAGGGAAGGTATTTAGCGAGATCCAGGTTCTCTCCCTGATCAGCAATAGGTAGCTGCTGGAACATTGATTGCACTGTTATTCATCCTGGCACAAGCTGTGACCTGCCAACCAGTGTTGCCTGTACTGTTTATTTCAGGTGCTCGGTTGTGAATATTATGCCCAAGCCTTTTCCCTCTACAAGATTTTCATCCATTTTTCTTACTGTGTTGCACATATCCTTAGATATCAATAGGAACTTATCACTCTGATTTAGCATCTTTTCTTGCATTGTACTTTGTCTTTCACTTGATTCTCTGTAGCCCCAGCTTGACTGTACTGGTTGCTAATATAGGGACAACTTAATTTGGAAAAGCAAACCAAATAAAACTTGTGAAACAACAGCATTTTTTGGTCTGATCCTGCCTCTCTAATGATCAATGACTATAGAGAAAATCCAGGTGGAAATTAAGATTTTAGAATGATTCCCTTCTGGAAAAACAAACAAGCAAACAAACTAGCATTGCAAAGATAAAGAGAAAAAAATCCAGCAGCTCTACTACCTTTTTTCTGAGTGTCATATCCTTAAATTTGCCTTAAGTATATTATTCTATGGCCAGTTCCCCTACCAGCTAATTATTTCAAATGACCATGATGGAGATACGGATTTTCCTATCACCTGTGTATTTTTCACTATGCTAACAGCTCACTTATCCTGGGATGTGGATCAAATATAATCAGAAGATTGTCGTAAATAAGGAAGCAGCTACAATGCATATGTCTCGTGCATGTAATAGACTTACGTACCTCGTTCATTGACAGCAACCATAGACCTTCACTCATTAAGAGTTTAGTTTTCTAGCTTGGGTATCTGGTTTCCTGGCTAACATTATCGTAGAAGCAACAAGTTGGAAGAGAATAAAGATTGCTTTTAGAATAGCTTGCTTTATGAGTAACATGGCAGCTTCTGGTAAGGGAGAAGGTTTTTTGAAAAGCCTGCAAAAAGACACAAAAATGGAAAAAGAAATTGTAATCTTAAGTATTTGCTCTGGAGGCAAATGGCTGGCTATATATCGGGGCTATATTACAATGCAGTTCAATCATTAATGGCCATAATAGTGTTCTAGAATAATTAAGACAGGCTAAACTTGTCCATGATTTATTCCTATTTTGGGAACTAGGACATTTACTATATAGTCTTAAAACACTTCTATACAAATTGTTTTTAAAATGTGATAGAGGGTTTATTTTTAAAGAAGTGGATCTTTTTTTGATGCTGCCAGATAAATCAAGCATTAATGTGTTTTTAATTTAAATTTTTTTCAATATAAAGAATAGAATGGATTATGAGTGAAAGAAAGACGTTTAGAAGATTCAGTTCCACGAGCGTTTCAGTTTTTTATTTATATTCAAACTTTTGTGGAAAAGTAAATCTTATTCTTATCCTGGGAATGGAGTAAAATGGAAATAGGGAGGAATTCTGACTCAAAGTTGGAGTTTTCAAACCCACACATCAGCAAACCTGACAGGATTTGTGAGTTAATATTTATCCTGCACCTTGATACCTTCGGATGAAAAGTACTATGCAAATACCAAGCCCTGTAGACTCTGTGGAATTTTCAATCCTTACAATTTTCTAACAGCAAACCACCCAGGGGCTTGTTGGAGAGGTGACTTCTTGTGCAGAATCACAACAGCATTGGTTTATGCTGGTGACAGTTCTTACCTGTTTTCTTTCTCAGACTGTAGCTAAAGTTTTAGATCACCAGTGATGTAAACTATTTTTTTTCTTCAGAATATTTTGGCAGAAACTTCAGGTATGAATAGCCTGAATAAAAAATTATTTGTAGTCAAGTCCCATGAATTCATAAAACTCAAGGTTTGGTCTTGCCACTAGTGCCTGACTCTAGCAGTAGCTGCCTCTCTGCGGTGGGTCTCTGAGATGTGCACCAGGCCTTTCTTTACCTGTCGAGCTCAGGCAAGGGGAGACTGCTCTAAAGAATCTTTATAAGCTGGTGCTGTTATGGAAAGAGGTGTTTACTTATTTACATTTTTTTTTGTTTAACTGGAAGATAATCCATAATATACAAACACAGCTCAGAAGGCAAAATAGTACAGAAGAAATCTTTCTTACTTCTACAACAGTTGCATTAGTTATGGTCTATTATATGTTTTCAGAAATCCAGCATTTTAATGACCACAGTTCAACAGTTTAGGAAGTAGCCCGTCAAACACTGAAGCTGTGAATTTTGTTAGCTCTCTCATAGAAATAGGATGTAGAATTACCGACTTCAGTAAGTAAAAAATAATAACATTCTCTCTCTCTCTGTCTCTCTCTCACACACACACAGTCTTACACATTCACAAACATACTGGTTCTTGCCCCAAACTTCACGTAGAAAACAAAGTTTAAAATTCTTATAAGAAGGGACTAATTTTTTAAAAGTTAGATTAAGACAATAATGAGCTGATATTAATAAGTAATTGATAAGTTAATAGTGCTTGCATAGATACAGAGGTTTAAAGACTTTCCCAAAAATGTAAATACCAATTCCAACTGTGTCCCTGTTTCAGGCATTGCACTCTTCTCCCCACCCCATGTCAGAAACAGAATTATTTTCTCCTTCAGACAAAAAGAGTTTCTATACATGTGGTCAAAATACAAGAAATAGATATTGGGAAGCTTCAGGAAACCAGGAAGAATAATTGTTATAACAGTTAACCTAATGTGTAGTATATGGCAAATACTGCCCCAGTCTCCCCCTCACACCTCCTCATCCTGTCCCTCACCCCACCTGGAATCATACACACAAATGCAGAGTATTTTTGTTGTCTTTGCTTTAGGGTACCCACAGATCATGATCCTTTTTCTGACTACAACTTTTGAAGTGTTTTACTTTCTCCCTGAAGATTTTTTTCCCCCAACACTATTTGCATATAGAGCAGTTGGTCTTTCAGGCTGTACTCTATATTGTTGTCTCTGAATCTTTCTAACATTGCAATGCTAGTTGCTGAAGCTTGGAGTCGCCCAGGTGGTAGTTATTAACTGACGTGTCATGGTTCATGGTGAACAAGCTAGGTCAACAAACTTGTTTTTCATCATGGCTGGTTTTAATTTGAAAGGAAGCTTGTTACCTATTTGATAATGCTTCACTGAAGTTCACCTATTTCAGGTAGATTAATAGCTTGTTCAGGGATGAGGAGCCCAGGGGCCCTGTTGTAACCATGTGCTGTAGGTTCAAGGTTCAAACTTCAGAAAGTATAAAAGTCCTTGTTTTTCATCTACCTATTTGCCAGTGCATGCCTCAGTGAACTTTTATACTTGGTAACACTTGAACAATCACAGGTTTGGTACCTTATAGTCATATTAGAAGCTGTGTTATATAATTAAGAAAGAGATGTGCCCTGTTAGTACTTTCCAGATTGGAAGACTTTTCAATTTTGAAGAACATGGAGTTGGTGGGGGTTTAAAAATTATATATATATTCCTGATCATTCACTAGGAAAAAGATTAAACTCTAAGGTGAAATGTTAAATTCTAGACAAATTTATAAACACTATAGGTAAGTATTAGATTGAAGTAAATAGATGAGAAAAGGCTGTTCATGTCTGGGCCAATTCACAATGGTGACAGATCAATAATTCCTAAAAATGAATGTCTATAAAACACATTTATACTACATTTTAAAATTTATAGTATTTACTGAAAAATTTTCTTCTTTTTAGAAAGGGGAGTTTTATCACATTTGTTTCCTTTAAGTCATTGATGCAATAGATCAGTGGGCATGAAAGGCATATCATCTGGCTCTATCCATCTGAAGAAGAAAAAAATTCAACCTTATAATATGATTCTTATGAATTTCAATGTAGCTGAAGTTCCCACTCAGATTTTGCTCCTGAAGCATTTAAATTCAACTCTACTATTTGAAGATTAGACCACAATGGAAATATGATGTCTCTGTACTGAGAGCAGGTTGGCAGTCTTTTAAATTGATAGGTTTCTAAAGAAACTCTCCATTTAAAATAAGGAGCTGATATTTGGATCTCCTAACCAGTCTGAAATGTAGTTTACCTACATAGATTGGCTATCTAGGAGCTTGTAAACAAATTCATAAATTTGTCATGCTGATTATAGTGTTGGCAAACACAATGGCTGATCATGTTATAAATGTTTATCAACACCCGCACTCACCCACCTGCTAAGAGGTGCTACGCTTTAATGAAATTGTTTGAATATCAAGGCTGGTTGCTAAGATACAATGTTCTTGTTACCAGGGATGTGATGCTTGCAGATTTCTGTTATCAAATAATGATTAGAGATGTGCTAACCTCAAGGTGCTCAGTGCAGTGAAAGGTTTACTGAGCTACAAATTAGTAAACTGTCTGCTTGAGCAGGCACTGGCAGAAGAAACATGTGCCTCATCCATACACGACTGGCATTTTAAAAGAAGACAAGAGAGGACAGGGAGTGCGGCCATAAACGATGGATCCTTGAAAGTTTGCCATGGAAAGGTTTTACCTACTCCATTGCCCAGCATGATATATCTTTAGCCAGCTGGGGAATTTGTTGAAATCCATTGCAAATAACTCCTTTCTTATGAAAAATCTCTTCTTCACATTTCTGTTAATTGGTTGTTATGGAATTATTAACATTAAACGTGTCACATCTTTTCGTGAGAAATAAAAGTAAATAAAAGTGTAATCCCACAGACTGGAAATGTATTTTAACACAAACACATTTTCAAAGATGACACCAGGTTTAAAAGACCTGTTGGTATAACTGTCATCTTTTGTGTGATGAATTCTGCCAATAATGATCATAAAATGTCATGTAATTTTTTATGTTGAGAATTTAGTCCTCCAGAAGATTTAATATATCAAATATCAATATGTGAGTGTTGGAATGTTTCTTTTTGTTTTCATCTTATCTCAAATAGTACAATGGTGATGACTAAAGCCATATTGCCACGTTGGTCTGGTAGTTCATCTCATTGAATTAGGACCTGAATTGCAATATTACACTTATACTGGGAGACTTTGAACACAACACTTTCACATTGAAAAAAATCTATGTGATTTTATGACAGTCCCTGTAATTCCTGAGTGTTCTACTTATAACCAGTAATATTTCAGAAATGTGTGGGTAGCTATACTTCTAGTGTCATGTATAACTTTTGTTTGTAAGAAATTTCAATTACTAGGATCACAGATCTAATGGTTGGTAAATTGACTCTTGAAAGTTCCCCTAATAAAAATGGAAATTGTAGGTATATTTTTAAAATGAAAGTGTTAAAATCGAATGATTTCAGCTGTAACATCTGGCCTTCCAGTAGATCATGAACCTTGGGAAGAGCGGAGACTGAGTCTGTTTTTGCTCATCACTGTCTGGTCATTCCCCAGAAGAATGCCTGCACAAAAGAGATGTCCTGTGAATGACTGAAAGATATCTACCTCTAGGAAAATTTCACTGATATTCATAGCAGATAATTGGGAGTTTTGTCAGTTAAACTCTCCTGCCTTTTTTATAGAGTATGAAAAGATCTGAAGGAAAATATGACACTATTTTATCTTTATGAAATAGATTTTATATATGTCAATTTTATAGGTAAGGAAATTGAAAGAATAAGCTAATGAATTTCACAATAGCACACAACCAAAGTAAGGCAAAGCTGGATGCAAAACTCAGGTCTTTTGCAAGTCTAGTCCTGTTTTCAGGAACCCCACCTGCCTTTCTGTTATTGTCAGAGCTGAGTGGAGAAGATGGGGCTAACAATTATGTAGCCATGGATGAGAACACATTTAAATTCAGCAAACATTGTGTATCTACTTGGTATCAAACATATAGGTAGTCATGTAAAAATTAAAAAGAAATAATTTATAAAGTCTTTGTCCATAAGAAGTTTTCAGTTTATTTGTGGAGATATCATAGGTTGACTTTAAAAGAACCAGTGGACCAAATATGAGTGCCAGGGAAAATATGTTTAGCCTGAACTCAGTGTGGGTGAGGTTAGGTGAAACCAGTTTAAAGGATAGGTATTTGGTTGAAAGATGTGGCTCTGTTACCAGTGAGATCTAGCTTTGAATTCTTGTTCTCCCACACACTGGCTATGTAAATTCAGCCAAATTTCTTAACCCCTGAAAGCTTTTCTCTTTTTGTTACAGTTTTCTCGTGGATCACATTAGGTCAGGCAGATAATGTGCTTCACACATAGTAAGCAGTCAGTACACGTAATTCATTTCTAAGGCACACTCATTGTTTGTGCCTTACAGAATTGAGCTTTCTTACACTTTCTCTAGCCCCAAAATGACTTCTGAAGCTTAAGTTTCTCCTCTTTAATGAGATACTTCATTTGTTTTTATACTGTCCAAAATTGAGTTCGATGGAACAGATTCATATTTATTGATGAATACAAAAGAGACATTGTAAAAATATTCCCATGTTCTTATCATATGACATTTACACTTCAAATAGATTTATGAGCTAGTGCGTGGTTAATTATAGCTATGCAGAGATGGATATGTAAGCGTTGCCTGGGCGGGTTTGTGCTGTCATGGTGGGAGTGACCAGAGCTGGGTGGGGTTATCTGAGAGAGACTTGTTCTTTGCCTACTCATGGAACACTTCTGAGGCTTTAATGAGAAGCTAGATCTAAATGTCAGAAGTGGATCCAAAGTCAAGATAATTCAAGTTACAATGTGACACCCTATTTCAAGGAAGAAGGAGTAAGCAAACAAACAAGCCAACAAACATCTTAAAGTTTTCAGGACTATTGTGCTTGCCAATGATGCCACATGTACTGACTTGTCTTGGAAATTAACCAGTGTTGATTTTAGCAGCACATTTCTCTACTTTCTCTGATTTCTTGTTTTACCATAATTCAATGGTGTTTTCTTTCTTCTGGGGCTTCTCAGTGCTGTACTTGCAGAGTATTTCATCTTTTGTCTAAATAAGAACACTAAATATTTGGCCCACTGGCTCAGAAGCCAGTTTCTCTAAGCCAAAAATTGTCTCTACTGTCTAATTTTTAAGGCTATATTTTAAAATGCTTCTTATTCACTAGTGAGAAAATTACAAAATGCACTATTAAAAAAACATGAGGTTTGTGCCACTTAGAGAATGTATTCTATGCACCAAAACACCCATTGTTCATATTTAGAGATGCCCCTAAATATAGATGTACTGAACTACCTACATATAATTCAGATCATGTCAAAGCACAAACCCCTCTCAGTGTGGGGTAGTGTGGGCATTTTGTTATCTACAGCAGCTGTTGCCTCTTTTTGAGGGTAAAAAACCTACTCCTGTTTAAATTTATGTTGCATTGAGCAAGTTGTATTGCTTGCGATTATATGTGGCTCAGCTGTGTCACGTGGCATGACCTGCTATAACCTGCCTTAATGCAGTCCACATGTTGTACTGAATGACACACATTAAAACATTCCACTTCTCCACGGAACTGTGTGAGCAGGTGATTTCTCTAAATGGCAGACACTCGCATGCTTGTATTTTAAACCTCCACCAGTTTAGCTAAAAATATCTTCAAAAGCCCACCCAAAACATTTCCCATGGTTATTTTTGCAAATCGTTGGGTGACTTACAAAGAGCAGGGAGGGATGCATAAGAGGAAGTTTTAAATTATTTACATAATTTGATAGAACGGTGCCTCCTTTAAAAAATCTACTTTGTGGAAGTCACAAAAAAGAACTTTACTTCACATAATCAGAGTCCTAGGGAGGGGACCCAGTCATATGATTATTAGCTTGCTGCTGCTTGGATTCCAGCAAGTTGATGATTATATTTCTCATCAAGCTAAATGTAAAAATAATGAAAAATTACTGTGTCCCAGCAAATAACCCTCATAGGAATGCACACTATTTTTACCAATATTTTTATCCGTCCTGTGTGAGAACAGAGGGCACCATTTGTCCTGAATTCACCTTGAAGTGTTTGGTCATCAGTGATAAAATTTTGTATTGAGCCACTGGTTCATTCGGTGACCAAAGGAACACATTGGTAGCACAATTTGGAGCAGAATTCTTCTTTGTTATTAAGCAAACTAACCTAAACGAGATCTAACATATATATAGTCCCGGTTTCTCCAGCATCATGCTCTTACCAAGTGAGGCAATTAGCCAGTTGTGTGGCATGGAAAAGAGATCTGAGCACCGTGAGCAAGCACAAGTCTGGGAGTTGAGCATACTGCTCAAATGCCAGTTGTAGTTCCAGCATGTAGTAGCTGGGCAACCCGGTGCAAATCACTTAACCTCTCTGAGCTTTCTCCTCTTCTAAAAAATGAAACGGTAACATTATGCATACTGTAGGATGGCTGTAAAGAGGAAGTTAGCTAAATTATGTGAAATGCCCTGTAGAATGCTTGATATATATAGGAGGCATTCAAAGTGAGTTGCCACTAGCTTTGTTAAGTTCAAATACAGAAAGATAAAACCAACAACTCCTCTCAAGTAATCTGAGTAAAATAAATCTACACATTTACAAGAGACTCCAAGATCTCCTTTGCTTCTTTTTTTCTAGACATGTTTGAGGCCCCAGTGTATCATTTAAGTCAGTTCTGGGCACTTATTTTCTGAGAAATCTTGTTTTGGGTTTTAGAGCCTTTGTTTCCATTTTCCTTTATTTTTATCTAAAGTATTTGAAAATGTGAAAGACCAGAAGACAAAGTGCTGCAGCAAAGAGAAGAAATAAAGCATTTGCTTACTTGAGACATTAATTTTCACGATGTAATGTATACAGTTTTAGCCTAGTGTTGCCAAGATCTCCAATACTGTTTGGCTCACTGAAGACAAAATACTAGGTTAATTGAGCCTATCAAGAAAGGTAATTATTTCTCAGTAGAGTACCTATTAATGATTAAGTAATTATCATTTGGAAAGTGCATTTGTACCAAGATATGTCCATATTGGGTGGGGCATAGATGTAACACAGCAAAAACACAAATCTGGTGGGTTGGATTTGGTTGATATTTAACATAAAGTTGAATGGGAAAATGGTTACTGTATTGGAAAATTTACTCTTTGCCCCTAAAAAAAAATAAGATATAACCAACTTAACAGTTATGGTTCTTTCCTTCTAATAAGAGTATAAGAGTAAAGGTGATATAGAATGTTTTTCAGTCATTTCTGAGGCTGTAACTTTATCATTATTACCAACCATTATTTTCTTATGTGCAGATGAAGTTCACATCTTCTCTGCTCTTAGTAGTTTTCTTCTTTTTTCCCTTTGACTTTTGGGGGACTTTTCTCAAGTTAAATATAAGGTTTTTCTGCTTTCTCTCCATATTTACGTTTTCTTTGAGCTGCTTTTTGTGTTTTTTGTTTGTTTGTTTGTTTGTTTTACCTTTTATATAGTATGTTTTAGAAACAAAATAGTTTACTGCACTTCATCTAATATGACAAAATTGGAACTAAGCAGCTGGGTTGGTAGCTGATTCATAGTAGATATTCAGTAACTTCGTATTGAATGGATGAATGGATGAGAAAATGAAGCAATGAATTAAGGAAAGCAGTATGAAAGAAAATATGGTTTGTAACGAATGATATATGCCATTGTAATTGTTATATTTCTCACAGTTATTGTTATGCTGCTTTTTGAGTTTTTCTTGAGACATGCAGCCTTCCATTAATATATGTATTTCCTAGATTAATAATAAACCTGATAAAAGCCTTCACTTAAAAAATTTGAATTTTGCCGGGCATGGGAGCTCACTCCTGTAATCCCAGCACTTTGGGAGGCCGAGGAGAGTGGATCGCTTGAGCCCAGGAGTTCAAGACTAGCCTGGGCAACATGGTGAAACCCTGTCTCTTTAAAAAATTAGCTGGCCCAGCACTTTGGGGGGACGAGGTGGGAGGATCACAAGGTCAGGAGTTCAAGACCAGTCGGGCTAACATGGTGAAACCCTGTCTCTACTAAAAGTACAAAAATTAGCCGGATATGGTGGCAGGCGGCTGTAATCCCACCTACATGGGAGGCTGAGGCAGGAAAATTGCTTGAACCCGGGAGGCGGAGGTTGCAGTGAGCCAAGATCACACCTCTGCACTCCAGCCTGGGCAGACAGGGCAAGACTCCATCTTGGGGCGGGGGGAAAGGGGCGGAGAAATTAGCTGGGCATGGTGGTGCATGCCTGTAGTCCCAGCTACCTGGGAGGCTGAGGTGGGAGGATCACCTGAGCCCAGGAGGTCGAGTCTGCAGTGAGCCATGATCGTGCCACTGCATTGCAGATGGAGCAAGACCATATCTCAAAACAAACAAAACAAGAAGGAAAAGGATAGTTGGTGAGATGGAAGCAACTGGCCTGAGTTTTACATGTAAACATGTTATTGTACTTCTGGAATGTTATGCACAGGTGGTAGTCTGAGTTTCATAATAGGGAACACTACGATTTTCATTAATAAATCACCTTTACAGAAGCACATGTGTTAAATATATGAGGGTAGGAGGTTGACAGTTTGGTTTGGGAAACTGGCTGTAATTTGAAAAGAGCTTCCTGTTAATGTCTATGTTTTATATAATACATCTACTAGACCTTATCAATGAAGTGGGAGATACAGAGGGGAGAATTGTTTTTGAAGGGGGAAACTTTGGTAAACCTGGCTACAAAAGTGCATGGCTACAATTATAATTTCTTTTTTTCAGAAATGCAATTTAAAATAAATAAGGATAAGCATTCTGTTTATATATCATCTAGTCTGAGCCCTTTCTTTTACAGGTGAGGAGAGTGAGATGTAAGGAAGTTCTACTACTTGCCCAAAATAGCACTAATAGTTTACGGCATAAAATGTCAACTGAGGTCTTTTGACTCCCAGTCCAGTGCAACTTTCAGTACATGACATTTCCTCTCAGTTTATTATGAAATAGTCAAATGATAGCATTCTCAATAGCAAGGTAGCCTTTGTGCTATACTTATTACTTGTCAACACTGTGAAGAAGGAGGACTGGGAAATTAAAGGAAAACTAAAATAAAATAATTTATAATGTGACTGAGATTGAAATAATACTCCAGTTTGAAAGCAGTACAAGAAAGGACGTACTCCAAACTAACTTATGTTCACAGAAACCAAATTGTGCAATTCACATTGAGAAAGGAAAGGGCTGGTGGGGAAGTGAGACTTAATGTAGAAAATGGCTTTTGAAGGGACAGTAATGTTTGCATAGTTGGGGAGGAAGAAGGATATCCAATTAGGGGGAAAAACCTGATATGAAAGTATGTATACTGTAAATGGGCCTATTGCACTGCTGGCTGGGCAGTAGCCAGGGGTTCGGAAAAGGGAAAACAGGTTTTGATGTGTAGAGACAAGTGAGATTGACCTATGTGGTGTGTTGGGAAGATCATAGACTTCAGAGCCAGATACACCTGAGTTTAAAGCTGCATCCATCATTTAACAATTTGGCAACTTTGCACAAGTTACTAAACACTCTGAGCTTTGGTTTCCTCTTCTGTATAATGAACATAATACCCACAGAGCTGTGTCAAGATAACATATAAAGTGTTCAGAGGGCCTCCCGCATAATAGGGGCGCAGTAAACATGCCTCTTTACCTTCTCCCTTCCATTGGTTTCTCTCTAATGCATGGCATACAGTTCTAAGAAATATATATCAAATATGAAGTATATATTGAATAATATATATGAGATATATTAACAAATATATGTCAACTATATAAGATGAGACAGTCACTATATTGGTTCTGGGACTATTACAGAAACAGTGCAGAGAACTGTCCAAGATCAGAAGTATATTCTGTAGCAGCACTGAAGAGTGAGAATGACTGGGCCATCTAGCTAGAAGTATACAAGCTTCACCAAGTTAATTTTTGGTCCAAAGAACTAGGCTAAGTGTTGTGGAGAGAGATGTTTGATTGATCTTTTATTTTAGCCAAAAATTATTTGCAGAGCATGACACAAGTACTTAGCCAAGATCTATCTGCAGAGCATGCCATAAGTACTACATTATGTATCCAGAAGGTGAAATTTAATGATTCCAAGTACATGGATTACTTTTATAGAATAGTCAGCTTTATGAGCACTTAACGTCTATGAAGTATATGTATGAGTATTCTGTGGTTGATATGCTAATTCTTGCTTCTTGCTAATTGGAAAAGTGTGCATAAGGACATATGAATTGTGGGAAGGGTCCTATTTACTCTCAAACTTTAAGGAACTTGTATAGAAAAACACTGATTCAATTCAAATGGATTATGGTAATGGGAACAGTTTTGGGTGAATTTTAGGTTTTCCATAATTCCACAAATTAGCCCAGTCTCTCTTTTTTGGCTGATCAATATCAGTCTGTATTTTATTGTCGACAGCAATTCTGTGGGGACAATCACTGCAAATACGCATTGGCCACATCATACATAATTATAGGACAGTTTAAAGATTTTAAATGACACCTGTGGCTTGTTCATATATATAAAGCAGTTTTCCCATGGATCTTGAAAATAGTAGGTTTTAGGTACTTTCACTCATTCTCATCCATGACTGTGAACCTAGGATTTTTTATAAACCAGGGGCTATTATGGAATCCTCCCCCTATTTGGAATAATGAAAATATTTGAACGAATGTCATCAAATAGGTATCAATGCAATTCTGCCAAACTGACTTCTTATATCAAAAGGCCTACATTTAACAAAGGTATAAATGCAACTTACTTAAAAAATATGAGAATTAAGCATTGTAAGAAAAGTAAATTAAAACAAGTAAGAATAATTTCAGTTTAGAAAACCTTAACATGGCGAGTTTCTTTTGTCCCTATAATTCAGTTTTCCCAACATTTTCTGTAACACATGAGTCCCTGAGGGTAAGGCATACCTGTCTGGAGTTCTTTTGGCTCTGTTCTGTGTATACATATTCCATACTTTCCAGAAGTTACAATGTGATTCTGTGTTTGATAATCTGGTATAATAGGCATTGTTGTGGTAAAGAGCTTTCCCTTTATGGAAAGTAATGAGACCACATTTGTTCCTTTTTCACTTTTTCATTTCGACGATGTAAATGCAGGTGGTGCCTGGTGTTCTTGGGGCCATCTCCCTCTGGCTTTATATGTCGAAGAAGTCGTATCGGATTTCAGTGTCAACTTTTCAGTTTTATTCAAATATTTTGACATTCAGGCACATGGCAGACATATCTTGTCTTTGCAGAGGTTGTTTTTTAAAATAGGGAAGAGGTGAACTGATGAGAAAAAGTGTAAAGAAAAAACAGTTAATAGATGCACTATTGAAATTTATAATTTTTTTCTTTTAAGATTGTGCATGGTGATAATTCCTGATCATGAGGCAGAGAAGAAGTTTACCATTTTTTTTGATGGCATACACTTTTTTTTTGCTCAGTAGTGTTTTTAAGATACACATTTTCATGTTTTTTTCTTTTTCTCAAAACCCTCTGTATATATTTTCTCTTCGCTTTCTAATATATTTTCTACCAGACACCATATGGTTACTTCCCAGACTGTGGGCTTCACAATTTTATTTAGTTTACCTTTACTGCAAAATCATTATAATTAAGAAAAAAAAAAAAAAACTTAGGGATTTCCTATGTCCCAGTAAAAGAAGGATCAGCTAGGCTGTGCTGTTTAGCAAAAACCTTCACAGTTCTCATGTCTTAAATTACAAGGTTGGCTGGGCGTGGTGACTCATGCTTGTAATCCCAGCACTTTGGGAGGCCGAGGCAGACAGATCACGAGGTTAGGAGTTCGAGAGTAGCCTGGTCAACATGGTGCAACCCTGTCTCTACTAAAAATACAAAAATTAGCTGGGCGTGGTGGCGTGCCTGTAGTCCCAGCTACTCGGAGGCTGAGGCAGAAGAATCACTTGAACCCGGGAGGCGGAGGTTGCAGTGAGCTGAGATCATGCCACTGCACTCCAGCCCGGGCGACAGAGCGAGACTCTGTCTCAAAAAAGAAAAAGAAAAAGGAAAACAAAAACAAAAAACAAGGTTTTGTTGTCACTTATGCTCCTTGCCAGTCATAGATCAGCAGAGGTGTTCTGCTCATTGTAATCACTTAGGATCCCATACTTATCCTGAACATTTTCAGGCTTCCTACAAGAGGAAAAAAGAGAATTCTGAGAGGTTCTGAACTAGAAATTATATGGTCCACCCTATAAGTGGCACAGCTCATATTTACAACACATTACACAGAACTACTCACATATTCCTGTATAACTCAGGAGATCCAGGAAGTACAGTTCTGCCATGTGCTTGGATCGGGGTGGGCTGGAACTGCATGAAGTGCTATAGCAGGGAGATTGCTGTGGTACCTTGATGTTACTTAGAGGTCCTGAGTCTCAGATGGAAGCCTAGCGAGAGTCTTGGCTTTGTTCGGCAGCTCTGAAGATGACTGGCATCTGATAGAGGCTACCCTATAGCCAGTGAAGCTCCACCATGCCTTGCACTTGTGGTTTGGACTCCAAGCATGCAGTAGTGTTTTGGCTTCATTCTAAGAGTGGAGATAGCATCACCTAATGATGTTAAACACAGGCTTTTGAGCTAGAGAGTCCTGGATTTGAAGCCTCAAATCTACCATTTACTGTCCAAGTCTTCTTTGGAGGGTTATCTAATTCTCTGAATATTAATTTCTTCATCTTTAAATTGGGGATAATTATAATATCAATAAATATCATGTTTATTGTTCACTCCTTTCTCCATATTGACAAAAGTGTAAGCTTTATGAAGGCAGGGATTTTTGTCTATTTTTGCCACTGATTAATTGCTAAGTTGTTAGAACATTGCTTAATACATAAAAGGTACTTAATTTTTGTTGAATAAATAAATAAAAGCAGAGGGCTTTTATGAGCATCAAATGAGGTCATATATCTGAAATCCATTACAGTGACTGGTACATATTTAGGGATCAATAGATAGTAGCTATTAGTTTTTACAATTCTGGAAGAAAATGAAGAGATAGGTTGAGGTTTGCAGATAATAGGAGAAATCTTTCCTAGGTCTGTTTATAGCAACATATATTGCAGGGAAAAGCCAAAGTTAAGTAAACTGTGTGGTGTGTTTGGAGGTCCAATTTGATTTCAAATTCAAGAAATATATTTGTATCCTAGAGAACTTCCAGAAATCTGGGACATTCTTGTGACTGGCATTGTTTTGCAACTGTCCGGCATAATTTGTTGCTTTTCTTGCTGTCAGGACAAACTGCAAAAGAGTCGCATCGAGTTGAGACTTCTCCAAGGGCCATGGGGTTGACATCTGTATTCTCAGGTTTGATAACTTCTTCTTAAATCATCTGACCATCCATCTATCCATCCATTGAATTCAATATTCAATAAATATTTATCAAATACCTACATTGTTCCAGGGAGTGAAACTTTCCTCCAAAGTTTCTTCTTCTTGTGATTTTATTTTCTGGTAGGATAACAGAGATTTTAACTTTAGTATTTGAAGTAATGACAAAGATGCATAGTTCAGATTACCATAGAACCCTTCTGGCAACCCAAGTGCCCTATTATATGACAGTGCGTTCTTTCCCATAGAATGATTATATATTTTGCACAGCTTTGTGGGTGAACTAAACTGAACTAGAAATCCAGCGAATATTCTAGCAGATTGAGTGATTATGATGCTCACCCTTCTGTTGTCATCACTTGTGGACAAGGGTTGCCCTGATTAGCACCACCACTACATTTTTGGTGCTAAGTGTAGTTAAATTTCATATCAAGAGTTTAAAACTTGAGAAATTGTTGGAACACATTTTTATTTTGAATATTTGTAAATGGTTCAGCATAAATACAAAAAAAATTTATCTGCTGTATTTATTTATGATACTTCTCTGTTGAGAAACAATAATCTTTCTGCTTCTTAATCTAAATTGAACTGCAGTGTACCAATAAAACAAGTCACAACATAAAAGTAAATTTTCTCCGTATAAATAATTAACTCTTGAAGATTTATTGGCCTTTCTCTATTTCCCCTTTTCTCTGAGTGGTGTAATCCAAACAAAATGTTGCATTTATTCTTGTCTGATAAAATATTCATAAAAGAAACCACTACCTTTGAATTTGGATTAAGAAACTATGAAGAAAACATGATTATGAAAGTTGACCCTTGTGGTAACTACTACCTAAAGCCCATTAGCTGAAACCAACTGTCTGCAGGGAATCAACTTTTACTTTACCTTTATTTTTGTTCCTTGGTTCTTATTAAAATTTTTATTGCCTTTAAACTACTTCATGATTTTGAAACAAACAAAAGCAAGTGATTAGTTTTGTGTTTTCATCATATATAGGCTATAATAAGTAAGCCAGGACTTTGCTAAAAAATCATCTTGAATGATCTGAGTGACTTTGGAAATAATGAAGACAATCAGGAAAGATTTCTCAGTCCCACATAAGCAGATTTTGCTGCTGTTTAAGTAATACTTAGAGTTGAGATTTTGATATTTTATGGTTGTTTGGTGCTCTTTGTCATATGGAGGGAAATGTATCTGAATCAATGCTCAAGGCACACTCGCTGCCCTGCCCCTTGTTTCTTCATGGGTTCATGTTCATGTGTAGAACAGCAGGTTTATCTTGGCTTTAGCTCTTATCGAGGCTAGAGGATTCCAGCAAGACTAATAATATTCTGGTGCCCAGTTAGGAAACTGAGTTTACTGTGAGAAAAGTTCTATTGTTAGCATTCTAAAAACCCCAAAGTCTGTAATGATGGACAGAACACAGTAAGTGTTCTTAAGAAAGGTAGATCTCGATCTATGATGCTATTTTTGCCCTTTACAAAAGATCTAAAATGGATGATTATATAACCAATCGCTTGATTGTTCTTTGGAGTATGTCGGTTGGAGGAACAAATAATCCTTTGTGCTTTGGCTCGTTTTATAATAAGTTTTTAATTTTATGATAATCCTCAGTTCAAAAATGAAACCACCTTTCACCTGCAAGGGAAAGCCTAGCAGAAGAATCACTGGGTCGCCTCTGTTTGCTGATAACATTTTCAGTGGATAGTGTTACGCCTATGTTTTAGTGTGTGGTTGACACATTATTTTTCTTGAGAAGCTGAATATTTTGCTTTGAGATCATGCTCTTTTTAATTTTTTTCATATAACAGTGTGGTTTCTTTTATAAAATAATGATGAGAATAGAAGATGGCAAAGTAAAGTTTTTTGCCATGTAGGTCCCTTATTTTTTCTTGAAATAGGTCAATTCACAAAATTTAAAAGTCTGGGAACCAGTGAACTGAACAACATTAAACCTGGAAAGAGGCCTTCTATTCCAAGTGCCGCCAGATTCCTCCCTTCTAATTTCGGGGGTTGATTGTCTTGGTGAGGCTAAGTATCATCACCTGTCCTATCCCAGCGTAGTCGAATGGTATTGCAAGGGTTAGGGTTCATATGTAGTATTTTAAAGGAAAAAAAGAAAAGAGTTAAATTTGACCAGAACAGCAAGCCCAAAGAGGATCTGAACCAACAGGAACTGACATGGCTTTTGTAGCTGAAGTGTCAGCATTTGACTGCCTTGTTGTAGGGTAGACACATTTTAGTGTTAGTGTCAGGGTTTTGAGTAATTCTTATTTCCTGACGTGAATGAGTCCCTGAGTATTTCAAGACAGTTTTCCTTTACGTATTATCCTGTGGTTGAGTATTATTGGATGAGTTATTTCATTTTACTTATGAAATGATTACACTTACTGCTTAGACTTAATAAACCCTGGAGAAAGATGTAAAACTCTGCATATATATTTGCATTACATATTTTAAATTAGATGTCTAATGAGAAAATTTAGAAACAAGTGAAAAATAAAATGAAGAGTTTACACTCCTATTCCAAGAAATGACAACTGTTAATGTTTTGTTACACACTCTTCTGGTCTACTTTGTGTATCTGTTTAAACACTTGGGATCATACTGTATATAACATTTTGTAATCTGATCTATTTTTGCTATTTAACAACATGTAGTGAATATTGCTTTATATCCTTTATCGATCTCCAGCAACAAGAGTTTTAATGGTTGCATAATATTCTTTCTTGTGTTTCCATCTTTTTGGATATTTAGTTTGTTTCCAGTGTTTCATACTAGCAAATAATGCTTTAATGAGTATCCTCATATTCACACTTGATTTTTTTTTTCTTAGAATGGCTTCCAAGAAGTGTAATGAATATCCTACTTCTGGGTTGAAGGGTATGCATGTTTTTTTTTTTTTTTTTTTTTTTTTTTTTGAGACGGAGTCTCACTCTGTCGCCCAGGCTGGAGTGCAGTGGCGCGATCTCGGCTCACTGCAAGCTCCGCCTCCCGGGTTCACGCCATTCTCCTGCCTCAGCCTCCCGAGTAGCTGGGACTACAGGCGCCCGCTACCACGCCCGGCTAATTTTTTGTACTTTTAGTAGAGACGGGGTTTCACCGTGTTAGCCAGGAGGGGTATGCATGTTTTAAAGAGCTAGAGAAATCTTTAAACATTTTATGAGAGGGAACAATAAAATTAAGATCCTGTGTTTGAGGCATAAATCACAATCCAGATTAAATGGATGGCCAGAAAACATTTATATTTTCTGCTGGAAATCCTAGGAGTCCAAGAAAAGGAATTATGTGGGGGAAAGAATAAAAAACTGAGCTGTAACATCAGTGTGACAAGATAGGAATGTGGGAGAGCAGAAGAATATTGACTTGCTAGTGCTTGCAGTGAGGTTGGAAAATGTTGACATACACGATCACACTTGGTGGTACTATCTATATTTACAGGATTAAGAACTACTCCAGAATAAATAGAGTAGTCCAACAAAGTGGACACAAGATTAGTTACATAGTATTAATTACATGGCATTAAATTTATCTATGCCTAAGAAATTTCAGGTTGCACCTGCTGAGTTTTTGTGTGTTTCACAGAAAATATGAAGTTTTGTGGTGTTGGTGGAGGCAGTTTTTCACTCTGAGTTCAGTTGATGAGGAAGGCTCTATTAAAAGAGTGGGGATGAAATGCATGTCAAGTATCAGGTTTCGAGTAATTTATGTCTTATTTTGTTGTGTGATTTTGACCTGCAGTTTTTCTACTTACACCTTTGCTGGTGAAACATGATGAGTCAAACATGCTGTGTAAGCATCATTCCACCATTTACTGCTCCATGTGCAATCTGATCACACCTCCAGCTCTGTAAGATGTAGCCATGGCTTTCAATTAATTACCACACTGACATAAATCTGATTTTGGACTGGATTTCATGTGTTTAAAATATTAAAGCACTATTTACCAATCCCTAATGAGAAGTAATCAAATAATTCAAACAGCAGTACAAATACTTTTATTTAACTATAGATAGAGCCAAATTAAATAGAAGTACATCTTTCTTTATGAGAAAATATGTTCAAACACACCTCAGAAATACTCTGTTCTATTCAGTTAAAAAGAGGAAAAGTTATAATTTATTTTAGACACCTTTATTTGGGACATTGTCCAATTTGAAAACTAAAGTTATCACTTACATGATACAAACTCTCCCGGAAGAGCGTGTTCTTTTGATGGTTTCCTACATCACAAGGAATAGATAGTCATTCACTTCTCCATCTGGCCTCAGTACCCTATGTGTAGCATTAGCGCTGTTTATCATTTGTTTACTGTCTGCAGGTATTCCTTTCCAATGAGGTTGTGGACTTGGCAAAGTCTGGCTCTGAGTCTTAGCTGTCCCTGTTTTCTAAGCTCTTGGTACAAATAGATATTTGAAACTTGCTTATTTAATGCATGCTACATACAGAGGTTTGCAATTTAGTAAACTGTCAAGCTATCTAAATGCACCTGATTTCCAAAAAAATGCTCTGTGGTTATTTAGTTTTTATTTTTAATTTCTTGTCTATTTTCAAAGATGGCAAATACAATACCCCATTTCTCAAAATTTCAATAAGATGCACTACAATTTGTAGGTTAAATGAGAATGTTGCATGCCTGGAACTGAGGAAAGAAAATAATGAATACTACCATTAATAATACTTACTGGAACCTTTTGATGGTGCAGTGCAGTTTGCTCTCCCCTTAACATACAAGTAAGAGAACAGCCCTTAAGGAATGAAGAGTCTAAGAGAAAAAAGTACAGCATTTCCTAAATTGTGTTAAGGGATTGTGCTGTTTTATCTGGTAGCCACATCAACAGCGTTATATGTCTTTGGGGGTTGCTGGGGCACAAAAAGGTAGAGCATGGAGATATCAAATAAAGTCTTAACACCCTCATTCTGAAAGTGACATGTTACTTCCACTCATAGCTCATTGGCCAGAAGTGGTCACATGGCTTCAGCCAGAGTTAAGTGAGAATGAGAAGTCTTTCATGTGCCAAAGAAGGACGAGTCCTGAAGTTGGTGAACATTAATAACTTCAAAGACTAAAAATGAAAAAATAACTTTAAATGAATTAACAATTTAAATTATGAAAGTGATAAATGGATAAATGATGATGTTAAAAAATTCAAACAGTATAAAAGAGTATAAAGTGATTCATAAAAATCCTTCCCCTAATTCAGATATCCCGAATATAGCTACTTTTAACAGTTTTTATGTATCATTCTGGAAATTTTCTATTTTAATTATGTATAAACACATATTATGCACACATGTATAATCATACTATAGATGATACAAAAATAGAATTATACCATAGATTTTTTCCGGAACATTCTCTATTCAAATAAAGTGTAATAAGCATCTTTCTCTATTAGCATATATTGGTATGTCTTATTATTTTTTTATGACTCCTAACTGCATGGTTTTCCATTTTTAAAGACATAAAATTATATAGAGAGTATTGGTCTAAAAGTGATGATGATGATAATGATGATGATGAGGAGGAGGAGCAGTTGGAGAAGAAGAAAGCAGGTGATGTCTGATATCAGACCAGTGCTATTGCTGTGGGCCAGGCTCTGTACTAAGCACTTTATGAGCAGTATCCTTTTCACTCCTCACAACTTTAGGATGTGCAAGTTAGGTACTATTATTATCACCATTTCCCAGAGAAGGAAACTGAGGCATAGTGAGGTTAAAAAAATTGCTCAAAATTACATAGCAAGGAGGTGACAGAACAGGATATGAAAGATATATTTCCTCTCCAGGGTATGAGACTTAAGTTTAAAAAAAGCTTTATTTATTTCTAAATATAATTTCAACTTTTATTTTAGATTTAGGGGGTACACATACAGGCTTGTTACATGTATTTCATTCTTATTTATGGCTGTGTAGTAGTCCATGGTATATATACACCAAATTTTCTTTTTCCAGTTCACCACGGATGGGCATCTAAATTGATACCATGTCTTTGCTACTGTGAATGGTGCTATGATGATCATGCAAGTGTACGTGTCTTTTTGGTAGAATGATTTGTCTTCTTTTGGATATATATCGAATAAAACATGTCACATAGTATGTTCTGTGGTGCTGAGCTTTGGGGTATGATTGATTCCATCACCCAAGTAGTGGGCATAGTACCCAATAGGTAGTTTTTCAGCCCTTGCTCTCTTCCCTCCCTCTTGCCTCTAGTAGTTCCCAGTGTCTGTCATCACCATCTTTATGTCCATAAGTACCCAGTATTTAGCTCTCACTTATAAGTCAGAACATGTGGTATTTGGTTTTCTGTTCCTGTATTAATTTACCTAGGATAATTACCTCCAGCAGCATCCATGTTGCTGCAAAGAATGTGATTTCACTCTTATTCATGGCTGTGTAGTATTCCATGGTGTATATGTAATGTACTACATTTTCTTTATCCAATCCACCATTGATGGGCACCTAGATTGATTCCATGTCTTTGCTATTGTGAATAGTGCTGCAGTGACCGTGCAAGTGCATGTGTCTTTTTGGTAGAATGATTTGCTTTCTTTTGAATACATATCCAGTAATGGGATTGCTGGATCAAATGGCAGTTCCATTTTAATGTCTTCAAGGAATGTCCAAACTGCTTTCCACAATTTTTTTGCTTTCTTTTGAATACATATACAGTAATGGGATTGCTGGATCAAATGGCAGTTCCATTTTAATGTCTTCGAGGAATGTCCAAACTGCTTTCCACAATGGCTGCACTAATTTACATTCCCACCAACAGTGTATAAACATTCCCTTGTTTTCCCCCAGCCTCACCAGCATCTATTATTTTTTGACTTTTTAGTTAATAGCCGTTCTGATTGGTGTGAGATGGTATCTCATTGTAGTTTTGATATGTATTTCTCTGATGATTAGTGATGTTGAGCATTTTTTTCATATTTCTTAGCTCCTTACATGCCTTCTTTTGAGTAGTGAGACTTTCAATTTTGATGCATATTTCAAAAGTCCTCTCCAAAATTTTGACACCATAATATGATGAAGAGTGCCTGTTTCCCTACACCTTAATCAAATTTGAGGTGGTTTAAACTCTGTCATCTTGACATGTGAAAAATTCTCCTTTTAAATGCTGTGTTGGTTTGTGAGTACCTCCAGAGCTATGAATTGGAACATGAAGCAAGAAAGATGCTAGACACTTCTGGTACATTCTACTTGTTTTACAAGAATTGCTTACATTCATACTAAGGGAAAGGATTTGACAAGGTGATTAATTTTTCTTTTCTCTTACCTAATTGTTCATTTACCACTCATTTGAAGCAGAGTTCCTTTCCAGTGTCAGCATCAACACCATTGTTGACCATTTGGTTATCTTTCGCTTTGAAGATTTAGCAAGGAATAAGAAATATCATTTCCCTGGATTCTGAAAAGTGTTAATTATGAAAGTAGATATTCAGGGTTATGGGTTGCTCTGTGCTGTGGGCTGTATCCTGAAAGCCACACAGCAAAGGCATGATCTATTCATTTCTGTGTGTGTGTGCGGGTGGTTGAGTGGGTGGATGGTATGGAGGGAGCATTTAAAGAAGAGGATCATGGCAAGGGCCCATCTTAACCAAGTCTGAGGGCAGTGCTGAAGTTAACAATTATTTATTGAGCAACTACTGTATACCAGATCCTATACTGAACACTAGAAATACAATGAGAACTAAAAGAAGCACTGTCTCTACTCTCACAAAGCTTATAGTTTGATGAAAGGGACAGAACATAATTAAATTAACATACAAGCAAGTGTCAGCTGAGCCAAGAGACAAGCGGGAGTAGTACATGATATTGTAAGAGCCTATGAATAGTCATAAATTTCTTCCACAAGGGAATGATATTTGCATTAAGGCCTGAATGATGAAGAATGCTTAAAAAGTTTCCTTTCAGAGAGGATCACATTTGTTCCCCATAGACGACCTGCCTGAAGACATGACAGATAGTGCTGGGAGTGTTATTGTCATGGTCTAGAGAGAGACAGTAATTGCTGAGGTTCAGGTGTTGGTAATAGAAATAAAGGGGAACACAGTCAAGAAATGTTTAGGAGAGTAAGTCAACAGGACTTATTGATGGCATTGATTTGGGTGGTAAGGAAAGGAGCAGTGTCAAAGATGACTCCAGGTCCCTGGCCTATATTCTTGGTGGTGCTATTCTCAGTTACGGGATAGAACTGCATTTGGGCAATGGGCATTATGAGTTTGGTTTTGGACAAATTTAACTCTCAGTGTCTTTGAGACACCAAGAAGACAGGAACCTTATGTTGTCACTCAATGCCTAGAGTGGTGTCCTGCATTTCAATAGGTACTAAATTAATACATTTTAAAAGTAATTAAATGAAGATCTTTCTTAATAGCATTTGACATTTTACTCAAGTAGGTTTTACACAGTTCATAATTTTTTTCTATGTTGTTTCATCTCTTTTGTTGTTCAAATGGGATTCCACTCCTCATCACATTCTCTAATGGGTTATTATTCATTATTTATTTTAAATTACTGCAATCAGCTACTTAATATTCATATTTTTCTAATGGATTTTCAATCAATTCTCTAGATTCTTACAGATTTCATTATTTGAAAATAAAGATAAACTTGCCTCATTACTTTTTATTAAAAATACTTTTGAACATATATCATTTAATCATTCCCGTGACTAAAGTTCAAACATTCTGATGAACTTCTTTCCCTAGGTAAACCAGCATATAACTTTGTAGTAGAACAAAGTTACATTCCATTTCGTTATAAATTCCTTTAGAAAGACAAGTTTCAAAAATTATTTCTCTCAGTGTATCATTGTGACACCACATTAAGAAAAATCAAAGATAAATAATAGGACTATGGATCCTGCAAATTTTGCCAATGCCTGAAGACATATTCATACATTCATTCATTCATAAATATTTATTGAGGGCCTGGTACATACCAGGAACTATTTTCTTTGTTCTGGGGATATAGCAGTAAAACAACAACAAAAACATATAAACTCTCTGCCGTGATGGAACTTATATTTTAGTGCGGAAGAACAGAAAATAACTAAGACAAATAAAGAAAACCTATGATTTGTTAGATACTGATAGTTGCTAAGGATAAAAAGATAGTAGGGGAGGGGAATATAAATTGTCGGGGAGGAATGACAACATTTTAGATGAGATGGCAAGTGAAGGCCTCAATGAAAAGATAACAGTTTATCTGTTATCTTTGATAACAATGAAAAGATAACAGGTTAGACAAGATGAGGGACACACCATCTGGCCTTCTGGGAGGCAATTCCAGGTAAGGGGGCATGTTCAATGCAATGGCAAGAAGGATCTGGTCTGTTCTAGGAATGTGCTGTGGTCTGTGTGCTTGGAACAGAGAGATGGGTGAGTAATCAAAGAACTCAGATGTAATGAATATGGGTGGTGAGGTTGGGGACAGATAATTCAAGGCCTTGGGTCATAGTAAGGACATTGGCCTTTCCTCTGAGTGATATCAAAAGCCATAAGTAGAATTGAAGGAATAATAGGATGTAACTTATGACTGAAGAGGGTCACTCTGCCTGCTGTATTAAGAATGGACTGCAGGAGGGCAAGGATATCTGTTAAGACCTGTTTTAATAGACCAAACAAGAGATAATGGTGGCTCAGGTCAAGTTGGTAGCAGTGGACATGATGAGAAGTGGTTAGACTATATATGTATTTTGAAGGTAGAATCAACAGGATTTCCTAAATGATTAAATATGAAATACGAGAAAAGAAGTTAAGTTAATGATGCACCAAGGTTTTTGGCTTGAGTAACAAAGGATAGAACTGCCCTTAAGCAAGATGGGGTAGACAGTGGGAGAAATGGTATTTTTATTTTGGATGGAGGGGTTGGTTATTAAGAGCTCAGTAGTACAATTAGAGCAGTAGAACTTTAAGGATGGGCAGATGAGTCTTACAGGGGTTTACCACTCCATTCGTTCCTCAGTCCTTACCCTTAAGACCCCCATGATGGCAATCCACTGATGACTGGGTAGCATTGAAGGAAAATGTCAAAACGGTCAGGGGAAAGGAAAGACAGCCTGGCCATCTGCTTCTGTGTAAAAGATTTAGCTAAATTTATTTATCATGATGGCATTTGTTGCCGAATTGCAGAATATGTTATTATTCACAGATAAACCCTTTATAAAGACTAAGCTTTAGTCACCATTTTATTTATTTATACAATAAACGCTTACCAACTATCTAATTTGGGCCAATTTCTGTGCCAGGAATTGGGGTTAACAGAGAAGTATAAGATTTGGTCCTTGGCCTAAAACAGTTCACAGCCTGGAGGGCAGAGATACATAGATAAAAGATGAGAGGTATTATTACAAGAGCATGGTCCCAAACTATAAGATTAGAGAATAGAGGGCAATGAACTATCAGGTGGGCTGGGCTGTGTATTTCTCCTTTTCTATTTAATTCTGAGATTCTGTTTTATTGGTATTCTTATTTTTCTTTGTGAATCAGAGGTTTAACTACTAGGAGTTTGCAGGGTAATGTATCATAAGACTCTATGTTGCCTGAGCTGAATTTCCTTCAGGACTTGCAAAATCTTGGGTCATGGGATTCCAACCTAAGATTAAAAAATAGTCCAAAGTTTCTGTTCCTTGTTTGTAATTCTCTTAAATACGATTATCTAACTTCTTCTCTAAGTGCCATGACAAGGCAAACTTTTCTAAAAAAGGGGTACCTATGTGTAACTTGAAGGTACTGTTTGTGTTCTTTGTAACTGGGTACTTGAGAAGTATGACTAGTAATTTGCAGCAGTGAGCAGTTACGAGAACTTTTTCTGATGGTGAAGAGTTGAAGATACCTGCATATATTGTATTTTGTTGTTTATCCTTTTGAAGGGCTCCATAAGCACCATCATTCATTCTGTGGAGCATGCACTTTGTACTTGTAGCAATTTCCTTTTCTGTTTTTGGTGTAGACTAGACATCCAACAAGGTTCAGCAGACTTGACTGTTGGTTGTTATAGGGTGGTGATAAGCTTCTTAGCTTTGGTAGTAAAAGATTCACTGAAAGAGACAGTCCGTCTTTCTGCCTTTAAATTTATACAGCTATAGCAATTGCTTCTGATTCATAAAGGACAGCTTGTAAATTGTCTACTGAGCCTAAGATTGTCTCATCTTTGAGCTATTTTCTTTTCAGAGTCTTCTGATTTCTGAAAAATAGAGTGTAAGGAAAAGAAGGAAATTCATGGGAAAATAAAATGATAAGTGATATTTATTAATTTATTTGTATGATTTTTAAGTAGCTATGCGAGTCATTTTTCATGGTTGATTTGTGGGGACCAACCATTAGGTTTGTGTCTGGGGCAGGTTAAAAGGAGACTTCACCCCACTGAGTTTGTGTTTGGGGAAGTGTGACTTTGCTTCAGTGCTCCACCACCCTTACCAAGCCCACACCCCTGCAGCTACCAAGAATTATAGAAGTAGTGGCTTAGTGTTCTTCCTATCCAAAGTTCTCCTCCCACCACCTCCCCATCTGGAGCTACCCTATGACTTCTGCTCCATTATCCACTCAATCTACCTAGTTTGGCTAGAGTCACATACTTAAGATTTGTTTGTGATGACTTCTAATGAAATAATTTTGCATTGATAACAAAGAAGCTTCTTTAAACACTGAAGAGAGCAAGAAAAGGTTAGATCAAGAAATCAGGTATTTAAAAATATGTCATGATATCCTTGTTTTTTTCCTGATTGCTTGTGAACCTGGGGTATAGTATAAATTAAACCAGATCATGCTTGCCCCTGGACTATTTTTATAATAAACTCAATTTAAAATCTTCAACTTTTTATTTCCAATTTTGAATTTTACTTGTATTCAGCAAGATGACATGATTGAAACATGGCACTTGTCCTGCAGGAACTCATGCTTCAGTGAAGCACATTGGTGTGCAATGGTAACAACTATCATAGAAGTCACCATGTTTTAGGTTTTCATTAAGTGCCAGGCACTCTGTTTGAGTTTTTTTTTTTTTTTTTTTTGACTTTTACCCGCTCCTCACAATACTTGTGCAAGGTTGTAAATGGTTTTCAAATTTAAGATGAGAAAACTGAGGTTCACGGAGGTCTAGTCGCTGGCTCAAGATGACAGGCAGTAAGTGGCAAATTAGGGTCTAATATTCAGATTATCACATTCCATGTCTTGTGCTCTTGTGACACATTACTTTCAAATACAAAGAAAATCCATATTTCTGGAGCAATGTGAAATGGGTTGATGTGCTTTTGTGTTTATTTGGGTGCCATAAATTAGGAAAAAAATTTCTACACAGTATCCTGATTATATTGTTTTGATTGTTGTTTAACACGGGATAAAATAAGTTGAGTTCAGTTTTCTAGGAAACTGAAATAGGAGGGCAAATAATATTATATAATTTTAGCAAGCATCTGAAACTTACCAAAAGATGTCATCTTCTCCAGGGTAGTCATGTTGGGAAAACTACATTTAACCCAGTGATATTTGCCACTGTTCAAAACTTTTTTGTCCCTTTTTATTGTAATTTTCTTTGGATTTATTCTTTTATTCTTCACATAACTGAATTTTATTGTTTTGTGATCAAAATTATTTTTATTTAAAAGAAGACTTGGTCGATTTAACATCAAACTTGGCTCTGAATAAATTTTGGATGTTTACAAAAATAAAATCCACCATTTAAAGAGGACTAGTGGCTATATTTGACATTTAAAACAACATGAGGAAGGCTCTGATGGCAATTCCATAAAAATTTCTTGAGCAATCAGTAGAATCAATGTAAGGTTTTCCAAAGTCACTACTTGGAAGTGGGCAACACTTGCTTATTGGTTTGCGTTCTTATATTTTCAATGAGTGATTGATTATATTATGTATCATCCAGGCAGATTTCCTGCAAGGCGGTAACAACTTGAAGTGTTCACAACTGAAGTGTTCTGGTGTGTGTATGTGTGCGTGTATGTGTGTGCTTCTTTCAGTGTCACCTCTCGTAATCCTGGTCCAGTAGCACCTTCCAAAAGATCAGGACTCATTACCAAAAAAAAAAGAAAAGAAATGAAAAAAAAGGAGCAAGTGAGAGCAAGAGCAAGAGAGGGAGAAAGAGAAATCATCAAAATGAGGAAGTAATTCCTCTAATTATCAGAAACAGGAGCAAAGTAACAATGGCTGCAAGTTACCTCCCCACGGGGGAATGAATCATCAAAATAACTGGTGGAAAACAAGGTTGTGCAACCTTGACTAGTGTGTGTCACCGGCTGGTGGAATTTTTAGAAAGGAGCAGTTTGGGTTCATCACTGTGGTTCGTGATTGCACACACCTGTTTGGGGCATGGATTTTGCAACCCCCCAAAAAGGGGAAACTGAACTTGCTGCTCCTCCTGAGCTGTGTAAAAAAGCAGAAAACCACAGCTGCTTGAGCAGTTAACAGATATCAGTAAAATACCCATGTTACATAATTAAGGATAACGTTCTTGAAGCATATGGGCCGGAGGTATTATACTCTCATTAAAACTTTAGGTAACAAACAATTTAGCATATTCTCACACATTTCTAGGGTTGAATTCTATAATAAATGTTTGTAATTAGATATGCTTTAAGCAGTTTATTAAATAATACATGAAGAAAATGGTTGATGAAATATAGACGATTCTGAGGTCTGTGTACAAGTGACATAGAGGCATTGAGATGAGACATAAAAAAATTTCTTCTCAATGACTTGATAACTAGTCACTTTGGGCAGCTTAAGTAAGACTCATTCTTCAGGCCAGCCTGTCTGTAATGTTAAATAAATAGGAATTAATGACTTTGGATTTTTTCTTTTCTTTTTAAAGTACATTATATGTAGCAGTCTTCTTTGAACTGCTACTCCTAAATAGGAGGAGGTGCTTTTGACCAGAGCATTACAAAAATCTCATGCACTTTATTCTGGCAGGAATAGATCAGCTTGATAGGGAATAAAAGGGATGGATACAACCAAACATGACCTAAATCAACATTTAAAAAATCATACCTTAGCCAACAGGTTCTGTTATTTATAAGTTTGAGAGGAATAAGGAAGAGAAGTCTCTTGAGAAAAACCAAGGCAGGTGTTTGCTCCCTGGGGAAGTGATAGGAAACAGGCCTCTAAGATGATATTACATGCAGGAAAGAAATTCTTTCAGTTCTGTGTCTCTGTTTGATATTCAAGACAGCTAATAAATGATCAACAATTCTACCTGCATGAGGAGCGTGTGATCTATGGAAGATGAACTTGGATAATCCTAGAAAGTACCCAAGGAAAGAACGCCCATTTCCTTAAGCCATTGAGGTCATCTAGATATTTTGTTTTTCAATGCACACAAATAAAAAAGCCGGTAACAGAACAAACATGAAATTTGGAATGCCTTCTAGAACATACATGGGGAAACTGGCAAGGTTGACATAGCTTTTACTGATTTGTCTGTTTAGTAGGTAAATGGGGCTGCCAGTCTGGCAGTTTGCATTGGCAATAAATCACCACTAGACATTTTATTTAAAAATTGGCACTGGCTTGGCGGAGGTAAGGGATTGTCAATTTGTTTTTATTTTGAGGCCAGGCACAATCATAACATACACAGGCCACCTGGAAACTTCAGCCCACATGGAGAAGCATGGCTCATGTCTCTGTGGCTAAATTTTTGCATGCTTGGAGAGTGCAGAGTTAAATCAGAGTCTGAAGAGTCTAACCAGAAAGATCCTGGCAGACTGGTACAGCCTGGAGACATCCCTGTTGGAAACCAGGTTTGTGCTAGAATTACTATGTAGGAAGGGTATCATAGATATGATATTGGAGAGAACATTTGGTGGTTTTCTCTTTTATTGAGTGTGGAGGGAGACCCACAGAGCTCATGCAGAGCACACAATGTGTGCATTCCAAAAATCACTCGAATATTAAAGAATTGGGTAGCTCACTCTTTTTTTTTTTTCCTGACTTATTTTGCTTGGAAGTTCAGATTCAAACTTGTGATAAATTGAGTCATGGTTTTGAGAGGAAAAAATATACTGAAGTAGGGGATGATGCAACCACTGTCCTCATGTAAGCAATGATAGATGTTCTTTCTTTGAAAATCAGTATAATTAAAAGATAGTAAGATGGAGAGAAGAAAAAGATTACCTTAGACGCTTGTAACTACTCCAGTGGAAATAGTTGGGAGGAATCCCCTTGTTTTCCTCTGATTCTTGATTTTCTGAATATCCTTCAAGGCTTCACAATATTGTTGAACAATTTTTTTTGTTTATCCATTTTGAAAATATGAGAATTATTGCATCAGGAAAATTATTTTGCAAATATATTGATTTACCAAATTACCAATCTTTTTGTCTCTGTTGGCATATATTTATAAATCTTAATTGTACTTTATATTGTTACTGTGCAAACTGCTAGAAAGGATCTGGTTAAGATAGAGATGTGCTGACTTAACCAGAGCCTCATGAATAATTAAATTTGCTCACTTTCTGGAAATACCCAATTTGCTCTTGATACACAAATATTTGAATTGGATTCAACTTGTCTCTCAGATTTTTTCCCCCTCCTGGATTTCATATATATAATTTTGATGACACTGTCTATCAAAAAAATAGGAAAAATATACGCTACGGTTTCTGCTTGGTAAAGTCATTCAAAGTGATATAAAATGTCAATAGCAAACAAAGACATCATTCCAATGATATGTCGAAACACCTGGCAGATTTCCTGGTATTTGGGACATGGGAGTATTTAAAGATATGTGGCATTAATTACTCACAAACAGTTGAAGCATCAGATATCTAACTTAATAAGATTTTTCTTTGTTTGTTTTCAAATATGTAGTGTTAGACTCTTTAGCAAATATTTCCAAATTTCTATTGTGAATGCAGTGAGATCTGCATATCTTACACCACAATGTCCCACCAGTTGCCTGCCTGTAATTGACAACATTCATGAAATTAAAAAAAGAAAAGTAGAAAACTGAGAAATCCCCCAAAGCAGTCACTTGAAAAAAATCCCACAATTCTGCCAGTTTGAGCACATTCAATGCCTGTACTAAATGTCGTATCGGCAAATCTTCACTCAAAGAGGTCAAGATGCAGCGTATACAAGACTGAGGATGAAGCAAAGTGTTGAAATAGCTTGGGTAGCCTCCAAAGCAATGTAGGTAATTAGCAGGTGTTTATATTTTTCATGTTGATTTGCCCACAGATAATGTTTTGAAAATAGTAATGTAGGGCTGGGCATGGTGGCTCATGCCTGTAATCCTAGCACTTTGGGAAGCTGAGGTGGGCAGATCACGAGGTCAGGAGTTCGAGATCAGCCTGGCCAACATGGTGAAACCCTGTCTCTACTAAAAATACAAAAATTAGCCAGGTGTGGTGGCGCACACTTGTAGTCCCAGCTATTTGGGAGGCTGAGGCAGGAGAATCGCTTGAACCTGGGAAGTGGAGGTTGCAGTGAGCTGAGATCATGCCATTGCACTCTAGCCTGGGTGACAGAGCAACACTTTGTCTCAAAAAAAAAAAAAAAGTGATGTAAAAGTTTTCATCTTGGCTTGTATTTCTAACATTTGCTTGGATTTAATATACACATTAACTTGGATTGAAGTGTTCTGATCTGGATTTTTCAAACTTGATAGCCTTTAAAGCTAATATGTGAACATTTACCAGGTCTTGGGGTTTTCAGGTTAACCTGCTGATTTCAGGATATTAAGCTTCTAGTCTTTACCTTGATCTTTTTCTCTTCCTGTGTTATTGTGGGGCAGAAATTGCATGTGTGTGTGTATGTGTGAAGAAAGTGTTAACTCACTTTGTGATTTGTAGTTCTAATCTTATTTTCACTGTTTAGTTAAAAAAAAAATCCCTTTCTTTCTTCCTCCAGAAGTTTTGAAGTGGATAACATAGTTTGTTTAAATGAAATTAATGAGATATGAGATATACTAGGGATAAAAATGATTCAGAGGAAAGTAATATATTTTTAAAAAGATATCTTATTCTGCAAGAAAATAAAATGTCACTAAGATTCATTGAGTTTTTTAAACACAAAAGGGCACATCCATGCACATACATTCTCGCACTCGCTTGCTCGCTAACTTAAGCAAAAATAGTCTCTGAGGGAAAGAACTGCAAGAATGGTGCCAACTTCCCCAACATACCCAAGACTTACTTTATTTAGAACCTCCCATGTGCTGTTTTTTTTTTTTTTTTAAATCTCTGGAATCTCAGGGATTTTCCCATCCCTGTACATGCTTGAGACGTTTCAGAGCATGGTAACCCCCTGTTGGAATCTAACTCTAACTCTTCTGTTTTATTTTTAAAATGTGGGCAGTATTAGTATACAGGGAAGTGACTGTTCCTATGACAAAGGAGGGTGAGATTCCTAGCGTGCATGGGAATACCGCTAAAGATCACTGTCGGGTAGAGAAGCTGACACCGTGACTCACCAAGGCCTCCTTCAAAATCAAGAGATTTTAATCGAGATTTTAAGTCAAGAGCTTTCTGAGAAGGTGGGCAGAGCCATATATCACAGCATCAATAGAAAACTTAGTTCTATTTCATAGAATATTCATAAGTAACAGTAGATCTTTGCCAAGAGCCCAAGATACAATAGATGTCTAGTCTTTTTCTGTCTTTCAAGTTTTAATAGATTCAGCAGACCTGAATTTTGATAATATATTTGTTTTTAACACAAGTAATAGCAACTTGGCTCTTTTTGTGCCAATCTGTGATAATCTCTGAAGCGATTATCCTCGTATTGTTCCTTTGCATTGTATGCATGAAACCAGTAATATATATTTAAAAGTATATCATATTTACATATTGTGTTTCTGATATAGCACACTGCTGCCTTTACAATAAAGCACAATGTGCAATTGCAGAAAACTCCTTTTCACTTACGAACGTCTGAGTCTGAGATTCACACAAACCACACTTTTGTTAGACTCCAAAATGTGGGTGCCAAATGAATCTACTGCACTAGGCTTATGAACACTACTGCAACTGTGCAGCCACTATTTCTCTACTGGGAGAATTGTTTCAGCAGATAAACCATCTGGCTTGAAACACAGCCCTCTTTGAAAATATTCCCCATTATGTTAGCTCTGAAACAATGTGTACAACTATGCTCCAGTGGAGGACATGGTTAACAGAGATTCAATGTCAAACAATATCTGCTCTGTAATCTCTTGCTAAATGTAAAAAAGGAGGTAATCAAAATGCAAGATTTTAATTCTTTAAAGAGTCATTGTGAATGTGGCATAAGATGAAAAAAATTCAGGAAAATATTTAATAAGAAACTATAATAGAGTGTTTAAATAGCAACTTTTTCCTTGAAGGATCATCCATGGAAAATGTGGTTCCTTTTGCTATAAATATCATGAAGAAGGCACATTAATGCTTGTGTTCATTAATTTCCTTTTTAATAAGGGTTTTCAAATATGAGTTGATTTTGTATGGTGAGAGAATTGGTGGGAGCCGGTATTTGTAGTTAGAGATCCTAAGTGAGCTTGGGTGACTTAGTTTGACTTATGGGTCAGGAACATTATTAAAAAACTGAAACAAATGATATCAGGTAGAGAAAATTAGTATGCAGTGGCAACAGGTAATATCTGTAAACCAGCTGAAGACAGTTTGCTAGAATAGATTTTAAGAATCCAAGCCAACAATGTTACTGTTTGGGAAAGGGAAAAAGAGAAAAAGGGGTTTAAAAAATACATTATCTAGATTTGAATCTATTTAGAGTGATATTAAAAGAGATTGCTTGAATTAAGTCATAAGAAAGTTATTGCAAAATTGAGCACATCTGAATCTATCAAACCAGAAAAATCCATGGGGGGAGTGTTTGAGCCATTGGCTGGGGTGATTATAGGGAGTAGCATATTACTGAAATGAAATGAAATTTGGTTAAATCCTGGAAATTACTACAAAGTATATATAGTGAGAAAAAGCTAAGAAACTGAGCTACTTAGTCAATTGATGGGAAAGATTGATGCCATATGATGATAATTCCCATGAGGCAAAAAAGAAGGTGGTAGTACATGGAGAGGAAACACTGAGTTTTTCCTTCATCTCAAAATTGCCTTGTGCATCAACGATTTTCAGTGTTTTGTCTTAATTTTTATTAGATGGAATTTAGTCTTGATTACTTTGTCATTTCTTCACTCTGGGCTTAGCTATGCAAACACACATTTCATAACAAACATCTCAACTTTAGACTTACAAGGAACTATGCTGTTACTTTTTAGTAGTACTTTTGCAGATGAGAGAACTGAAGTCCATAGAGTTAAATCACTTTTTCTTTCCTTTTATAATTTTATTGTACTGCATAACCAAGAACTTGTATTAATCAAAGGCCTCATTGCACATGCTGTGATTTCTGAGTAATGATGATTCCTGAATAATGGTTTCCAATATAGGGGCCTGGTGAGCCATGTGAGTTTACTAAAGGACCCAGGAAGATTTCTGTGGAGGCCTCACCTATAAGATGTTGTGTATACAGGGAGGAGAACAGAGGTCTGTCCCTGAGTGGAAGAAAGGCTCTTTTGAGGGTTAGGATAGCAAGCAGGGAAAAACAAACAAACAAATATTGGGTCCTCATAATATAATTAAGTGGTGCATAGTGAGTGGAGTATATGTTAATCTGTTATTATTTATTTCTCACCGCAATAACTTTAGAAAAAGTTTCAACTGCCTACCACATTGGTACCAACTCAGTGACCTACAGAAAACAGAACCCACAGAAACTTAGTCCAGTCCGGTTCTAACATTGTTTCCTTGTTGAAGAGGAGGGATACATAGAGTCTCTCTGTATCCTGGGAAATACACTATACAGTCCTGGAAGCTCTGGGATTTTCAGTGCTTTGACGGCCATTAGCCAGAGCCGGCACTCTATTAAGTTATATTGTGTCTATGTTTATGACTAGGAAGTGAACTCTGGATTATGTCTCTAGCAGGAAAAGAACAATCAGCAAATTAATGTATTGGACTTCTATGAAGTCTTCTTTGGTAAAGGTTAATTATCACTCTGATACTGTAAGGTCTGCTGCCGTGAGGAGAGTACTTAACACATGAGCTGTGTTTGCATGTCCCAGTTTTTTTTTCCTCACCAGTGAGCGAGACATACTGCCACATGGAAAGGACAGATCTTTGTTGGAGAGAAAATTGAGTTATTGTTAGACATTAAGAGCCATTTAAATTTTTAAAAAATGTCTAACCCTTCTCCTGAAATTTTATAGATTATCTCTGTGTATGTGTTTATTAAATGGCCAAGGCTCTGACAAGTTTTAAAGGTTCACCAAAAATATTTAGATATCAAATAGGATTAATCTTTACTTTTTAAAAGATAAACTCCAAGTAATTTTCATTGTAAAACAGAAAGAATGGAGGATGACTGGAATCTGGAGAGACAAATATTTGATGCTACATACATAAAATTGAACTTCTCTATGTTTTGGGTTAGCATTTTGATTGCACAACTTTTAGAATGGACAAGACAGTTATGCCCACTGATCACAGAACCAAGAATGGGATTCTGAGAAAATCTGAGCTCTTTTCCCCATAGAGCTAGGTAAGGGGGCAATGGTGAATGATGTACTTCTTGCTGCCTTGCATATTTCTTCAGGTAGATGGTGTCTCTTGACCCTTCTAAACATGACAAAGAAAAGTCAATGCTGCAGATTCCAGTAGATTACCTCCTATCTTAGATGAAAGAACACCAAACTCCCTGTAATCCAAAACAGACTGTATAATCTGATGGTTATCACTGTTTATCCAAGTAAATTAAGCAATTGTTGAAGTAAAAAAAAAAAAAAAAAAAAAGAAACAAAAACCGGCCCCACTAACTGCACTGAGGTGCCAGTGTTCAGGGCAGGTAAAGTAGATTAATAACAGGCCACTCCTGAGAAGGTTTAGGCTCTTACTGTCAGAGAGTAATAATTAATGATCAACTGTTAATGGAGATACTGGGCTGTTGATGTCATTAATTCAGCTCAGTGGAGCCATTTCTGCCCAGGACCTGCCACAGCTGTCACTGCATTTGCTTAATTATTCCAGTGCCTTCAGGCTCTTTTTCTTTCATTTTTTTTCCTTTATGCTTTTTTCCCTTACTAACTATAGGACATTATGTTTTCACTGACGCAGAATTATGAAGAGCATGCTGCTTTCTGGGCAGTGCCAAGCCTAAAATACGTGAAAACCCAAAGGCAACAGAGGAGACCGTCACTTTTTACTTAGATGAAAAGATGGAAAATGCTGAAGAAAGGCCATCTTTAAATAGCTTGATTGTGCTGATATAATTTTTGAGTTCTTTAAGGATTTGGATGTCGAAAGTGAACTCTGAGCTGTGTAAAATGTCAAAGTGCTCACCCTCTCCCACAATCAAACAAAGAGAATATAGAAAAAGTGGCGCAAGAGTGTTGGTAAAACACAAGGCCGTACAATCATTCATCCAAGAGGGAACCAGAAAGTTAGCTTTGCTGGGAAGATTGAGGCAGGGAAAACCATGGTGAGGGAAATGCCACTACTGTTAAAATTCAGCTGTAGGAGTACATGAATTTGCCTGCTGTGCTTTCAGAACCTTCTTGCATTTCTTTAGCTTTGTGTCTCTTTTATCTATCACACTGCTTTTAGTTTTAAGAAAACCACTCTTTGCTTTGTAAACATCATTTGAATCTTTCTCCCCTGGCTTGACCTGGTAATCACTATACTGTTTTCTAATTGGAATGAGGTGTTTATTTGGCTTTTCAAAGACCACCCCCCCCAACCCCAGCAGCCCCGCCACCTTTCAAGAACTTAATTTTTAAAAACTAGTTCCTTGGTTTTTAGGTATATATTTCTAGTTCTGATGTGTTAAACTAGTCCAGTGTGTCTTGAGCTTCCATGCTGGAATGCTGCTTGACTCTCTTCCAAACTGAAGTGCTTAAAAAATGTGAGGCACTACAACTATTTTAAATCTCTCTCTACGCTGCACATGGTGATTTAAAATAATTGAAGCTCTTCAAATTTTTATATGCTCTCAAATTTGGAAGTGATTGGTTCTGAGCATGTGCAGTACACAATGATTTAAGGTTATTAGAGTCTCTCAAATTTATCGTGAGTGTTTCAGCTTGTGAGTGATAGGGGAACCTGGACTTTGGCAGCTAAAAATAATTTAAAAATTATCATTACACTCTGATGTTATAGAGGTGATCAGAATTCTGGACACTTGTGTACATTTTAAAGCTCACTGTTAAAATGACTCCTTTTTTAGTTGCAAAAGATAGTATTAGCCCACCAGAAGATGCATTTAAATAAACCACCTAAAATGCACCATAACAGAATTTTACTTTCACTGACATATTCCCCATTGATGACCTGAATAGGATCATGATTTTAAAGCCAAATGCTCAAATTTGGCAAGAAAAAGAACTGTTGTCTTCTAGCCAAATCATAAAAAAGATATGTATTCAGTAAAATACCTGACACGTTCTGGTGACAACACATAGAACCTATAGTCTGTCCTCATAAGTTATACCATTTTTTGCTTTAAAGGACAAGGGGCTTTTGAACTACTACATAAATGATCACTTCTAATACATGGCTAAATTAGTTTTTTATTTAAATATTCCAAATAAAGTGCTTTTATTAAAAGTTATTAAACTTAAAAATGTGTATTTTATCCTCTCTTAGATGAAATATATGTGTTCATTTCTTAAGCCTTCTGTTTGCTTTGGTGGATGTTGAACCAAGCACAAAGAAAGGTACTTACTTATGAAATGTACAAGATAGAATACTCAGATGATTTACTTGGTCACTTGATGGTCACTTAACATTCCTTAGATCTTTTACCAAAGGATATTCTCTGAGCGGGAGCAGGAACATTTAAACTTTTGCTGAGTGCCCTGATGCCAAGATTCTAACATGTAAGGTAGATTTATGGTTCAAAGTTAATATTATATAAGAAGAAATCCAGTCATTAAGAAGTCAGCTAAAATTCTTAACATGTTTTGTTTGTACCTTTGAAAGCCACATGGATGCTCTTTTACTTGATTTAAATGAAAGTGACAAAGGTGAAATTCCAGCACATTTCTCAGTCACTTCCCTTCCTCAGTAAATGTTTTCATTTTGATAAAAATTAGGATAAGTTGATTATGGATTTTATTTTTTTTAACCAAAACCTGGAGTTGGAGTTTGAAGTATTCTGGCACATGAAAACCATCTGATCTTATAAACTAGCTTTATAAATCTCCATATTTTTAATAGGGCAGAAATTTAACAGGATTAGAAATAGAAAATGCTAATAATAGAAACTATGTTGTATTTGGGATTTCTGTAACCCTGGGGATTTAGGGCTGTGAACTATGTAAAGTTCCACATTTGGTATAGCAGTCAACCTTTGCCCTCCAATTTATTATTAGTTTTTAAAGTTTGAAAAATTTTCTTATGTTTATGTATTTTTAGTCTCCAGTATTACTTTGCTCGTTTATGCTGAATTTTGACAGGCAGAAAAACAATCTAGGCGAGCTTGTTCAATTTTTTGTGGCTGTGCTAAATTAAGAACATGTCAGTGGACTAGCGTTATGCTATTAAATAATTGAATTAATCTTTATTTAGGTCACAGGTAGAATGAGTATAATCTTTGCTGAACACGGAAGAATGCCTGGAAATTGCCTACTCCCAAAACATAGTTACACCAAAACGAAGTTTGTGCTTTTAGCTCTATCAGTTTGGAAGTCCTTGGAAATGGGAAAAGTTACTTGGAAAGACTAACCTACTGTTTGAGAGTTAGTTCAGTAGACCAATTCAAGTAAACATCTTGTATGTATTGATATGACTTTAAAAATAAAGAATGCCATTATTCCGTATTTTAGTATTGCCTGCAGGGATAGCTGTTATAGTTTCTGAAACAATAAGAACATGAGTTACCATTAAAAAAAAATAGCACACAGAATACACAACCCTTGGCCTTGAGAGACTGTTAAGGAGGTTTCTCAGGTTAAAACTCAATGTCCTTTTCAATTGCTTTGCAGTTTTATAGAAAGATCAGCTTAGTAAATCTTTTTCTATCACATATAAAATAGATCCCAGGAAGAACAAAAGGGATAATTAAAAACACCCTGAAACATAAAACTCGAAGCATGATATATGTGTTTGTTGTGTAGGTGTAAAAATATTTTTAATTTAAAAATTCTAAGAGAAATGATCAATACATTTGATTTCAAAGCAGTGAAGAGAAAAAGCCACTTCTGTACATCAAAAATAGCAAAATTGAAATACAAACAGTAAGCAAGAAATATTTCTATAGATATCACAGCTGAGTTAATATCTATAATACAAAAATATCTAAATGTATATAAAAGAATTAACACCTTAGTAGATAAAGAGGAAGGGATAAAAAATGGACGGTGAAAATAAAAATAGTTAAATTTATGAAAATAAGATATAATGAAATGGACTGTATTTAATATAAAATGAATAGGTTGAGATTAATATAATTATAAAATTTCTTAATTACAAGCTGTAAACATTTAAAGAAGGCCGTCATTTATTAGGTACATGTTTTTGAGTCTCTGCCAGGTACTGTACTAGGTTCTGAGGATATAGCTGTGAGCAAGATGTAAATAGTATACAGCCTGGAGAAGCTTGAATCTCTGATTGGATTACAGAAAGTTAACAGGCAAATGCAGGATGGTGTGATGATCACTTTACACCCAATCCAGACTTGGGGAGTCAGAAAAAGCCTCTCAAGGGAAGGAAGACATGGGTCCAAATGATTAGCATCATCCTTGTCTCTGCTTTTTCCCACAACCCTCATCCAAATCCCTCAGCAGACTTCTCATAACTACTTTTGAGATACACCGAGAGTCTGACCACTTTTGCATTCTTTAGTCCTATTATTCTGCCCAAGCTGCCGTCACCCCTCTCCTGGATTATTGTTATAGCTTCCCACTTGGTCTCCTGCTTCCATTCTCCCAAACTATTCTGTTTTTGACACAGCCACCACTTCTGCTTCTTTAGTCCTATTATTCTGCCCAAACTGCCCTCACTCTTCTCCTGGAACATTGTTATAGCTTCCCATTTGGTCTCCCTGCTTCCATTCTCCCAAACTATTCTGTTTTTGACACAGCCACCAGGCACTTATAACCTGTGCCTTCTCACAATCCTGAAGAATTTCACAAGAAGACCCAGAGCCTTCTCTGATCTTCTCAACCCTTCATGATCCACCCCAGGAGCTTGTCTTATCTGAACCATGCTATTATCATCCTCTTTCTTCTCTTCCCCAAATGCACTAAGTTATTTTATCACCTCATGAGTTTGTACTTGCTGTCCTCTAGACTAGGAAAGCTTTTCTCTCAAATACGTGTATGACATTGCTTACTCACTCTGTCCATGTTTCTGCCCAAAGATTACATCATCAGAAGCCTTCCTTGACACCCTGTGTAAAATGGCGGTCCATGTCTTGCTCTGTGCTTTCACTTTACTTAGCTTTTCCTTATATTATTTATCACGTCTTGACATATTTACTATTCATTATCTGTCCCTAATGTAAGATTATTGAGATCAGGGACTATCTCACTGAGGGTTCAACCAAAGAAACAGAATCAATAGGAGTCTGCCTATGTATGTATATATGTATGTATGTATGTATGTATGTTTCTTTCATCTATCTATCTATCTATCTAAGAACTGAATTGTATGATTGAGGAAGCTAGTTAAGCAAGTCTAAAATCCAAAGAGCAGCCCTTCTGAAAGAGAAGATTATGGTCTGGCTGAAACTCACAGGCAAAGGCCTATGCTGCTGCCCACAGGCAGAATTTTTTTTCCAGGAAGCTCAGTTTTGCTTTTAAGGCTTTCCGATGAACCACATTGGCCACCCAGATTATCTGAGATGTTTTTTCTTACCTAAATTAAGTGATTATGGATTTTACTTATATCTGCAAACTCCCTTTACATCAGCATCTAAATTAGTGTTAGATCTAGATTAGTGTTGGTTAAATAACTGGAGACTCTATGCTTGCCAAACTGACCCATCAGAAAAACCATCACATTGGAAAAACTTTATCTGCGAATCAATAGAGCCCCAGACACTCAGAGGGAATTTAACTTATTCAGAAGCATTTCTGCATAGGTCTCTGCTAGGTGCTCAGAGAATATTTGGGAAAAAGGAAGAGAACTGGAGAGAGTCCCCTCAATGCTTTAGGTGTGAAGGAGGTGATTGGCTGCCAGGAGTAGGGAGATATAAATCTCCTTTCCTGGACACTTTTCTGCTATGAAGAAAAGAACCTGTCAAGGGAAAAGCAGTAAAGCCCCTCTTTCAGGTTCAAGTATTTCTTCTGAGGAGAAGAGGAAGCAAAATTTGTCTGCTTCTTGGGGAGGGGACAGGAGAAGGGAGGGATAGGAGATGATCTCTTAGGAAACAAGCAAAATTCCATTGCTATTAGAAATGATGAGATAGTGGAAACAAACAAACATAAAACATCCTAGCCCCAGGAGAGCAGCAGAAACCCGCCTTGGGCTCAGAATCCAGTATATATAACAATCAGAGATCTGCTACTTTTAGGGGAGAGATGGAAAACTCCCACCCAACTACAGATAAAAGGTAGAGTATTGCTGCCATGAATAGGTGGGGCAGTAATGCTGAGAGGGCCCAGGCATGGGCCTAAGACTGAGGCTGGACTGGGACAAGAGAAAACTTCCTTATCCCCATCACAGCTTGGTGCTGAATAACAAGGGACAAAACAGTTTACTACTGAGGGAGGGAACAAGGGCAGGGAGAGAAACCCATATGTGGTGTAGGTCTTCACCATAGGCTGAAAGTTAATGAGAGAGCAGAATCACCCAAACTGTAGTCACATCTTGACTAGATTGGCCGAAATTCCCCACACTAATCACTTTGTAGCAGAAGGAGGATGCATGCTTCCAAACATAAACCTTATTAACTACACTCTTTACTATTATTCTTGATACAATGTTTGACATTCAATAAAAAAAAATTACAGGACACACACAAAAAAGCAAGAAAAAGCAACCCATTGTCAAGAGAGAAAACAATTGACAGAACTGGAATTAGGTATAACACAGATGTTTGAACTATCAGAAAGGGATTTGAAAATAATGACAATATGTCAGAAGCCTTGTAGAAAACATGGAGAATATGCATGAATAGTTGAGAACTTTAGCAGAGAAAATGAAACTATCGAAAATAAGGTCAAATGAGAATGCTAAAAAAAGAGAGCAAAAGAAAACAAAAAAACAAACCAGACACATGGTATTCAAGATGAAAAGTGGCTTTGATGGACTTATCTTTAGACTGGACCTAGCTAAGGGAGGACACACTGAAGTTGAAGAAGGGACAACAGAAGGTATTCAAAATGAAGCATAAAGAGAAAAAGGAATGAATAATAAACTTAGCATCTAAAGTCTGCACAACATCAAGTGGTGTAATGTATGTGTAATTGTAATCTTGGAGAACAGAGAAGGAATGAGGAAGGAGGTATATTTGAAAAGATAATGGCTAAGAATTCTTTTTTAAAAAAGTAAGAGATCAAACCACAAATAGAAAAGCTTAAATAATGCCTAGGAGGGTACATACCAAAACAGAATGAAACTAAACCAAACCACATCCAGACACATTATACTGAATGTGCCTAAAGCCAAAGAGTAAATCTTGACAGAAGCTAGAGAGAAAAGAAATATTACATTGAGAGGAACAAAGATAAGGATTACACCAGAATATCTGTCAGAAACTATGGAAACCAAAAGCCAATGGATTAACATCTTTAAAGTACTAATTTAAAAACACCCCACAAAACTGTCAACCCAGAATTTTATACCCAGAGAAGATATCACTCAAAAATGGAGGTGAAATAAAGACACTTTCAGATAAGATGGAGTTCAGGAATTTATTGCCAACATGCCAGTACTACCAGAAATGTATAGAAGTTCTCTAAGAGTATGATACCAAATGGAAACTTGTGTCTACACAAAAAAATAACAGAAGCAATGATAGAAACCAAGGTAAATTTAAAAGATTTTAAAAATATCTGTTCACTTTAGGCGATAATTGACTGCCTATAGTAATGATTTAAAAATGTATTGTGGATGCATAAGTTATGTAAAAATCAAGTGTCTGACAAATGTAACACAAAGAATGGGAAGGAGGAATTGAAAGTATATTGCTGTAAGTTTCTTACACTAAAAATAAAATGGTATGTTATTACTTAGAAGTAGATAGTGATGAGTTTGAAATTTATATTGATATTCTATGGCAACTCCTAAAAAAGGCATGATAAATAATTTGAGATTAAATAAAATTATGAAAAATAATTTGCTAATACAAAAAGCAGGAAGAGAGAGAAAAGGGAAACAAAGAACAATTTGGACAAACAATGCAACTAACAAAATGACACTTTTTAGACTAACCATATCAACAGTTACATCAAAAGAAAATCCTCTAAGCACTCCATTAAAAGACATTGTTAAAACAGCAGGACTCAGTTATATGCTTTCTATTAGAAACTCACTTTAATTATAAAGACACAAATAATTTAAAAGTTAAAGAATTGAAAAATACTATGAAAAACCCAATCAAAAGAAAGCTGCAGTGGCTATAATAATATCAGATAAAGTATTTTTCTCTTTTTTTGTGGTTTTGAACTTCCGTTTATATCTTTTATTTTATTTTATTATTATTATACTTTAAGTTTTACGGTACATGTGCACAATGTTCAGGTTAGTTACATATGTATACATGTGCCATGCTGGTATGCTGCACCCATTAACTCGTCGTTTAGCATTAGGTATATCTCCTAAAGCTATCCCTCCTCCCTCCCCCAACCCCACAACAGTCCGCAGAGTGTGATGTTCCCATTCCTGTATCCATGTGTTCTCATTGTTCAATTCCCACCTATGAGGGAGAATATGTGGTGTTTGGTTTTTTGTTCTTGCAATAGTTTACTGAGAATGATGATTTCCAATTTCATCCATGTCCCTACAAAGGACAGGAACTCATCATTTTTTATGGCTGCATAGTATTCCATGGTGTATATGTGCCACATTGTCTTAATCCAGTCTATCATTGTTGGACATTTGGGTTGGTTCCAAGTCTTTGCTATTGTGAATAGTGCCGCAGTAAACATACGTGTGCATGTGTCTTTATAGCAGCATGATTTATAGTCATTTGGGTATACACCCAGTAATGGGATGGCTGGGTCAAATGGTATTTCTAGTTCTAGATTCCTGAGGAATCACCACACTGACTTCCACAATGGTTGAACTAGTTTACAGTCCCACCAACAGTGTAAAAGCATTCCTATTTCTCCACATCCTCTCCAGCACCTGTTGTTTCCTGACTTTTTAATGATTGCCATTCTTACTGGTGTGAGATGATATCTCATTGTGGTTTTGATTTGCATTTCTCTGATGGCCAGTGAAGATGAGCATTTTTTCATGCGTCTTTTGGCTGCATAAATGTCTTCTTTTGAGAAGTGTCTGTTCATATCCTTTGCCCACTTTTTGATGGGGTTGTTTTTTTCTTGTAAATTTGAGTTCATTGTAGATTCTGGATATTAGCCCTGTGTCAGATGAGTAGGTTGCAAAAACTTTCTCCCATTTTGTAGGTTGCCTGTTCACGCTGATGGTAGTTTCTTTTGCTGTGCAGAAGCTCTTTAGTTTAATTAGATCCCATTTGTCAATTTTGGCTTTTGTTGCCATTGCTTTTGGTGTTTTAGACATGAAGTCCTTGCTCATGCCTATGTCCTGAATGGTAATGCCTAGGTTTTCTTCTAGGGTTTTTGTGGTTTTAGGTCTAACGTTTAAGTCTTTAATCCATCTTGAATTAATTTTTGTATAAGGTGTAAGGAAGGGATCCAGTTTCAGCTTTCTACATGTGGCTAGCCAGTTTTCCCAGCACCATTTATTAAATAGGGAATCCTTTCCCCATTGCTTGTTTTTGTCTGGTTTGTCAAAGATCAGATAGTTGTAGATATGCGGCATTATTTCTGAGGGCTCTGTTCTGTTCCATTGGTCTATATCTCTGTTTTGGTACCAGTACCATGCTGTTTTGGTTACTGTAGCCTTGTAGTATAGTTTGAAGTCAGGTAGCATGATGCCTCCAGCTTTGTTCTTTTGGCTTAGGATTGACTTGGTGATGCGGGCTGTTTTTTGGTTCCATATGAACTTTAAAGTAGTTTTTTTCCAATTCTGTGAAGAAAGTCCTTGGTAGCTTGATGGGGATGGCATTGAATCTATAAATTACCTTGGGCAGTATGGCCATTTTCATGATATTGATTCTTCCTACCCATGAGCATGGAATGTTCTTCCGTTTGTTTGTATCCTCTTTTATTTCATTGAGCAGTGGTTTGTAGTTCTCCTTGAAGAGGTCCTTCACGTCCCTTGTCAGTTGGATTCCTAGCTATTTTATTCTCTTTGAAGCAATTGTGAATGGGAGTTGACTCATGATTTGGCTCTCTGTTTGTCTGTTATTGGTGTATAAGAATGCTTGTGATTTTTGTACATTGATTTTGTATCCTGAGACTTTGCTGAAGTTGCTTATCAGCTTAAGGAGATTTTGGGCCGAGACAGTGGGGTTTTCTAGATACACAATCATGTCATCTGCAAACAGGGACAATTTGACTTCCTCTTTTCCTAATTGAATACTCTTTATTTCCTTCTCCTGCCTAATTGCCCTGGCCAGAACTTCCAACACTATGTTGAATAGGAGTGGTGAGAGAGGGCATCCCTGTCTTGTGCCAGTTTTCAAAGGGAATGCTTCCAGTTTTTGCCCATTCAGTATGATATTGGCTGTGGGTTTGTCATAGATAGCTCTTATTATTTTGAGATATGTCCCATCAATACATGGAGGAAGATCTACCAAGCAAATGGAAAACAAAAAAAGGCAGGGGTTGCAATCCTAGTCTCTGATACAACAGACTTTAAACCAACAAAGATCAAAAGAGACAAAGAAGGCCATTACATAATGGTAAAGGGATCAATTCAACAAGGAGAGCTAACTATCCTAAATATATATGCACCCAATACAGGAGCACCCAGATTCATAAAGCAAGTCCTGAGTGACCTACAAAGAGACTTAGACTCCCACACAATAATAATGGGAGACTTTAACACCCCACTGTCAATATTAGACAGATCAACGAGAAAGAAAGTTAACAAGGATACCCAGGAATTGAACTCAGCTCTGCACTAAGCGGACCTAATAGACATCTACAGAACTCTCCACCCCAAATCAACAGAATATACATTTTTTTAAGCACCACACCACATCTATTCCAAAATTGACCACATAGTTGGAAGTAAAGCTCTCGTCAGCAAATGTAAAAGATCAGAAATTATAACTGTCTCTCAGACCACAGTGCAATCAAACTAGAACTCAGGATTAAGAAACTCACTCAAAACTGCTCAACTACATGGAAACTGAACAACCTGATCCTGAATGACTACTGGGTACATAATGAAATGAAGGCAGAAATAAAGATGTTCTTTGAAGCCAACGAGAACAAAGACACAACATACCAGAATCTCTGGGACACATTCAAAGCAGTGTGTAGAGGGAAATTTATAGCACTAAATGCCCACAAGAGAAAGCAGGAAAGATCCAAAATTGACACCCTAACATAACAATTAAAAGAACTAGAAAAGCAAGAGCAAACACATTCAAAACCTAGCAGAAGGCAAGAAATAACTAAGATCAGAGCAGAACTGAAGGAAATAGAGACACAAAAAACCCTTCAAAAAATTAATGAATCCAGGAGCTGGTTTTTTGAAAGGATCAACAAAATTGATAGACCGCTAGCAAGACTAATAAAGAAGAAAAGAGAGAAGACTCAAATAGACACAATAAAAAATGATAAAGGGGATATGACCACCAATCCCACAGAAATACAAACTACCATCAGAGAATACTACAAACACCTCTACACAAATAAACTAGAAAATCTAGAAGAAATGGATAAATTCCTCGACACATACACCCTCCCATACTAAACCAGGAAGAAGTTGACTCTCTGAATAGACCAGTAACGGGCTCTGAAATTGTGGCAATAGTCAATAGCTTACCAACCAAAAAGAGTCCAGGACCAGATGGATTCACAGCCGAATTCTACCAGAGGTACAAGAAGGAACTGGCACCATTCCTTCTGAAACTATTCCAATCAATAGAAAAAGAGGGAATCCTTCCTAACTCATTTTATGAGGCCAGCATCATCCTGATACCAAAGCCGGGCAGAGACACAACCAAAAAAGAGAATTTTAGACCAATATCCTTGATGAACATTGATGCAAAAATCCTCAATAAAATACTGGCAAACCAAATCCAGCAGCACATCAAAAAGCTTATCCACCATGATCAAGTGGGCTTCATCCCTGGGATGCAAGACTGGTTCAATATATGCAAATCAATAAATGTAATCCAGCATATAAACAGAACCAAAGACAAAAACCACATGATTACCTCAATAGATGCAGAAAAGGCCTTTGACAAAATTCAACAACACTTCATGCTAAAAACTCTCGATAAAGTATTTTTCAAGGCAGGGAATATTATCAGGGATTAAAAGAAACATTGTATAATGGTAAAGGGATCAATTCATTAAGAAGACATCACCATTCTCTATATACATTTACCTAATAGTAGAGCTTCTAAACATATGAAGGAAAAACTGATAGACTTGAAAGGAGAAATAAAAAAATACTCAATTCATTTGGAGATGTCAATACTCTTTCCCCAATAATTGATAGAAAAATAGGGTATCAATAAAGAGAAGACATTAGGATCACTATCAACCAATTTGGCTTAATAGTCATTTTTGAACATTGTACCTAATAACAGCAGAATATGCATTATTTACAACTGGATGTATAGACCATATTGTGGGCCATAAAACAAATTTTAATCCATTTAAAAGAGCTGAAATTACACAGAGTTGATTCTGTGACCACAGTGGAATTAAACTAGAAATCAGCAAGAGAATGTTAGATGGAACATTCCCCAAGTATTTGAAAATTAAACACCACATGTCTAAATAAATGTCTTAAAGAGGAACTCACAAGGGAAATTAGAAAATATTATGAATTGAATGAAAATTAAAACAGAACATGTCAAAATCTGTGGGACAGAACCAAAGCAGTGATAAGAAGGAAACATGGTTTTTAAAGGCTTGGATTAGAGACTAGGAGAAGTTTCATAACAGAAATGTAAGCCTGACCTAAAGAAACTAGGAAGAGAAGAACAGATTAAACCTAAAGTTAGCAGAAGAAAGAAAATAATAAAGATAAGAACAGAAAAGTAATGAAGAATGCCAATAAACTGAAGAGCTGGTTTTCTGAAAAGGTGAACAAATATTATAAACCTGTAGGCAGACTTATCAAGAAATATAGAGACAAGACAAAAATTACCAATAATAGGAATGAGAGAACATCACTATAGATAATTTAGACTTTAAGAGGACAGCAAGGGATATTATGAACAATTTTATGTCAAGAAGTTTGTTAATTTAAATAAAATGATAAAATGTACAAAGTTTTCAAAGACGTTAACTGCCAAAGTTTACTTGAGAAGAAAGAGATAATTTTGATGTGTCTGTTAACTATTAAAGAAATTAAATTTATTGCTAAAACTGCCCCCAAAATAAAATGTCAATTTGTGATAGTTTTGTTGGTGAAGTCTACTGTATTAGTCCATTTTTATTCTGCTATGAAGAAATACCCAAGACTGGGTAATTTACAAAGAAAAAGAGGTTTAATGGACTCAGTTCCACGTGGCTGGGGAGGCCTCATAATCATGGTGGAAGACAAAGGAGGAGCAAAGGCACGTCTTACATGGTGGGAGGCAAGATAGAATGTGCAGGGGAACTCCCCTTTATAAAGCATCAGATCTCATGAGACTTATTCACTATCATGAAAACAGCGTGGGAAAAACCTGCCTCCATGATTCAATTCAAATACCTCCCACTGTGTCCCTCCCATGACATGTGGGGATTATGGGAGCTACAGTTCAAGATGAGATTTGGGTGTGGACGCAGCCAAACTATCATCTTCTAAACATTTTAGGAAGACATAATACAATGTTTACTTAAAAATTTTGAGAAAATTTAAGAATGGGAAGACCTCCCAAATCATTTTGTGGGGCCAGCATTATCTTTGACAATAATACTTGAAAAGGACGAAACAAGAAAACACATGACTACAGAATATATCATATATCAACATAAACACAGAAGTCCTTAACAAAACTTGGAAATTAAATCTAGCCACATATAAAAAAGATAATATATCGTGATCCAGTAGGAAGCAAGTTCATTTCACATTTCAAACATCAATCAATTTACCATATCAACAGCCTGAAAAATAGAAACAGTCTGATCATCTCAATAGATACAGATACTTAGATCTCAATAGATACTAAGTTCAACATTTCACACATTATAAAACCCTCAGGAAACTGGGAATAGAATGACATGTCTTCAACCTCTTAAAGGACATCTATGAAAAACTACAGTTAATATAATACCTAATAATGAAAGACTGAATTCTTTACCCTTAAGTTCAGAAATAAGTTAAGGATGCCCATTTTTATTACTCATATTCAACATGGTACTGTAATTCCTAGCCAGTGCAATAAAGCAAGTAAAAGAAATAATATGTAGATTAAATAAGAAGAAATACTGTTCAAATAAAAAAACTCAGTTCTCAGTTAGTCTACCAAAAACACTCCCAACCATGAAAACTAATCTGTGAGTTTAGCAAGGTGTCAGAATACAAAAATTTATTGTATTTCTTTATACTCTCAAGAAATAGTTAGAAATTACAAATTTTAAAAAGCAGTACCATTTACAGTAATGTTGACAACCATGAAAATTTATGGATAAAACTAAAACACATTTATTTGCGTGCTGAAAATTACAATACAGTTGAGAAAATTTAAACAAGATAGAAATAAATGGAGAGTTGTAGCATGCTCATAGATGGAAGGCTTCATATTGTTATCATGTCATTCTCCCCAACTTGCTCTAATGGCTCAATGCAATCCTAATAAAAACCTTAACAGGAATTTGTATAAAGATAACAGGTTGATTCTAAAATGGATATGAAAAGGTAAAGGACTTAGAATAGTCAAAGCAGTTTTGAATAAGTTATGAATTGAATGAAAATGAAAACAACATATCAGAATTTATAGAACAGAACCAAAGCAGTGATAAGAGGGAAATATGTAGCCTTAAATGCTTGGATTAGAAATCAAGCGACATTTCAAAACAAAAATGTAAGCTTCACCTAAAGAAACTAGGAAAAGAAGAGCAAATCAAACCCAAGTTAACAGAAGAAATAGTAAAGATAAGAACAGAGAAACAATAAAGAAAGTCAGTAAACCTAAAAGCTGAATAACTCTTAGTTCCTCACTTAAAATCTAACTATAATGCTATAGAAATTAGCAAGTATGGTTTTGTTGAAAATTCAGACATATAGATCAATTGAACGCTATGGAGACTCCAGAAATAGGCATATATATATATATATATATATATATATCACCATATATATGTGTGTGTTTGTGTATATATATATACACACACATATATATGGTCATATATATATATATATATAGATATAGTCAATTGTTTGTAGACATAAGTGTCAAGATAATGCAATGGAGAAAGGATAGTCTTTTTAATGCATGGCACTGGAACACCCCATAAAGTGCTGGAAACTAATGTTGACCCATTCCTTACCTCATTTATAGAAATTAACTAGACATGATTCTAGACCTAAGAGCATAATCCAAATTTCTAGAAGAAAACATAGAAAAAAAATCTTTGTGATGCTGGGCAAAGTAAATGTATCTTTTGTACATATATACTATATATATATGTATATTTTATATTTATAAATGGGGTCTCGCTATGTTGCCCGGGCTGGTCTTGAACTCCTTCCACCTTGGTCTCCCAAAGTGCTTGGGATTACAGACATGAACCACTGCACCCAACCAAATATTTCTTAGACAATACCCAAAAGGCAGAAATCATAAAAGCTAAAAACTTTTGCTGTTCAAAAAATGATGTTAAGGCAGAGGTTTAACATTATAAGAAAATGGAAAAATTTTATAAGAAGCTCCAAAGTGGGTATATGTTAAATGGGTATATGTTAAAATGATGTTAAGAAAATGAAAAGACAAGTCACACATTGAGAAAAAGTTACTTGTAAAACTCTTATTTAGTAATGGGTTTGTATCCAGAACTCTCATGTACAAGAACTCTCACAACTCAATAATTTAAAAATCAACCAAATAAAAAAAAAAAACAGGCAAATGATTTGAACAATTCACCAAAGAAGCAATACAGATGGTAAATGCACATATGAATAGATGTTCAGCATCATTAGTCAATAGGCAAATGCAAAATAAGACCACAGTGATATACCACTATATGCCTATTAAAGAAGGATAAGAGTTAAAAAATATTATACTGATGCTTACAAGGATGTAGAACAATTGGAACTCTAATACATAGCTTGTAGGAATGCAAAATGTTATACCCAATTTGGAGCTTCTTGTAAAATTTTTGCATTTCTTTATAATGTTAAACCTCTGCCTGTTACTTGACTTAGCAATCCCACTCCAAGGTATTTACCCCAAAGAAACAGAAATATATGTTTACATAAAACTCTATGTGAATATTTAGAGTAGCTTCATTCATAACTCTCCCAAACTGTAAACTACCTAAATGTCTATTAACTGCTGAAGTATGAATAAACTGTGGTACAACCATACAAGGAAATATTGCACAGCGAAAAAGAGAACAAACTGCCAATTCATGCAACAACGTGGATGAATCTCAAAAGCATCATGTCCAGTGAAAAAAGCCAGATCCAAAAGCAAACATACTGTATTATTACACTAACATAATATTCAGGAAAGAAAAATCTGTTGAGACAAATATCACTGAGGGGTATGCTTGGGGTTGGGAACAGAGGAAGACTTTGATTATGAAGGAGGCACAAGGAAACTTATGGGGTAGTGGAAATATTTTATATTTTCAATTCTGTTATAGTTAACATAAGTGTAACTCATTAAAGTTACACCTAAAAACCTTGTTGAAAAACACAACACAGTTGCAAATTTTAAAACTACATGAACCTAAGCAAATTTTAAGGCACTGTCATATCTACAATAACATCTCTTCTCTCTCTTCTCTTCCTTGAAATTCAGATGGTAATGAACTGCCAGTTTTGTAAGAGACAACTTTAGTATGCCTTTCTGATAGAGATGTTGACACATAGAGAAATCCATATTTTCCATTTAAATTTTTTGGAGGACAATCACATTGGTTTCTGAAACACTGACAGAAATAGGGGTTTAGCTGTGTGCATTTCAGGTAAAAGTAAACATCTGTATACTAACTGTTGAAGGATTGGTCCACCCACAAAATGGGAGCTCAGAGCTCTCCAACAATAAAGATTAGCTTGAACTTGACTTTTTAGTAGGCTGTTTTCTGTATGTGGTTCACAGCCTAATTTCATGAACATAAAGAATTTAGTGATAGCAGAAAAGCAGCAGTATCTGTTATCTTTATAAGAAATACATAAAACAGCAAGAATACCTGGAGTTCAAGCAAAAACTAATCAATTTTAGAAATTTAGTTTTCTTCAGTTGTCAGTGTCCAGGTGTCCTTGAAATTGCATCTGTTTGGTTCATTCTGCCAACTTCTCACTTTCTTTGCAGCCATTGATTTGAAAGGGGTAACAAGAGAACAGAAAATAATGTGCATTTTTGTAAGTGACAATTAAAAGTATTCATCAAATGGGACCCCATAATTCAGTTCTTTCTACTGGAGTATACCTGTTAGAGTCAGCAAAAGAGGATCATTACAATCACTTCTGGCCAAGATGGGAAATTTAAAAAAACCCACATTTTGTTAATCTATACACTATTAATAATAAAACTCTATTATTTCTTGTCAGGTGCTTCGTTCACATTATCTTATTTCTCACAACTACTCTACATAGTAGGTATTTCTAACCTGTTTTACAGATGAGGAAATAAAGACTTCAAAGGGATGGTGTGACTTTTAACTGAATCCACAATTTATGTTTTTTTTCCATTATATAATGCTTTGATCACTCCCTGTTAGTTGACTATGTTGACCTTTGACACTCTGGTGACATGTCCTGCTCCACTGGCTTTGGTGACTGCTAGCATACCATCCCAGTTCCTAATCACCTTATGCTTGTAATTCTGCAATAACACCCTAGTTCATTATCCTTCTTCAGGTGTTTCTTTACTGTAATCTGTTCCACATACTTGTACCTCTACACTATTCTAAAACATCATTCCATCATAACATTTCTGAACTCAAAACCTGTCATCTTCTTCTGTTACCTTATTTCGTACCTTTTCTACTCAGCTTTATTTTCTGTAATTTCACCTTTTATTTTAGATTCAGGGGGTACATGTGCAACTTTGCTACATGAGTATATTGCATGGTGCTGAGATTAGGGGTATAAGTGATTCTATCAGGTGGTGAGTATAACACCCAGTAGGTCGTTTTTCAGCCCTTGCTCTCCTCTCTCTCTTCTCCCTCTAGTTGTCCCAAGTATCTGTTGTGCCCATCTTTATGTCCCTGTGTACCCAGTGTTTAGCTCCCACTTGTAAGTGAGAACACATGGTATTTGGTTTTCTGTTTCTGCATTAATTCGCTTAGGATAATGGCCTCTAGCTGCATCCATGTTGTTGCAAGGGACATGATTTCATTTTTTAAATGGCTACATAGTATTCCATGGTGTATGTGTACTACTACTACATTTTCTCTGTCCAGTCTACTGTTAATGGGTACCTAGGTTGACTTCATATCTTTGCTATTGTGAATAGTGCTCTGATGATCATATGTGTGCATATACCTTTTTAGTAGAAGGACTTTATTTTCCTTTGGTTATATACCCAGTAATGGGATTGCTAGGTCAAATGATAGTTCTGTTTTAAGTTCTTTGATAAATCTGGCAACTACTTTCCTCAGTGGCTGAACTAATTTACATTCCCACCAACAGCGAGTAATCCACTCAGCTTCAAAGACCTTATATAGTCTGCTTACAATTTGTTCATCCTTATATCTCACAGATTCCCCAAAAGCACCCTTCACCCTGGTCAGGTTAATCTCTCTCCCCACAGCAAGCTCAATCTTGTGCTTTGATTCTTGTCTTCATGCTTTGTCCTGTGTCTTATTTTCTTTTTCATCTTTTTGCCTCTCCAAATCCTACCCATCTCTCAAGGCCTACTCTTCTTGCTGTACATCTTCCTAATCCCACTTGCACTGACCCTTTACTTTATCAACTACAAATGCATTTAGTATTTGTTTTGGGATTTGACAGTTAGTTGTTTTAAAATATTTTAATGGTGTCAGATTAGGTAAAATGCCAAATTATTTCTAAGGGTTACCCCAAACAATTATTATTGCAGACATACCTTCTGACCTACAAAATGCTTTTTGTGCATGGAAAATTTGATATCCAAGTGTGTTCTAAGTGAAGGTTTGTATTACTGGTCTTTTGTGCTGGGAAGTTATTATGTTTTCTTTGGTTATTGTTTTTTAAATCAGTTTTTGCTGGGTAAACTCTTTGGACCCCATGTTCATGAAAAGAATTCCTGCAGTCACAAGCATTTTGTGGAATGATTGGCACAGAAGTAGGCAAGAGTCCGTGGCCTTTTGTTTCTGTATCACTGTTTTTAAACTCCTGAAACTATTTTCTAATAATTACAGATTATTCTAGCAGGATAGGTACATTTAAAATCATTTGGAACACTAGAGAAAGAATTTAGCTTTGATTGTAAGTCCGAAGTTCAAAGTCATTTCTGTCACACTGATTATTTCTAAGGGCAAGTCAACTCATAAAAAGAACCATATCTTTATATTAAGATGCTTTTGCTATGATCATTTATTCCTGCAACTCCTGTATTCCCAGGATTTCCCAGTACCTAAGGACATTGTGGATGCAGTCCATGGTTGATCCCAGAGTTCTTTCTTGAATCATAGTGACACTAGATCTGAGGAATGTATACCCACCAGGCTCTAGTAATGAACAGTTTATTAATCCAAAAGGAAGATGTGCCAACACACCCACGTTTTAAGCTCATTAAGAATCTCCAGTTATTTTACAAATGGTTTGTTTTCAATAAAATCCCAAATGCTTTCTATCTCAAGTATTTCTCCTCCCTTAATTATTTTTAAATGATGTCAAGTAAATTTTATCCATATGTACTTGCTTTCAATATATTTATTGGGTCAATTATTATTTGTAAAGTTCATATAATATTGTCCCTTTTCAAAAGCAGGGCCCCAAATATGCTTTTAAAATGTATTTTCCCCTGTTAAATGGGAAGTTAATTTCTATTCGGGGTAATCTCCCTTGTAAACCAAAGTTTGGGTTATAGTCAAAACTAGCACTTCTGAATTAGCTTTGAGTTTCTTCTTTATTCCTCTGTGTTCTTCTATGTCATTTCCATCTGGATATATATAAGTATAAAACTAGAAACATGTTCAGATTAGGAATGGCCTTAAGTAACCCACTCCTGATTATTTCACTCTTTCACAGACCAGTTACGAGGTCAATTACAACTGGAGTAAACATTCTCCTAATGTACTCCTTATATTGTCCTTATTCCTGTGCCTTTAAGTTCCCTGAAAGTCTCTATGCACAGTTAGGCCAATATATTGTATAGAATGCATGAGAATGTAAGTAAATTATTTAAAGTTGTTACTCTAGACTTGGAACTCTAAAATATTCTTTTATTTGAACTGTTAAACTATATCTATTAAGTAGTTATTTTGTGAAATGTAAAAAGGAAGAGGTTTTTACTGTGAAATATGTCTATTTAAAATTATAAATTTATTTAAATATGTCAAAGGAGAAAAAGTTAAGTAGTTCATGTTCATGATAGATAAGGCTTAGTTATCCACTTAAATTATTCTAGGTAAATGAAATCATTTTTATCTTTTTCATCTTCTAAATATTGAAAATGCATTTTTCTTTTGACATTTACATTAATATAATAAAAGGCCTGAAATTATATGTATAGTGGTTTTTGCGTTTCAAGATTGTGGAACTTGTTAAACTTGGTCAAAACTTGCTCTTTAAGCTCGAAACTATCTCAGAAGACAACTGACAGCTGACTGGTGGCCTATAGGGAGACCTTTTATTTAGAACTTTTCCAAGGAAGAGAGCATCCTAGACGTTTTTGCCATGAATGACTAGTGACCTGATACTATAGAAAATTAGAGAATATCTAAAGGTGCTAAATATGATGATGGGTCACTAAAGGTATATCTGATTTTGAAATTGCAATTTGATTTCTGCCTGCACTGAGGAAGGGCTTTGCATAAAGATTTTTGTTATGCCAAAATTTCAAAATATATTCTAAATATCTATACACAAATTATACAGATATTTAGATTGGTGAAATCATTATAACCTACTAGGTAAATAGCATTACTTAGAATATCCAATTTGTATTTTAAAGGCAGATTCTAATATTCCAAAATAAAATATATAAGTATATTTTAAGTATAAACAATTGGATCAATAATATGTTTCAGAGTCCTTGATGAGTATTTGTATGATCTGGATTTCAAAAAGTCCACAAATAAGTATTTACACATCTTTAGAACCTTTACAGTCTATCATCCCATCTTCTTTACACTTCTATGAGGAATTTCTTCCATTAAAAAAAATCTGTTATAAAAGGAAATTAACAACTTCTAAATAATACTCTTAGAGAAACCTCCAAAGCTGGGAAACTAAAAGTGAAGGCTAACACTTAATTCCTCCCTTTTTCTGCTTATTCCTATGTGTTGGAGGGATCTCAGATCAGTATGGTACAAGCCATATGTGCTGTAATAACGAGACACAATGGAACAAGTTGTATATGGATTGTGTCAGCTTGCCATCTCCCCTCCCCAGATTCCTCCCTTTCCTCCATTTAGTGCAAACACAGAAGAAAAAGTGCTTCTGAGGTGTATATCTATTGTATTTTCTGGTGCATTACAATCCCAGTTGCTATAGTCATAGTATCAGATGACTTAAAAAGCTCTGCCTACAAAATAAAATACAGCTCATTCATCTGAGGAGTTAGCATGTGATTGCATTACCTGGTTAAACATGTTCAGCTGAATTATTAATTTTATGTCTTGTTAAGTACTGGATTCATGGCTGGAAGTGAAAATGCATGCAATGTAAAAATATGCTGGAAAACAGTTGTAAAACCATCATTAGGTCTCAGTATTGCATGACTTCTTGTGAGACAGAGTGACACATTTCTTAAAACAGGATCAGCTGTCATTTTCACAAGTTTATCCAAATAGTTTATATGGTAAATTATATATTCTAAAAATGTAGGTGACAGAAGGTAAGATAATTATATACCTGAGCCCAATTTTGAGCCTAATATCTCAGAGAAATGAATATTGTAATGGACTATTGGTCAGAGTTGGAGAAATCTTTTCTGACATGGAAAAAGCGTAATAACCATTAGAGTTTATTTTATATCAAGAAATCATGGCTTCAGTTTATTAGTACTTATACAGCTTTACTGTATGGTAGCTCTGCCATAGAAAGTGTAAGAGGTCTATGAAGGTGAGTGTATAAGAAAATAATAATTATTATTTGTGGTGGTTTATTTTATTGGTACATTCTATATTGTTGCAGGATGTTTTGCATTTATATTTTTAGTTTATTTTGGAATAAATATGAAAACATTTATTAGAGTTATGTAAAATAGTCATGATAAATTCACCTTTCCTTTGTAGAAGGTCTATTATGAAAGTTTGTGCAGTCCTATTTTCTACACCAGGAGTACAATTTCTATTTTAATGTTGTTAAAAAATTAAACCTCTTTTATTTGCTGTTGTTGTTTTTCATTTTTTGTTTTGTTTAACCTGAGCAAGAAGTTAGTAATGTTTTTAGAGAGAACACTGTAGCAAGAAAGCAAAAATTTAAGTCAACTGACTACTTTAGTTTTCTGGACACATTACATTCTAAATTAATACGTTTGCAATTCCAAAAAAGCAAAGTTTCACTTACTGATTATGAGCAACAATGGACTTAACTTATGGAAGTGTTTGTTAATAAGCTTGTTGTTATAAAGCTGGCAATTTTCCCCAAGGGCATTAAATATATAAAGTTTGGCATTATTGGATTGAAAGAAAGTTAGAAATACATTTCTACCTCACAGATAAAAATAATAAAAACATACTTGAGAGGGTCATTACATTTTAATGATAGTAATTGCACACATCACCTTCATCTCTGAATTTTAAAGGGGACAGAAATATTTACTTTTTAGGCTATTATGAGGATTACACTGACACTTAGTCCATGTGTCAAGCAAAGCTCATTGAGTATTAGCTAATATCACCATTATCATAAGCATTATCATTGTCCCTATCTTCACTTTAATTGTTATCAACATCATTAGCCTCATTGTTTATGAATGTCAGGGTCTATGGTCATCTAAGTAGTAGTTCTTTGGCTGATCAATATTTTCAGTGAGTATCTACATTTAGTAAGAGTTTCCAGAATATGCCATTCATTCATTCATTCATTCATTCATTCTACTGTTGATTTAACACCTATAATAAACTGAAGCAGGAATACCATGGTGAGTAAAATAGACCCTTCAGTGGAACTTATTGCTTGGGTACACAAATCTGATGACTGCATAGATAACTTTCATATTATAACTGTAATAAGTGCCACAAATTAGAAGTACAGGGAGTTATGAGATCATGTTATGGGGAATTTGGCCTAGTCAGAAAATTCACAGAAGGCTTCTCTGAGGAAGTGACATTGGAGGTGAGATTAGGAAGAACTGATAGAGGCAGGAGGGGAAAACTGTTCAACAGAGGGAGCATCATGTGAAGCAAGAGGGAACATGGCATGTTAGAGGAACTAAAAAAAAGGCAGGCATGGCAGAAGCAGACAGTAGGAGAGGGAACATGCAGGAGACATACTAATGAAGTGTGTAGAGGAGAAACCATGAAGAGCCTTGGTCTTCATCTAAGAGCCAGACTGCTGAAGTGTTTTATGCACTCGGTGATATTAGCACATTTATTTATTTATTTACTTACTTTACTGTGGTTTTAGTGGGGCTTTAGTTTGGATGTTGCAAGTTTCGAAGTGAAAAGCTCAATTTTGAGACTTTTAATGGTCCATATACGACAAAATAGTAGCTTGAATGAGGGTAGTGACATCAGAGATGAACTGAAATGGATGAATTCAGTGAAAAATTGGAGGAAATCTTATAGGAGTTTCTGATAGATTGATTAAGTAGGGAAAAACTGGTGAAGAGAACGGTTAAAATTGTCTCCTACATTTCTAGCTTGCACAACTGGGTCAATGTGGTGCCATCAGGAAGCATTTGGAGAAAACCAAATTCAGGATTGAGAAAATGAGATCAGTTCTGCATATCTTAAACATGTAATTCTGTGAGATAGCCAAGTGAAAATTTCAAGGCAGTTGGTGACCTGAAATGGGAGGTCTGGACTGAACAGTAAAGCTTGTGATTTATCTTTTTAAAAATTGCAACAGCTTTGAAGAGATTGTCTAGGAAGAGAATATATAGTAAAAAGAGAAGGTGATGTAACTTTGACACTAATGCCCAGGGAGAAGAGAATCAGCCAGCAAAGAGTGGCCAGAGTAGAAAGGAAACCAAGAAAATGACATGTTAGGGAATCCAAGGGAAGTGAATGTTTCAAGAAGAGAATAGTAAAAAGTTGCCTACGGTGTTTTTAGAGGCCAAGTAAGATGAGGACTAAAAATGTGCCAATTATATTTAGTGTCATTTTTCTCATTGGTAACCTCAGTGGAAACTGCTTCCACATACTATGTGTGTTTGTGTGTGTGTTGGGGAGGGGAAGAGGGGCTGCAAAAGACAGACTGGGCTGGGCTGATGGCTGAGGAGAGTGAGGTGAGAAAAAAGAAATTACTATTTTATACAATGGTTTAGAGAAATTTAGAGCTGCCTTCAACATGTATAAGGTTTTGTTTCTTTACTGTTGAGATTTAAAAAAAAATTTGAGTTGGAATTTGATTAGTTTTTCTCCCTCTTTTCAAAGACTTTCCTATTGTGAAGCCTACTGTAATAATTTACACTTTAATATTACACTGTAATAATTTGGCAGGATTTTCATTTTTTAAAATTGTGATTGTCTCTAATAATAGATGTCTCTAGGGTTGCCACTGTACTGGCAATGTAATGACTGGCCCAGGGTAATGACTTGGAATTGGTCAAATCAATTACAGTATCTTTACTGGGTACTTTCTTTTAGACACACACAAGAGACTTTCTTACATGTTGATATAGTTTTTATATTTTGCAAAAATCAAACAACAAACAAAAATTATAGAAACACTTGAAATGAATGATGGATGTTTCTTAAAACTTCTATAACCTAATTTTTTTTCAAATTTTGGGCTTTATGAAATTGAGATTTCTATATTTTCAAGTTCATAACACATTTCTCCTCCTAAACTGAGTCATTGTTTTTCAAGAGACATTTAATTTACAAATAGGTTTTTCCCTTGACTAAATAGAAACCTAGGTTATATAAACAATTCATGTTCTTTTTTAAAAGTAATTAATGTTCTGCTTCTGGTCTACCAGGCCTACAAGAGGAATAAAATACAAGAACAATGATTTGCTGCTCAAACTTCTGTGGTGCTCAGAGCAAACAGAATGGCAGAGTTTAAACTTAAGAGTAGAACCCATTTTTGAATGGGTTCTCTCCAGCTCCTTCCCCTCCCTGGCAGTGCTAAAATATGATGATGCAGTCTCCAACACTGTTAAATCAGCAGGGATAATCTGTAGCTAATGGTTAAGCTTTCTTCTTCTACATTTTGCCTAAGTAAATGGGTTATACTGTCAGTTCTAATGAGTTTGGAAAAGACAGGCAAGCTCTTAGTCCTCTCATGAAGTGTTATGTTAGATCTCACCATATGAAACAGATATATTGATCTGTACTTCAAACCGGGGCAATGCATGCTTGCAAAATTCCAGCAGAAGACCAAAATGTCCCACATATTGTGGCAAATTTCCCATAATGTCCTGCAAATTGCAACAGAGCCATGGGAAAAGTAGGAGGAAATTATCTTCTTGCATAGGGATAGCTCATGTGGGAAGGCTAATCCACAGGTTCCCACAAGAATAGAGGAATACATCTGGTACATTTTTGAAGCACATCACGGAATGGTTATTTTGTATCAGTGTTAAACATTGGGAGAAGTATTTGGAACAAATGAATTTCTAATAGATGACTCTAGATTATGTGTTTATACATTGCACCTTTTTGCTATTAAAAAAGTTGCTTCCCAAAAGAATGGATATGGCCTCTGCAATACAGAAATATGGTCATTTTTCCAAACTTTAGGTTCTTAAAGCAATTAGCATTGACATCACAAGTAGATGGCAAGCAAGCCCTGAATGCATCAGCTTTTAAAAGGGCGTTTCCCAACAACTTAATTGGAAAGTATTAGTATAAATTAAAGCATGTGGAGAGGCAGTATGTTTACACTTTCTTCCAAGGCAATAGAGAGTCAAGTATGCTAGCGAGTAAGTGAATTTTCTATGGAATTTTATTATTCCTCCATATACTTCTTTCATACCAGGTGGAAATCAGGTTTCTAAGAGTAGTTTTATTTCTATGCCTCTATAAGAACTTTATCATTTTACAAGTAGAATAAATATGATAAGTAATCATTTATCCTTTTTGTGCTTTTCCTTCTCAACAAGGGCAACTGCTCTCCACTGAACATTTTACCCTCCCAAGCTGAGTTTGACATAATTACCACACTGGAGCTAAGATTCATAAGCTGATTGCCAGTGTCAATGGAAATGAAAGCTTTCATGAAAAACAAAACCTGTTAAGTATACTCAAGGCTCAGCATCAATCCCACTCATGAGTAATTAAAATATCAATTTATGATGCATTTGTCTTTTACCAGTAAATCTGGAAATCCTATGGATTTTTTTTTTCTTCAGACATAGATGCTTGAAGGAGAATAAATTCCAAGGACAGTTAATACAGCTTCAAACTTTGGATCAGAATCCAATTCCAGAAATAATACTTTGGAGTACCTACTATGTGTGAGATAGTCTAAATTAAACTGAAATCATTTTACAGTATTTTAGATTTTCTTAGTCCTAAGTAAACAGGAATCTTTGCAATTTACACTGGTTGAATTTTTGTTGATTTTTTCTTAACTGTATCTGGGAATATGGTTCAAAGTTTTCCTTAAAGGGGGTAAAAAGCTAGTTTCTTTCGTCCTAGGCTGTGTGCTGTTAACTGTCTACTTACATTGCCTATTTATTCTCTGCACCAACCCTATGGGTAGACATTATTATCTTCATTTTAAACAAGAACCTCAAAAACATGGAGTGACTTGTCCAAAGCCACACAGTCATTCAATAATAGAATGGGGTACACATGAAAGCACAGACAGGGTCTGTACAATACCTGGTTAGGAAGGAAATAGACTGTACTCAAAGAAATTCACGACCTTGCCAGGTTTTACCAGTAGGAGATTATGTAGCACATATAAGTAGCTTCAAAAAGTATTGAGTCAAGGAGGAAAAATATAAGATTATATTGGGATAAATTTATCTATATGTTGCATTTACTTGAGTTTTAGATATAATGTGTTGGGTCAACCATCTGGGAATGATGTAAAAATAGTGAGTAGAAGACTAGACTCAATGGTCATCTAGAGTCAATGATGAATAAATGCTGGAGCCTCCCTGGAATATTTTAGTGAAAGAAGTCTTAAGATCAGAGAAATATAAACGTTGGGATGCATCTATTACATATAATTCATTCAGCCACCCACTACACATGTCCCTGAGAAGAAACTCCCTTCACCTGGGCATTCAGAAATGTATTGGTTGGGAAAAACAACAGCATTTGCAATGGCTGTTCTTTGCATGCTGAGATGATAGTAGGAGATAATGCATTGGCACTGGAGTCCTAGATTTCAATGGAATAATGGGATCACAGAGTGGTAGAGGCCACATGTCACTGCTTAACCAGCAGAAACAAGATGAGTGCAATTATCTTAATAAGCTGCAATGATGGAGTGGTAATCAGAGTGTTTGACCCACAGGGACTTGTGGCAATGACTCATTGATCATGGAATCCCTACAGATGAAAATGGATGTGCAGTTTAGTGAGGTGTTGCTTCTCATGTGTGGAAAAAGTCTATGTTTAGTGGGCAGAAATCTGACTTGACTTGCCAAAGTGAGCATTAGCGGCCTCATATTCAATTCCTAGACCTAATCCAACTCACAGATCCAGAGTCCCTTATTGAGAGTGGGGCAGCGGATCCCTTGAGGAAGTAACCTGCAATGCTGATATAAGGATATATGGTGAATCTGCCTCTGTATTTTCTTTACTCTGGGAAGTAGGAGTGCTATACTATAACATGTGGCATATGCTTAAATGTTTCAATGAATATGTGGTGCTGTCTTTCTCATAGCCAAAATGTGTGCTTCCAGGAGCCAAGGAGCAGAAGTGGAAATGGTTTCTCTCTCTCTCTCTCTCTCATACCTAATAAAGTCATTTGAAAAATTTTTGTTCATGATCCGTAAACTTGAGCTAGGTAGCTTTGGAGGTCCCAATCCTTATGAAATAAATACTTCTTCCAGGCACCACAGTCATGGTTTTGTTAAGATTTCTCACTGGCATTTTGGCAAAGAGTGTGTTCACTTTAGTATCAGGGAAGATTGGTCCTGGTTACCCAGAGAAAATCAGGTTGCTGCTGCACAAGAGAGGGAAAAGAGCATCATGTCTGCAACTTAGATGATTCACTGGGATACTTTATGATCCTTCCATGTCCAATAATACTGTTCAATGGGAAATTGTGGCAATTCAGTAAAGAAAACAATACTAAGAACACAGATCATGTCGGAGTTAAGGGTTGGGTCCTCCATCAGGAAAATTCTGGAGTAGTCCAGTTGCTGGCAGAAGGAACAATGGTGGCAAATGAAGGAAGCCGTGATTATCAACTTTGTCACAAGGCTCTGGCAGCAGCTATATTTTTTAAAATTTATTTTTTAGTTTTTAGTTTTTGAAATTTAATTTAATTTAATATTAAGTTCCAGGATACACTTGCAGGACGTGCAGGTGTGTTACATGGTTAGATGTATGCCTTGGTGGTTTGCTGCACCTATCAACCCGTCACTTAGGTATTAAGCCCTGCATGCATTAGCTATTTATCCTGGTGCTCTCCCTCTCCCCACAACCCTCCCACCCTGACAGGACCCAGTGTGTGTTGTTCCCCTCCCTGTGTCCATGTCTTCTCATTGTTCAGTTCCCACTTGTAAGTGAGAATATGCAGTGTTTGGTTTTCTGTTCTTGCATTAGTTTGCTGAGGATAATGGCTTCCAGCTCCATCCATGTCCCTGCAAAGGATGTGATCTCATTCCTTTTTATGGCTGGATAGTATTCCATGTGTATGTGTACCACATTTTCTTTATCCAGTCTATCATTGATGGGCATTTGGGTGGATTCCATGTCTTTGCTATTGTGAATAGTGCCAGCAGCTATATTTTATATTAATTATTTGTTTATCCCCAACTTTTTCTCTACTGCTATATAAGTTTTAGGTTTTTGTTGGGCATATGGCTGAATTGACATAATCCTCTAATAGTATGGCAATAGATAGGACTTTGTGTGTGGGTTCCCTGTGTTAATGAAATGTTTTTCATTTGCACAAAGGACAATAGTGGATGGTGAAGGTCAAACAAGAAGACCTATCCAGTAGGATATTATTTGTTTGTCCCTTCATACTCGCTCTTCACCCTTTTTCACCCACCTTTGTGTCCCAGAAGGCTAAACTCAGTGGGTTGCATGAATAAGGCTCACTCTCTTGCTATGTGACTTCTGGTTGGATTCAGCCAATTTATGGCCAGGAGGAGAGAGGCTGGGAAAATATTCACTTCCCCTGTTCCTTCCTTGCTGATCATGAACAATGGATATATTCCTCTCTACAGTGTCATGTAGAGGGAGAACTTCTCTTAAAGCAATTGTTCTTTTGGAATTCTAGTAGCCACTTCTTTCTTTGAACGATTTAGTCTCAGGGCTTTGGACTATTATGACTCTACAAATGTTTCTCTATCCTTTGTGGGAAACTTGCTCATATATTTGTAAATAATCCCTGTCAAACTCTCTTCAGTTACTCTTTGTAATGTAACTGATGCATACAACTAGAATCAATCTTAATTACACTTTTCAGAATTTTTCTGGTAAAGGGTACACATAATAAAGTTCTCCAAATATGCCGATGATAGGAACTTTTTTATTTTATTTAATTTTATTTGAGACAGAGTCTTGCTCTGTCACCCAGGCTGGAATGCAGTGGTGTGATCTCGGCTCACTGCAAGCTCTGCCTCCTGGCTTCACGCCATTCTCCTGCCTCAGCCTCCCAAGTAGCTGGGACTACAGGTGCCTGCCAGCACGCCCGGCTAATTTTTTGTATTTTTAGTAGAGATGGGGTTTCACTGTGTTAGCCAGGATGGTCTCAATCTCCTGATCTCATGATCCGCCTGCCTCAGACTCCCAAAGTGCTGGGATTACAGTTGTGAGCCACCACACCCAGCTGATAGGAACCTTTTAAATTGTAGCAGGCTGACTAATGGTCCCCCCAAAGATGTTCACATCCTAATTATTGGAACCTGTGAATATGTTACATTATATGCAAAGGAAGGATGATTGAGTTAAAAATCTTGAGACAGGGATATTATCTTGGAATATCTGGTGGACCCAATGTAATCACGAGGTTTCTTGTAGAAAGAAGGCAGAAGGGCAGAAAAGATGAGTCTGTGGAAGCAGAAATTAGGGTGATGTACTTTGAAGATGGAGGTACGGCCCATGCATCAAGGAGTGCAAGCAGCCTCTAGAAGTGAGAAAAAGAAAGGAAATGGGGTTCCCCCTGGAGCTTCCAGAAGGAACCAACCAGCCCTGATGACATTTTGATTTTAGCCCAGTGAGGCTGATTTTGGACTTCTGACCTCCAGAACTTTAAGATAACAAATTGGCATTATGTGAAGACATTAAGGGTGTAGCAATTTGTTACAGGAGCAGTAGGACCACACAGTGGCAAAATGCAAAGCTGTAAAGGAAATGGGTGAGAGGCCTTGCTTGGCTGTTTAAGTTGGCAGAAAAGTGACCAATTAATTTCACTGCCAACAAATAAAAGGGTGTACATATAATTTAAAACTACAAAATCTCTACCTTAAAAGATGAAATTTGAGCATTCAGTTATAATTAAGGATAGGAATTGAGAATTGCTCTATTGCCACTTCTCTGAAAGATGAGTGTAAGCTGTCTGTGCTATAAAAAGCTTAAAAAGGCCGCACGCGGTAGCTCATGCCTGTAATCCCAGCACTTTGGGAGGCTGAGGTGGGCAGATCATGAGGTCAGGAGATCGAGACCATCCTGGCTAACATGGTGAAACCCCGTCTCTACTAAAAAATACAAAAAAATTAGCTGGGCTTGGTGGCGGGTGCTTGTAGTCCCAGCTACTCGGGAGGCTGAGGCAGGAGAATGGCATGAACCCAGGAGGTAGAGCTTGTAGTGAGCCAAGATCGCGCCACTGCACTCAAACCTGGGTGATAGAGCAAGACTCCGTCTCGGAAAAAAAAAAAAAAAAAAAAAAAAAGCTTAAAAAAAGGGCTGCTCTGATTCATAGAAAATAGTATGGTCCACTAGGGGAAGGGTGTCCTCTTTTTTGCTTTTTTAATTATTTATTTTATTTTTTTTTAAATCAATCCTTACTTCTCCCAAAAGATTAGTGAGTTTCAAGAAGTCAAAACTGATTCTAAGACAGAACCCTAAGGCCATCCCTGGGCAAATATCTGTCATTTTACTTCTCCCATTTTGCAGCTGTTTTTGCAGTTGGAAACCTTCTTTTCTTCCACAAAACAGACAGCTCCCTGGATTTTGTCTTGGCCTAGGAATATTTAGGTGGGTGGCTAAATCTTGGGACAAATACTCTCACTTTTGCTTTCAGAAAAGAAAGCGGGCCTCTGAACCAGCTGGTGTACTCAAGGGTAAAATCTGAGATGTTAGTATGGGTTTAGAAAAAATTGTAGGTCACTCAGTATGCTTTGTTTATGCCTCTATTTTGCTTTTAACTAGGACAAAGGAGTTTTTTTTACTGGTCCAGTCAACTACAGTTCTGGTTCTGCTTAGGTATTGCGACCAAAGTCCAAGTTAATAATGATGGTTAATTTGCCTTACTCTGACATTTTTATTTATACTTATATTTCCACGGGGATTTTGTGGAGATGAGAGGTGGCTTGGCCAAGACAAGATGTATGTATACTGTCTCTTAATACTGTCTCTTGAAAGCCCTCCTCTCCACAACATCTAGAGATGGTATACAAAATAAAAGTTTTACTTTATCCTTAGTATCTAACGGGAGTACTATGGACTTGATTCTAGCTTGCCCATTTTAAGAAAGAGATAATGAAAGAGAAACCATGTGCATAAACATTGGATAACTTTCAAATTTGCAAATCGAGTCATTTATTGAAAACAGTCCCATAGACGTGAATGGGGCTTTAGTTGGTTTACCACTTAAATATGCTTCTAAGATTAATTCATAATGAATAGGTATTTCCAATCATTATTTCCTTTATATAAAATTATGAGATGTAGATATATAAACATCTAGATACATTTGATAGCTTCTCATTCATATTTAGGTCAAAACTTTTTTTTTCTTTTTCTTTTTTATTTTTTTGAGACAGAGTCTTGCTCTGTCGCCCAGGCTGGAGTGCAGTGGCGCGATCTCGGCTCACTGCAAGCTCCACCTCCCGGGTTCACGCCATTCTCCTGCCTCAGCCTCCCAAGTAGCTGGGACTAGAGGCGCCTGCCACCGCACCCGGCTAATTTTTTGTATTTTTAGTAGAGATGGGGTTTCACTGTGTTAGCCAGGATGGTCTCGATCTCCTGACCTCGTGATCTGCCTGCCTCGGCCTCCCAAAGTGCTGGGATTACAGGTGTGAGCCCAGCAAAACTTTTCTTAAAGTTAAAACTCCTCTGCTCTCAGCCTATTGGAATTGAACACAAAAATCTAGGGTGACATTTAATAAATGCAAGCCGCACCCTTGCCCCAAGGTTATGTTTTGCTTTGTTATTCAATTTAGTAACCCCTGATAATTTCTTTCTTTTAGTTTTTGTGGGCACATAGCAGCTCTGTATATTTATGGGATTGAGGTATCAAAATAATCACATCAAAATATCAAAATAATCACATCAGGGTAAATGGGGTATCCATTACTTCAAGCATTTATCCTTTTTGTTACAAACAATCCAATTATACTCTTTTACTTATTTTAAAATGTACAATTAAATTATCATTGACTATAGTCACCCTGTTGTACTATCAAATACTAGATCTCATTCTTTCTTTCTATGTTTTTGTATGCATTAACCATCCCTACTCCCTGCCCTCACTACCCTTCCCAGCCTCTGGTAACCATCCTTCTACTCTCTTATGTCTGTGAGTTCAATTGTTTTCATTTTTAGCTCCCACAAATAAGTGAGAACATGTGAAGCTTGTCTTTCTGTGCCTGGCTTATTTCACTTAACATAATGGCCTCTAGTTCCATTCATGTTGTTGCAAATAACAGGGTGTTGTTCTTTTTTATGGTGGAATAGTACTCCATTGTGTATATGTACCACATTTTCTTTATCTGTTTGTTGATGGACACTTAGGTTGTTTACAAATCTTGGCTATTGTGAATAGTGCTGCAGTAGACATGGGAGTGCAAATATGTCTTTGATATACTGATTTATTTGGGTATATACCTAGCACTGGGATTACTGGATTGTATAGTGGTTCTATTTTTAGTTTTTTGAGAAACCTCCAAACTGTCCTCCATAGTGTTTGTGCTAATTTACATTTCCACCAACAGTGGACAAGGGTTCCCTTTTCTCCACATCCTCATCAGCATTTGTTATTGCCTATCTTTTGGATAAAAACCATTTTAACTGGGGTGAGATGATATCTCACCGTAGTTTTGATTTGCATTTGAAATTTACTTCTGGAAAACTTTTTCAAGGAAGGATTTTCCCACCCCAAACCTCAGGGTTTTCAGCATAAACATTTCATTAAATTTTAGCCTTTTTGTTTTTTAAAAACGAAAGTTATATTTCTGCCCTAATTGGTGGCAGAAACTATGGTGAAGATTGTGACTTCTACATGTGAACTAAGGAGTACCTTTTCTTCTCCACTTGGTGGCAAAAGTTATGTGAAGAGGAAATGACTTCTACATTTTGGCTTGCTCACAATGGTCTTTTTCCCAGACAAAGGAAATAATTTGTCAAATTTAAAGAAGGTGACTTTGATACGAGAGTGCTGAGAGGGGAATAGCGTGGTCCCTTTAAATGATGTGGAAGGAGGGGAGGGAAGTGCTGGGTAGAGGAAGGCATAGTTTCTGGCTAGGGCTCCATACCCATGGACCTAGGTGAGGACAGGCACTTCTGCCTTTGCTCCCAAATGTTGCATTTCCAAGACCACCCTGGCCCACCACACCCTCACCCTCTGCCTATAAAAACCCAAGACCCTAGCAGGCACACACACTCAAGTGGATGGATGCCGTGAGGAAAACATCAGTGGAAGAAGACACAAGTGGCTGGTCATCCAGAGCTTGTGGGAGGAAGAGCACACTGACAGGCACCAACAGACACTGGCATGCTGGCAGGCTGTTGGTTGGGATGAGGCAGACTTTGGTGGGGCAGTTGGAGGAGAGCCGGGGCCTCCAAGTAGCCCAACTCCAGGGGAAAACCATCTCACTTCTGGCTCCCCCATCAGCAGAGAGCTACTTTCCACTCAGTAAAACTTTGCACTCATTCCCAAAGCCCACGTGTGGTCTGATTCTTCCAGTACACCAAGGCAAGCACCCAAGATACAGAAAGACCTCTGTCCTTGCGGCATGGTAGAGAACCTAATTTAGCTGGTTATCACAAGCTGCTTATAGATGGCAAACTAACAGCGCACTCTGTAACTCATGCCCACTAGGGCTTCAGAAGCTGTAAACATTCACCCCTAGACACTGACATGGAGTTGGAGCCCCACAGCCTGCCTGTCTGTATGCTTCCTTAGAGGTTTGAGCAGGGGGGCATGGAGGAAGTGAGCCACACCCCCATCACACACCCTGTGAGGGGGCAATGGAACCTTTCCTGTTTCAACTTTATCTCCCTTCAGTCAGGTGTTTGATATTAATGTCTGATTTTCTATTATTTCTCTCTTCTTCTCTCCCTCTTGGATCCTTTCTTCCTTTTTTCCTACCTTCCTTCCTTCCTTTCCAGTTTTGTCATCTTTCTTGTTTTTTTCACTCTTTTCGTTTTTCTTTTTCACCTCTTTCCTTCTCTTTCTTCCCTTTCTTTCTTGATTCCTTCCTTTTCTGTCTTCCTTCTTTTCTTTTCATTTTTAGAGGCAGAGTGTCACTTTGCCACCCACCTGGCATGCAGTGGTGTGAACACAGCTTACTGCAGCCTCCACCTCCTGGGCTCAAGTAATCCTCCCACCTCAGCCTCCTGAGTGGCTGGGACTATAGGCAGAAGCCACCATGCCCAGCTAATTTTTGTATTTTTTGTAGAGATGGGGTTTTGCCATGTTGCCCAGGCTGGTCTCAAACTCCTGGGTTCAAGTGATCCATCTGCTTCAGCCTCCCAGAGTGCTGGGACTACAGGCCTGAGACAAAGCACCCAGCCCCTTCTTATTTTTTAGTACTCTTTCTTTATTTCTCTTTCACCTCTCTCCTCTCCTTCTTCCTTTCTTTTCTCTTCTTCCTTTTTTTCTTCTTTCCTTTCTCTCTTTCCTTCTTTCTCTCCTTCACTCCATCCCTTTCTTCCTTTCTCTTTTCTGCTTTTCTTTATTCATCTGTTTTTAACACTTATCCAGACAAGCTTTTTATGTAGACTAATTATAAAGTAACAGTGCTATTTATAAGCTTAATTTAAAAAAAACCCACTCAAAGATTCCAGTTCTGGGTAAAATGGGGTAAGTACACTCCAATCTGTCATTCTTACTGAATGCATCTATAAAACCTAATCAGAATGATGGAACAGTTATTTGAGGACTCTGAGTAGAATTTGAAGTATCACTGAATGGACAGCGCATTTACCATTTTCTGGTGTCTACCCCAGCCTGGGTTCAAGTAGTGCAAAATATGGAAGTAAGCATCAACACAGAGAGACAACTTGGAGAAAAGCCTTTTAGTTCTTGTTCCATGAGCTGTTGCAGGAAGTCAGGGACCCCGAACGGAGGGGCCGGCTGAAGCCATGGCAGAAGAACATAAATTGTGAATATTTCATGGACATTTATTAGTTCCCCAAATTAATACTTTTATAATTTCTTATGCCTGTCTTTACTGCAGTCTCTGAACATAAATTGTGAAGATTTCATGGACACTTATTACTTCCCCAATCAATACTCTTGTGATTTCCTATGCCTGTCTTTACTTTAATCTCTTAATCCCGTCATCTTCGTAAGCTGAGGATGAATGTCGCCTCAGGACACTGTGATGATTGCGTTAACTGCACAAATTGTTTAAACAATATGAAATCTGGACACCTTGAAAAAAGAACAGGATAACAGCGATGTTCAGGGAACAAGAGAGATAAGCTTAAAGTCTGGCTGCCTGTGGGTCGGGCGGAACAGAGCCATATTTCTCTTCTTTCAAAAGCAAATAGGAGAAATATCGCTGAATTCTTTTTCTCAGCAAGGAACGTCACTGAGGAGGAGAATGCATTCCCAAGAGGTCTCTAAAATGGCCGCTTATGGCCATTTATGGTTGTAGATAAGGGATGAAACAAACCCTGGTCTCCCGTAGGGCTCCCAGGCTTATTAGGATGAGGAAATTCCTGCCTGATAAATTTTGATCAGACCGGTTGTCTGCTCTCAAACCCTGTCTCCTGATAAGACGTTATCAATGACAATGTGTGCCTGAAGATCATTAGCAATTTTAATTTCATCCTGGTCCTGTGATCTCGCCCTGCTTCCATTTGCCTTGTGATATTTTATTACTGTGTGAAGCATGTGATCTCTGTGACCCACACCCTATTCGTACATTCCCCTTTTGAAAATCCCTAATTAAAAACTTGCCGGTTTTGCAGCTTGGGGGGTATCACGGAACCTGCCTACACGTGACGTCTCCCCTGGACACCCAGCTTTAAAATTTCTCTTTTGTACTCTTTCCCTTTATTTCTCAGACTGGCCGACACTTAGGGAAAATAGAAAAGGACCCACGTTGAATACTGGGGGCTGGTTTCCCCCGATAATGAGCAGTAGTATACAGAACTTCTGGTAGCAACAGTTTTGGCAGCAGGAACCTATAATGTGCTTTAAACTTTGAGAAATGAGGACATCTAATGTTTTTTTTTTTCTTTCTATGTACTCCTTTTGCTTGGTCCTGGATGCATATGCATTCATGGGAAGTGTGTGTCAGGATAGCATAGCTAAAGACCATGCTTTCTGGGGAACTGAAAAGGAAACCAGAAAGGGAGATAATGGAGGCATAGGAACATGAGAAACCAATTCCATAAAATTGTTTATAAACTCCTGGATTCACCCTTGAGCTGCAAGTGCATGGATCTAATCCTAAACATATACCATGTATTTTGAGAATGAAACTTTGAGATGGGCTTCAGCCCACTTCCTGGACTACCCACTGGATGACAAACACACAAGGTAGGTGTGAATAGCACTGTAAAGGCATTGAATACTGAAATGTACATCGAAACACAACCACAGAAGGCTGGTTAGGATGCGGGGACGGAATCCAACTGGGCTGATTGCTAAAGCAAAATATCAACATTTTCTATAGGGTTTAAACAGGACTCATTGTCTCATAAGAAAGTATTCAAAGCATCCAGAAGACAATACATAGTTAATTGACAAGCAAGAACCAAGGAAAACCTCAACTCATATTGGTAAAGACAAAAAATAAACTCCGATATTGAACTGTTGGAATTATCTGACAAAGATTTAAGCAGTTATTGTAAAAATGTTCGAAGTATGCACACTCTTGAAACAAATGTAAAGAAAATCTAAGCAAATAATTAAAAGATATAAAGAAGTATTAAGTGGAAATTCTATAACTAAAAATATAACTTCTACACTCTCCAAAAATAAGCAAACAAAAAGAAAAACTCTAAGCAAACAAACACAACCTTTACTACTGGATGGACACAGTAGTATATTGGAGATGAAAGAGAAAAGAGTCAGTGAATCTGAGGATAAATTAATGGAAGTTAATCCAAAGAACAGAGAAAAAAGAGACAAAATAAACAGCTTTAGAAACTTCTTGGGCTATACCAACAGGTCTAATTTTCATGGCATGGGAGTCCCAGAAGGTCACAATAAGAGTGTAGTACAGAAAAAAAAAAAAATGAAGAAATAATAGCTGAAAATTTCTCAAATATGATGAAAGATATAAACCTACAAATTCAAGAAGTTTGGTAGGCCCTAAAAGGATAAACACTTAAATCCCAACTCAGAAATGTCATAATCAAATTACAAACACTAACAACAAAGAAAAAAACCTTAAAAACAACCAGAAAAAAATAAGTTTTTAATAGGATATTCAAATAACTGCAGTTTTCTCACCCAAAATCATGGAGGCCAAGTGGTAAAATATTGAGTCTAAGCAGTTAAAAGTTAAATATGTATTATAATGCCTAGAGCAACCACTAAACACCAAACAAGCAAAACATACAAAGAATAATAGTTCAAAAAATCAATTTCAGTGAAATACTAAAAAATCAAATAATAATTAAGAAAACAGAAAAAGGACAACTGAGAATTAAAAAAACAGAGGGAAGAAAACAGAAAGCAAATAATATAATGGTAGAACCTAAACCTAAATATATCAACAACAAATGTAAAAGCTCTCATATCAATTAAAAGACAGATTTTCAGAATTAATTAAAAATGACACAAATATGTGTTGCATATGAAAAACTCATGTCAAATATAATAATATTGGTATGAGAAAAATAAGAGAGTAAAAACAGATACACTATGCAAACACTAATCAAAAGAAAGAAACCAGGAGTTACTATGTTAATGTCACAAAAAGTAGACTTCAGGGCAAAGAAAATTATCTAGAATAAAGAGGCATAGTGCATGATTATAGAGGGGTAAATCAACATAGAAGACACAACCATCTTAAAATGTGTCGGCAAACAACAGCACTTCAAAAGATAAAATAAAATTGACAGAACTGAAAGAGAGATAGACAGATCCACACTTGTAGTGGAGTCTCCAACACTCCTTTCTCAGAATCAGAAGTAGTGATAGAATCAGCAACATTAATAGAATCAGCAAGGATTTTTATCATGAATTAACTGGATCTAATTGACATAAACAGAGCACTCCCCCAAACAACAGAAGAGCACAGTTTCTCTTCAAGTATAACATACAAAATTCACAAAGATAGGCATATCCCGAGTCATAAAACAAACTTTAACAAATTTGAACTAATTGAAATCACACAAGGTATGTTCTCTGAAAACAATGGAATTAAATTAGAAAATTAATAACATAAAAATAAGAAAATCTCAACACTTGGAAATTAAACACTACATGCCCATAAAATCTTTATGTTGAAGAGAAAGTCTCAAGAGAAATTTGTAAATATTTTGAACTCAAGGAAAATAAATATATAATGTTGAAATGTGTGGGATGCACTTAATGCAACGCTCAGAGGAAGATTTATAGCATTAAATGCTTATATTGGAAAACAAAGGTTTCAAATCAACAACGTGAGTTTCCATCTTAAGAAAATAGAAAAAGTACAAAGTAGACTGGACCAAACAGAAATAAAAAGCAATAAATATAAGAGCACAAATCAATGAAACTGAAAACAGAAAACAGAGAGAAAAATCAATAAAACCAAAAGGCAAAATTATCAAAGTGATAAGTAAAATTGATATACCTATGGCAGAAAAAAAGGGCAGATACAGTGATCAATATCAAGGATAAAAAATGGGTATCACCCCATTCTCTGTAGATATAAAAAGGATAAAATGGATATTATTAATAAATCTATGTATAATACATAATTCAGTAGGTTAGGTGAAATGAACGATTATTCCAAAACCAAAAACCTCTAAAAACTCTTTTAGGGTGAAATAGATAACCTTAATAGTTTAGTAATGATTAAACTTCCTAACCCATTATTGAAATCTTGTGAAAAAGAAATTTCCGGGACTAGATGACCTTAGTGCTAAAATTTACCATACATGTAAAGAAGAAATAAACTCAAGTCTACACCATCTGTTGAAAAGGAGAGAACATTTCCTACATCATTTTATGAGATGAGCATTACTGTGACAAGAAGAAAATACCCCAAAACTTCAGATCAATATCACTCATGAACATAAATGCAGAATCATCAAAATACTAGCAAATCGAATCTGGCAATGTATAAAAGAATAGTATAATGTGACCAAGTAGTATTCATCTAATGAGTGAAAGGTTGGCTTAGTATTTGACAATCAATCAATAAAATATAACTGATAGTCTAAAGAAGAAAAATTATATAATCATATCTATTAATACAAAAACAAAAAGTATTTAAAAATATTTAATATTCATACATAATGAAAACTCTCAGCAAATTAGGAATTGAAGGAAAGTTCTTCAGCCTGATAAAGGACATCTACAAGCTAATATAATACTTAATAGTGAAAGATAGTAATATGCATTAATTAGAATGGCTATATTGACAATATCAAGTGCTGACAAGGAAGTGGAGCAACTGGAACGCTCATACATCACTGATGGCAATACCAAATATGACAGCCATTTTGAAAACAGTTTGGCAGTTTATTGTAAAGTTAAACATGTCCTTATTACACGACCCAGCAATTCCTCTCATGGTATTTTTTTTTTTTTTTTTTTTAGTAAAGTGAAAACCTGTGTTTTCACAAAACCTGTACGTGAATGTTTATAGCATCTTTAATTACATTGGCCCCAAACTGGAAATAACCCACTATTTTTCAGTAAGTGAATGGAAAAACAAATCATGGTATAACTATACAGTGAAATATTATTCAGTAACACAAAGAAATAAATTATTGATAACAGAACAATTTGGATAATTCTCATAAGTATTATGCCATGTTAAAAAATTCAGTCTCAACAGTTTACATATTGTTTGATTCCGTCTACATGACATTCTCAAAAAGCAAAAGAATAATAACAACAGAACTGTGTGACATTCTCAAAAAGCAAAAGAATAACAAGAACAGAACTGCAGTTATCAGGGATTAGGAGTCAAGGGGACGGGACTACAAAGAGGAAGCATGGGAGTTTTTTTTAAGAGTTGGAACTGTTCTGTATCCTGATTGTGATGGTATTTACACTAATCTGTTCATGTCTTAATATTCATAGCAATATACATCTCCAAAAAGTCAATTTTAATTTATATTAATTTAAAAAATGAAATAGAGCCAAAAATAAGCACACAAAGTAATAGTCTTAAAAATCAAATGATAGATTGATTTTTTCATCAAGTTGCTGAAATCATAGCATTGGTAGGCAACTCTTCAAATGAAAGTAAAATTTTACACAATTTTAAGTGGAACAATAAAAATAAAAAGGGGATTTGACCAAATTGAAAAAAATAATTTGTCAAATCCCAGTACATGAGACACAATGGAGTACTATTCCACCATTAAAAAAAAAAGTTAGAGTTGTTTCCAGAATTTATTGTGTTCTTTGTTAGTTTTTTTGTGTACTTTTGCTACTAAAAAATTTCTTCAGGTTTTCCTTGTGAATCCATTAAACATTTCCATTTTATCTTGCTTAAAGTCTACTATATTTTTGGAAGCATATAAATATACTAGTTAACATATGAAATAAAGCAGTTGGCAGTGTTTCCTTGACTAATTTGTTGTTTTCTATTAAAAAAGAGAAAATGAGCGAAACAATGCAACAAGATACGCAATTACATGACCCTTGTCCTCCTGTCTCTAGCAAAGAAAAATATTAAGTTTGTTGCATTTTATTTTCTGTAAAGGTATTAGGCCTTTGCCTCAAAGGTGTACGGTCAGAATAACAAGACATCCTCTTTTGACTTAGCTCGGACCTTCTCTGCATTCTACTCATCCTTTACGGCAAGTCAGCTAAATACACTGCTGGATATTTTTCCCCTTTAGGAAATTCTTCCTGGAATCCTGTAGTAAACTTTCAGAGGAAAAAGGCAAATAAAATTAAATTTCCTTGAGGAATGCTGAATATATAAAAAAGTTAGTATCACTTTTGACTTTTTTTCCAGAAGTTTATCATCAACTGATGTAGACAGATTATGCTGTCTTGATTTAAATTGTCAATTGTCTTCAATTATTCCTAGTTTGAGCTGAATAGTTTTAACCAGACTCCTTTAAAACAGAAAGAATGCTCTTATCTCAAGAAGAACTAATTCTAATACCCTTTTAGTTTATTGTCTTTATAACTGAATTATCAAAGTAATTAGTGATCATAAGTGATTTGATAGTTTATCATGTGATGTTAATAAAAAATAAGGGAAAATGTGAGAGAATAACTTATCTGCCATTGAGTAGCAATATTTTTGTGCTGTGGTTACAATGTTAAGCAAACTAAAATAAGCAAATCTTCATGCCAGGGTCTTAGTAAATGTCATTTTGCTTGGCTGAGAAAATCTGAAACTTCTCTGAGCAGACATATTTTAAGAGAGCATTGGGACATGCATATTTTAGGATGCTAATAGAGCCTCTCACCCTTTTTGGTTTTAGCTGCCAGAAATTATGATTCATAGTTCTTGATAGCATAGAATAGAAAACATTGTAAAGGGAAAGAAATTCTAACAGATTGCTCAGGAATGATTTCGGAGTGTCAGTTAATCAAACATTTCTCTTTCATCCCTTTAGGAAAATGCACACTTCTGTTTTGAAAAATGGATCTAGAAAAATCTTTACTTTTGCTTTGGAATGTCCCATAATTATTGATGAACTCTTACTGGTATTAGAAAACTGATTGGTGAAAGAATATATAGCATAATAATAACTTGTAACAGCAAAAATGACACAGCTGAAAAGTTGCCTGTGAAGAATGTTTCAAAAGAACAAAGGATGTGCTTTGTCATTGCTGTTTTTAAGATTCTGAAGAATATAGTGATATTATTATATTGTATTACTCTATTTGTGCTATTGTTCTGGAAAGAAAGTTTAGCCACTTAAAGAAGTACCTTTAATAGATTTTTAAAAATTATTAGAACGTAGAATTTTAAAATTCACGATAACATTCTGAAGCAGTTGTATTATTCTAGAAAGCTCTGGCATAATTTAGATTTAAGGTTGAATAGGAGTTACTTTTTATCATTATAGTTAATGGGCAAAGTATTCTGCACTGAATAACAACTCTTGTAGAAATCCAAACTTATACATGGCTTTGATTGTGATAATGCATTTTCTGATGATGCTGGTTCTTGATTAATGTTGACTTTCCCACTTGTGACGTGGTTTTCTCTCAAATTCTAGTTGTCTCAGCTAGAATTACCTGTTTAGCTCAATAGATTTCTACATCCTGTTTTTCATTAATAATATTTATTTTAAAGATCACTTTTAATTGTAACAAATATAAAGTCATCAGTGTTTTCCGAATTGTCAATAATGCTTTAAGTAAAAAATACATTAGTAAAATGTAAGTTATATTGTTTATAATATCTTCTACAGTTAATACCATGAACATACACACCATATACCAGAAAAGCTTATGCATTATTGGAAGTGAAAAGAAATGTGATATAACTGCTATATTGTCTGATTATAAATTCATGCTTTGGTCAGTTCTCTTCTTCAGGGATGACATTTACTTGTACTTTGTTGTTGAGGAACCTGAATTGGATGTCACAAATTCTGCTGCATTTGCGTGTTAATGCTATCATGGTTGTCTGTGTACAGGGAAGGTATGATTTCACCAGTTACAAGTGAGACACAGGAAGTGTTGATGGGGGCCATGCTGTCTTTCTACTCTTGGATGTGTCTTGAAGCTCCTTGGCAAATTTCTGAATAGCACTGTGACAGACCAGTTGGATGTCTGATGTTTGCATGTTTCTCTTTTCTGCTCCTTTCTGTCAACAGTGCATGATGTAAGGAAGTACCAGAAAGAGGACCAGTAGCTACTGCTGAGGACACAGCCAGTATAATTAAGAAATCCACGTACTTGTCTGCTTTTCAGACAGTCATTTTGAAAAGAGTTTGTACTCTCCATCATCACTAAAATTCCCCCTCCATGAATCACTTCTGGATAGGTGGCCACTTGCTTTGTTTTATCAACCAAATGAATTTTTGCACCAGTCAATGTAAAATGGAATATAAAATTTTCTAGCACATGTTATTACAGGCTCCATTTCTTGACTGCATCTCAATTAATTCTATGGATTTTCAACATCTTGTAATCAAGAAGAAAATGGGACATCGGCACCAATCCTGATGAAAATGCCCCCCTTTGGGCCATTAATAGGAAGCAGAACCATGCTGCCCTATCTAGGGCCAATGTGATGTTTATGGCATTCAGTCCTCTGGCCACAGCACATTTTTCTCCACCCTGACAAAGTTTCCAAGAACCTTCCTGGCCAATATTTCTTACACATTTATATTTTTAATGAAGATTTCTGCTTGATATGGCAACAGGAAGTCCTCTGTTGACATTATATTATCCAATTATGCCTTGCAATCTCAAAGGTGCACCTATTATAGGCAATTATATCAATGGTAGTTGGTTTCTCCACATTTTCAGTTGTTGGAGAGCCATAAGGACTCTCTCACTATATGGTGTTCTTTGGATGAATAGGAGCCATCCAGGTCTTTCTGAATAACCCTTTCAATTTGTTTTAAATGCTTTGGGATCATCACTGATCTCACCAGGTTTTGGTGAGGTGGAAATTTCTCCTAAAATACTTGTTCCAAAGCATACACCAAAAGGACACTTACAGATGTGTATGCATTCTGATCAGAGTGCACCTTAGAGAAAATAATGAATACTGTCATCAAGAATGTGACAACCATCACAGGCTCATCCCGCGTGTCCCCTGAACTTGTCCTATGCAAGCACAGGGGTCTGCAGGATACCATCACCAGGGCAATTGCATTATTGGGCTGATGAGGCCAGTAGTCCTCAAATCTCCCCTCCCCTCCCTTTCTTCTTTCCTCGCAGCTTGGCTAGTTCTACTCTTTTCTTATTAGAGCACATTTTGTTGTCCACGGAAATGCAAAGAGAACACAGTTGCCACTGAGAGCTTTGTAGTGTGATGCTTATTTAGCTTTTGAATGGGCTTTCACACAAAAATTCCTGCTTTGTGGAAATTTTCAGGTATGAGAAAACATCTTACAAAGTAATCCCCTGTTATCCAACTGATCAGTCAGTATTAAAAAAATGCATGTGGAGGATATTGCAGATTGAAGTGTGCAAAGCATTTGTGTTTTAATTAAAATCTTAGAGGAAAAACTCATTCACATGAATTAATAGCAACATTTTTAGCAGGTTGCATAAATGGTGACAAAATTTACATCTTTGTATTCAAGAAGAGTATAGAGTTACTTGGTGAAGATCACTACATATGTTAAATCCTTTCAACATGTGCTATAAATATTAAAGATCTATGGCTATTAAATTACGTGAGAGCAAATGACTCATGAGTAATTACAAATACCTGTTCTGCTTCTACTTATCACTTATTTTCTAAAAAGCAGCATGGAAATGAAATGCAAATATAACATAAAAGAGTATAACTTCCTGTTAAATGATGCTTTATCGTATAATGGAATATTACAGCCTAATTCAATGCAGGACTAAACGAAGATTGGAAGAAAATGAGAACTCTGGAAGCCAGAAGCCTCAGTCTTCAGAAAGCTCCATACTCTGCATGCTGTTTACATATCTCTTTGTGTTTATGTGGGTTTTTTTCCTAACTATTCCTGTGAAATAGCAAAAGACTTTAGATTAAAATGGATTTTACTAATCATAGAAGTCAAAAAAGCAAGTAAATATGAAAAAAATAGCACAAAGTTGTACAGAAACCATCCATATAACTAAGGAATGAAACGAAGCAAATTTAGCTCTGTTAGAGCTTTTATTATCAATCAAATATATCCTTGATAGTCCTCATCTTTTTGTCTTTTGGGGGGTCCCCCTCCCCCCACCTGTTTGCATTTTGACTTTTTCACCTGACATGGATGAACAATGGGTGTGTTCCTTCTAATACCCTGTCAAAGGGAAAAACCACCGTCCAGGTCTTTGGGCACACAGTCACTTTGTTCCCCAGAAGTGATTGTGTAGCAGCCACAGCATCTTACAATGTTGGAAAGGAAGAGACTGTGTTGCTTGGAGTCTTAAGATACTCTCTGAGGGTCCTTGGAACTCCAGGCTTCCCAATAGGTATCTCGGTGTGAGTGGGTTTTACATATTGACCTTCCAACTCAGATAGCATCTGGAGAAAGGATGTCACTTCTGAGAAAAAGACTGAAGATATCTAACTGAAATAGTGCCTGGAAGTTTGAATGACCTAGGGAAGGGCAGCAAGATGCTCAAGTGCCTCAGACTTCCCAAGGTACACAAAGTGGGAAGCAGCACTGGTAAACTCTTTAGGAAGAATACAACTCACACCTTTTACAGTTTCCATCACATTTCCTTTTAATGATCATTCGTGATCCCTAGCAGGGATTCAGCCATTCCCCAGAATCACATAGCACATGAATGGTGGGACCAGAAGAGATTTCTGGTCATTTTAAAGTTTAATTTAACTTTTAACTTCTATTTTTGGTTCAGGGGTACATGTGCAGGTGCAAGTTTGTTATATAAGTAAATTACCTGCCATGGGGGTTTGATGTGCAGATTATTTTACCATCAGGTAATAAACACAGTACCTGATAGGTAGTTTTTTGATAATCACCCTCCTTCTTCCCCACACCCTGAAGTCGGCTCTGGTGTCTGTTGTTCCCTTCATTGTGTCCATATATACTTAATGTTTGCTCCCACTTATGAGTGAGAACATGTGGTATTTGGTTTTCTGTTCCTGTGTCAGTTCACTTAGGATAATGGCCTCCAGCTCTATCCACATTGCTGCAAAGGACAGCTCTCATTCTTGTTTATGGCTGCATAGTATTCCGTGGTGTATATGTACCACATTTTCTTTATCCAGTCTACTGTTGATGGGCATTTAGGTTGATTCTATGTCTTTGCTATTGTGAATAGTGCTGTGATGAAGCTATGTCTTGTGTAACTGTGTCTTTATGATAGAATGATTTGTATTCCTTTGGGTATATACCCAGTAATGGGATTGCTGGGTTGAGTGGAAATTTTGCTGTGAGTTCTCTGAGAAATCGCCAAACTGCTTTCCACAATGACTGAACCAATTTACATTCCCACCAGCAGTGTATAAGCATTCTCTTTTCTCCACAACCTCTCCAGCATCTGTTATTTTTTGACTTTTTAGTAATGGCCATTCTGACTGGTGTGAGATAGTATCTCATTGTGGTTTTGGTTTGCATTTCTTTAATGATTAGTGATGTTGAGCATTTTTCCATATGCTTGTTGGCCACATGTATGTCTTCTTTTGAAAAGTGTCTGTACATGTCCTTTGCCCACTTTTTAATGGGACTGTATCTTTTTTTGCTTGTGTATTTGCTTAAGTTCCTTATAGACTCTGGATATTAGACCTTTGTCAGATGCATAGTTTGCAAATATTTTCTCCCATTCTGTAGGTTGTCTGTTTACTTTGTTGATAGTTTTATTTTGCGGTGCAGAAGTTCTGTAGTTGAATTAGGTCCCATTTGTCAATTTTCATTGCTATTGCAATTGCTTTTGGGATCTTCATCATGAAATCTTTGCCAGGCCATATGTCCAGATGATATTTCATAAGTTATCTTCCAGGGTTTTTGTTGTTTTAGGTTTTACATTTAAGTCTTTAATCCATCTTGAGTTAGGGTTAGGGTTAGAGTTATTTTGAATCTTGGTTCTCATTCATTGCTGCTCCCAGTAAGCAGAGTGCAGCATACTCACAACTATCCCTGGAGCAGGAGCAAGCTCCCTTCTGTGATGTCACAAGGATCTGACCTTCACTGGTACTTTTTTCCCAACTGAATGGAACAAAATTATAAGATGATCAGCAGCGGGAATTCTCTGCTTCCTTGTTCCCCTTGGGCTAGTACAAGAATCCTGGGTAGGCTGGTCTCATTTTAAAACCTATACTTTTCCTCCACTGGACTTTGCTAAGGCTAGAATGGGGGAGGCAAGAAAGGTAGTGGGTAGGGTATGTTAGGTAGCCTTTGACCACAGATCTGAGGCCTTGTTTTCAAATCAACCTTACCTATTCCTGGATAGCTGTCTTTTTTGGGAGGTGGTGGTCATGGTGCTTGGGTTTATTTTTTAATTGGTTCTAAACCAAGGGGGAGAAAGAGCAACTGCTTATTTAACTGTATAGAAACCTCAAATTAATATTATTTCAGCATGATAAGAATGGGAAAGAGTCCTTAAAGAACTAGGCAATGCCAGTACTACCCCAATCTTCTCTTCAAGTTTATGGCCTATTTATGGCCTATTTCTGAAGGTGACAGGAACTCAAACTAGGAATATTTCTATTAAGAGAAACCAGCTTTTTACTGGTTTGCCCAATCAAGTACAATGTGTTTGGGTCTACCTAAGCAAAGACCTGCAGGTGTCCCTTTAACCCTTGCATGGTTCAAATCTGATACCTGGGTTGGGGGGGGGGGTCATTCCTGCCATTGCTGACTTCCTCATCCTTACACCTAATTGAATAACCAACTCCTGTTAATTCTGTCTTCAAAAGAGCTTTGGAACCCATCTGTATCTCTCCATCATCACCACTATTACTCTATGCTAATCAGTTATCTTTTTTTTTTTCTCCTGTGGAGTTTATCACCACTGGGATAAATTCCTATTGGTCTTCCTGTTTATTGTCTCCTCATAAATTCATTCCTCACATAGCAGCCACAGTGATTAAATCATGTTCGTCTCCTGCTTAAATTCTTTCAGTGGTTTCTTATCAGGCAGACAGTAAAATCTAAGCCCCTTGCCATGGCCCATATGGCCTTTTATGCTGTGACACCTATCCATATCCTCGTACTGCATCTTGACCACTCTCATCAATGACTACACCTCATCCATCCTGCTTGTCTTTTAATTCCCTGATGGCCTATACTAAGTTCCTTGACTGGGCTGAGTTTTTGCCTGCGTTAGAACCTTCTTACATCTCTCCTGTCTAGAATTTTTTTTCCTCCTGCTCTTCCTTTGAGCTTTTATTAAAGACCAACTCTGTTCTAGGCACCATGTGATAGGCATTAAAATATAATGCTGATCCAAGAAAAGTGAAACAGAACATGTCTCCTTGGCAGAAGGAGAGAGTTGAGCTTTACTTTTTAGTAAAAATTTTTCTATCTTTGTAAAAGTTGTATTAAAACCTTATATCACTAAAAGTTTCAAAATGAGAAAAATAATGCTTATGATTAATAGTGTCTTTTTCCGCAAGTTGTCTCAACAATAAGTAAGTCCTTGGTGAATTGAACATAGTCTAGCTGGGTCCTCATCTTCCCGCTCTCAGAAGTTTGATTTCAATTGTATACCAAGAGTGAATCCATTTTTCAGTGTGACTGATGTGGACAGTCATAATGCCATTTTATTAATTTAGAGTAAAAAATGCAACTCATAGTCTGATAAACACATTCACTCACTCTGGCCAGATCATACACAGGCACCTAATTTATTAACAGAAGTATGCTTGGTGATCCTAGAATAAGAAGAGGAATATGATGAATCAAATAGTAAATGGGTTGAGGTTGTTGTATCCACCTTCACAAGAGAAATGTGATCACCACATAAACAGAATTAAAAACAAAAATCACATTATCATCTTTAAATTTTCTTTAAATCTTTCAATGGCTCATTTTTGAATGCACACATGTTTTTTTAAATTTATTTCTGTTAATACAGTTATTTCAAGACAATCAAATCTTGCAGAACTTGGAAGAACATTTCTTCTTTTAGGTGACTATATATGTCTGATACACTGTGTGATTAATTAAATTTCTCAAAACGAAATCTGCATTTCAAATATTGAAAATAATTTGCTTAAAAATACTGCATGAATCAACATTCAATTATTCTTTGTAGGCTAGCTCGCTAAAATTGCATTTCAGCCAATCACAGAAGTAAGGAATGTTGGGAGTAACAACTGGGATAGAAGAAAAAGAGTAGAGAGAACTCTAAATATAAATACCATTCTGAAGGTGCCTCTATTTGAGGCACATTGATGCTTGTTGGCTTGATTCCTATTTAGTGTGGACAGTAGAGAGGGTCTGCAATTATTTGAACGTTTATGCCCTATCCAAAATTCACAATAAAACTTAAATCCCCTATGCAGTAGTATTAAGAGGTGGGGTCTTTGGGAAATAATTAGACCCTGAGGGCTCTGCCCTCATGGATGGAATTGGTGCCTTATAAAAGGGTTAGAGGGAATTAGCCCTTTTTGCCCTTCAAACTTTCCACAAGATATGGAGCAGAGTTTGTCCCTTCCAGAGGACCCAGTAACAAGGTGCCATTGTGGAAGCAGAGAGCAAGCCCTTACCAGACTCCAAACCTGCTGGTACCTTGATCTTGGATTTCCTAGCCTTCAGAACTGTGAAAAATAAAGTTTTGTTTTTCATAAATTACCCAGTCTCAGATACTTTTTTATAGCAGCACAAATGGACAAAGACAAGGTCTTTGTTTACTAAAAAATTTTAAACCTGGGCTACTCTTTTTCCAGGTGAAGTATCTTACTACAAAGCCTTTGATTTGGATTTCAAATAAAAAATTTTAAATTGACTGATTCAATTTTAATTTTAATTATGTATTTACTCATAATTTTTGTGTTGCAGCTAGCTAAAGCACCTTAAATTCAAATATTATTTATTTTTGATTGCATAGTTCTTTCTTTTGCCTATTCAGGGTCCTCGTAAGGATTTCCATTTTATGTTCTTGTCTTCTCATCAGTTTGAGTCGTGTCTTTAACATTGGAGAGAAAAACAACTTGCAAGATTTTCTTTCAGTATGAACCATTCTGAGGTCCTTCAATTCTTTGTAAGTGGTTTCAGAGAAGTTAAAGTTCAAGATCACCATGAATATGGGGCATTGAAAATTCGGGGACATTCTCTTGTGTGTTTGCACCGTCATCCCCTGAAATGCATCTATGGGTTTGTGATTATGATTGAAAAAGAGCAGAAAGAGATCAATTAAGAAAGAAATATTTAGTAACAGACCAATAAAGCTATGTTTTCTCTTTACCAAAGATGAGAGTACTGTTAATAAAAAATGGAAATAAATTAAAAAAGGAAGTAAATGAAAAACTAAAATAAAAAGTTGATTTATAATTAACTTAGTTAATTTACAGTTAACTTAAAATCTGTAGTTGGATGTTCTCAATTTTTTAAATGAAATCAGATGACTGGTTTCCAGACTTTTGAAATAAAGTATTTGCTTTGGAATAAACAATCTGAATGTCATTGTAATAACAGAAAACAGGATCATTGGGTAATTTTACAGATATCCTGCCCAGTTTGGGAAGAAGATTTCTTTATGTAGTACTAAATTTATCTCAATCGTGGTAGATCAGTCTTACAATGTAGTGACTTTAGAAAATGAATAAGATAATTTTTATTCCTATTGTCCTGAATATCGAATAATAAATGTTTTTATAAGATAAAAGCATTTTGCCATACTTTAGCTAAATCTATAAAATCACATACGATATGGAAAACTGTAAGCTTACAACACTGGCAGGCTGTAAGTTCTTTTTCTGATTCACAGGAATCAGGTTCTTTGAGTTGCTGCCTAAGCTTTTACTTGAAACAAAGGAACATAACTGTGACTTCATATACATTGTAATATTTGAGGAAAGCAACTGTTTTACTGTTTGCCAATGTTATTGCAAGCTCTGGTAGAACTGTGAGTTCTAAACTGGATGGAGAAATACTCCTTCCAGATTTGTCATGAATATGCTAGTTGCCCTTTAAAAGGACCAGAAGGGAACCTCTGCCCAGGTATGAATGAGATTACAGGCAGAATTTTTCGGGAAACTAGGCAACAGTCTAGATGAATACCCTCAGAACAGTGGCTCCAGAGTACCAGTCAGTGGACACAGGCCGATCTGTGATGACATTTTCACTGGATTGAAGTGAAGTGAGATATTCAAGAAAATGATAAAAATTTCATTAAGTATACTATTTTTACTGAATTATCCTTTATTGACAGATTCTGTACTTCCTACTCTTTTAGTGTTATATGATATAATGATGTAATGGCAATAGTGGATCTGGTTTTATTCTTACCATTTAATGTCCTTCCTTGGCAATTTTTTTTTAAATGGTAACTTTTGTTTTACTTTCTAACATTTTTGGAGATGTTTTACTGGTTCGTAAAATCCCAAAGCACAGAGAGTCCGGGATTAAAAGAATGCCAGCCTACAGTATACACAGGTTCTTATTCATCTTTTTGCTTAATGTGACATTATGATCATTAAAATTGATAACTCTGGCCTGATTTAATCTGAGATTAGAAACCAGATACAAGGGAAGTTATAAAGCTATTTAACGTTACCCGAAGCTTCAGATTTTTTCTTTTTTTTGGAAAATTTGGCCAATATAGTTATGGCCTAAATATTGTTAACAGAGGGCCACTGTCAGATTCTGGAAGTGTCTCATAAACAAGTATTACATTTTATACTGGCACAGTTTGTTTGTTTGTACATTGTTTATGCTTAACTCTGACAAGTGATAGAAACAAAGTGGATTCTGCACCTTTAGAAAACATGTTGCCCAGTTAACAAGAACATTTTTGTAGTTTATATGCCAGAGCTAATCTGGGTTTCCATACCTTGTAAGCATACCTCTAAAGACTAAGCCCAGCCCTTCCTTCTTTCAGTAGCTGTCCTGCATACAGCACAAGCCTAGCTTAGCCACTGCTGCCTAAATTGTGTGAATGCACTCAAAAACAGTGATTTGGGCTGCTTACTAAAATGGCTGAAAGGGAAACATAGTTATGAAATTATTGACAATTTAGGCGAAGGAGACTTTAGAGTTCCTTTAAGTCAACATTGCTTGTATTTCAAATTCCTAGACTATCTAAGTTCTCTACAATAGACCCCAAGCATGGGCTAGAAGAGAAAAAAGAGGATGTGGGTGAGAGGGAGCAGCTGGAATAAAAATTTTGCCTCATTATTCTGATCCAAGCTCTATCTGTCTATAAAGACCTTGCTATATTTCTAGGTGGCTCATTTTATTATTAAGCATTAAAAAATCTTCTATATTTTATTCAAAAATAGATATTATCAAACCCTAAATATCTACCTTTATTTTTAAAAGACTTTAAAGCTATAGCTATAGATTATTATAATAAATTATTGACAATGATTTATCAAAAACAAAACATTGCTGAGAATTTTTTTTTACTAAGGGATGATTGGCACATAACTCATAATCATATGTCTAAATATATATTTATTACTTATGACCATGGCTGCATGTTAGTATCAAATGGGGAGTTTGAAACCATACTGATGCTTGGGCTCACCCCAGAGGTTTTAGTTTAATTGGTCTGCTTTGGGCCTGTACCTGACAGTTTTTTAAAGCTCCCCAGGTGATTCTAATGACCCGGCAAATATACATGTTCTATCTTAAAGCAGGTGCTTTGGAAAAAAAGTAACTTTACAATGAAACAGCTTTCTTATGTATTATTTGTCCTTATGAAATTTCATTCTAAAGATTAAATTTTAGGTGTGTTTGTTTCTAGAGGATTGAGTTTTAGTGAAAGAAATATTAGAAAGAAGATAACTTTGAAGGGAATCTTGTTCCTTAGTTTTTACCACATCTTTACAATTTTGTCTTCATATATCATCTTTTATTTACTTCCTTCCGTCTCTTCTAGAGCTGATTACCAACTCCTACCACTGTTAACCCTCATCCAGGAACAAGCTTATGTCTTTAACATTCTGAGTGGGCTTCAGCATCCTTGCATATGTTCAATTCTTAAAAACCTGTTGAAATAAAAGATCAGGAGACATAGGAAGGATGCCAGAAGAGAGCGTGGTAGGTGGGGGAGAATCTTTCCCCAAGGGATTGGAAGTATTTCAGGATTAGACTATGTATATCTATAAGCATGCATATATATTTATGCCTGTAGTACACATGCGTACCATGTATGTTCTGTTGTGTTCCAGGAATGTGGGAAAAAACACTGCACTGTGTGCTGCTTAAGATTAGGGATCTTGATGTCTTGTTTTGTATACTCATCTTCACACAATGGCAGCATATTGATGCTCAGTAAATGTCAGTAAAACAAATGCATGTTAAAAAGAGTAAAGGATGAAGAAAGGTAGAAAGATGTAATTAAGTTGGTTTTCCCCATGACAGGACAGAGAGGAGGTAGTTTAGATGTTTTCAGTTGTGCTAGTAACTATCCTCTGCACAGGTAGGGGAATGCTTGGCAGGGTCAGGAAGGTGAGAAAGGAAGCAGTTCAGCAGAAACTGGCCCTTGAGGTTGCATACATAAAGCCTATCTCTATATGACCCATGACCTGGGATCCCTTGTGTCTCCAAAGGAGCCTCGCCCATTGACATAGGAGGCAAGGAAGGCTGAATCATGAATGGACAATAGAAATCTAGATCTCAGCCTCACTGTTGTGGAAATAGGTTTTCAGTGTCTCTCATTCCCCACCAACTAGAAAATGGTACTTCTATATTTCTAGGCATCTTCTTCCTAAGATTGTTTAGAAGGTAGGGTGAGAAATAGCAGTTTGTCCGAAGAAAAAGGCTTTGTCTCTGAAATGGTCCAGAGAGCAGTTAGATTCAGGGGATCCATGGATTCCAGCTTCTAAGGGTTAACACATTTTCCAGGGCTGCATTGCAGAGTACAATAGGAAAATAAAAAGAACCGTGCCTCAATCCTTTTTTTCCCCTTGGTTACCTGTCTCTCCTCTCCTCCTCTCCCCCTTTTTTCCTCCTCATTCTCTTACTTTTCCTCATATATTATAATACCTTAACTGGATAGATTCTATTTCTCAATAGTAGAGAAATTGAGGCTGATTGCACAGTGTTCAAAGTTATCTATAATTTTATGTATTCTTATATTTTATTATAATTTTGTATATCTTAATAGTTTTATAATTTGATTTCTATTTTTCTTTTGAAAATAATTCAGTATATGGGTGTATACATATGCATTTTTTAAAATCCCAGAGTATTGTCAAATGTTCTATCAGAAAAATACACCTTTTTTTGTTAGTTTGTTTGTTTTCTGATAAGGTTATTAACATTTTATAAAATGTTAATCAATTGTGTCTTCTCCACTATTAAATATTAAAAGCTCTGTACTGGTTATCTTATGACTGCACTTCCAGTCCACTCTCTGCCAGGGAGACTGATTCCAGGTGCTGCCCTCTGCTTTCTGATTGGTCTCTGTCAAGACTGACAATGGTAGAGCAGAGGGTTCTGTGAAGAGAGTGGGATTGGGATGTTGATTCCTCGATTCTCTCTCTGGTGAGTGGCTGTGGGGTGGCTGGGGTGCTCTAGCAAAGCCACAGTCCCTATTGAGTAAGTCATCCTCTGCACACACACTCTCAGGGATATGGTAACCATTCTTTCCTTTGACCCTTCAGGCCTCACGTGTACCAGCTCTCTGCTTTCCTTTGCCTTGGGACGTTCCATCCCTGGAAGTTTCCCTGCCCACATCTTTGTAGAGAGTCCATTCTCCAAGCTTCAGTGTGTCATCTGTGAGGACTGTGACCAACCTGGTACATCGCCTCAGGGCATTCATTTCAGGCTCCTTCTAAATGGTCAAGGTACAGTTGACTAAATACCGTACTTCATTTCTGGTATGTTTGGAGAGACATCTGTTTTTTGCATTTGGTCTTTCACTCTTTGTTTTTCTCCGGGAGGATTATACTTTGTTTGTTCCTCTCAAACTTTACCCAATTGAGAGTGCTATAGAGTGCTGTGATTTAAATATCAACAGATTTCTAGGGACATATGCACTCTCAGAAATATGTGCGTTCTCAGACCTGAGTACCCTGGTGTGGGCTTCGTGGTATTTTAGGAAGCATGAATTGAGATCTGAGGGCACTAGGTTTATCTTGAAAGCAGATGTAGGTAAATTGTCTTGGCTCTGCTGTGATCTCTAAGATTATGAAGGTATCTGGAACTCAGGGGAAAAAACATCTATTTTATCACATCATTGAAAGTAGTTTCTTACCATTTATTAAACATTGGCTTAAAATAATGATTTTGCCATTTTTTTCCTGTCACATTGCAAATGCTTATCTATTGCTTTGACTAAGTTTGCATGCCTGCATTTCACCCTTGAAAAAGTAAAGTGTTCAGTTTTTTCTTTTTGTAGATAGTATTTAGATCACCTTTATCAATCTTAAAATAAGAAACCTAATAAAAATAACTCCAAATTGCAAGGCATCTCTTTAATACATAGATACTTTGTATCTTCATTTTAGTTGAAAAGTTAGAATTATCTGTAGAGAAAGCATAAGACTAGATGATACCTTTTAATCTATTGTGAGAGATATGTAACATGTCAGCAGATGAAACAGTAGGAACTGTTTTATAAACCTCCAATCATCAAATAAGTGACATGTTTGAGTCAATCAATTTAAGAGGTTCCCAGTCCACTGATGAAACCATTTGAAGAAAATGTGCTGTTTGATGTTATAGAAGCCAAAAGCTGTATAAATGTGTCATCTGTTTTTCATTTTAATTCACTGTTTCAGAAGTATTTACTGTGTATTAAAAAATCTTTTTACTCTTTCAAATCTTTTGGACAACCTGGAAAAATTGAGAACAGTTTAAGATCTATCCATAAAAGCACATTCTCAGCTGAGTTATCTTGTTCCTATGTGGTGATATTAATCATATTACATATGAACTTTTAAAATCAAGTAAGAAGGCTGTCATTTGACTAAGTAGCTGCTGATTTTTAAACAGAATCTGTAAATATATATCTATATGCCTAAAGCTTTTAGTTCAATCAAAAATTAAAGGTTTTTTTTAATACAGTATAAATCTGAAAGGTATTTCTAGGTTCAGACAAAAATATCTGGAAGGATGTTGCCTTTAAAAATAAAGCCTTTTTTGTAGGACAATCTCTGTTTTAAGAAATGAGATTATTTCATATTGTTGTCCATGAGAAAATATTACTAGACTGAGAGATTCTTCTTATTTAATTCTCCCTCCAACGCCATCCTTCCCTTGCAATGAACGCCCAATCACCGTTACTTTTTTTCTCACTATTTAAAAACCTCTCTCTTGCCCACAGAGTTGCTTTTTTAAAAGATCTCTCTCTTTTCCTAGATGCTCTTCTTTCCTCTTTTCTCTGCCCTCACCCTGGCCACGCCCTCCTGCCTGGGTCCATCCGGTCCTACCTCTTGACAATGCTAATTTCCTCTTCTCAGTTTGGCTACTAAATTTTACACTGTGCCATAAACAGGCTACTTGTGATGCCTCTGGTTATTCGTAATGCATAGCCAAAAATACGCTAAGTGCCACCACTCCTTAATTCACTGATTTCTAGCCAGAAGCAGGGAGAGAGGAAAAATATCAGTGCTTTACTTTAAAGCCATTGTCTTCCATTGGTTTTCATTAAAGGGACAGGAGAATTATATGTAAAATGTAATAATCTTCAGGTTTTCCTGAGTGTTTTAACAAGCCACGTTCAGGCAGTAGGGTTGGAAAGTGATGAGGGAAAACGACAAGGGTGTTGAAAGTCCCTAAACGGGATCCTGTAATTTCTAGAAAAGAAATGGTTCTGCAAACAGGAGACATGATTACATAGGCTTAATTAACAGTTCAAAGTATTGGGGAGGACTTATCATGGTAGCACGCATGTTTCTCGTTCTTTAATGAGTAAATGACCCATTTGAGTGCATGAGCACATATCAGAAGCACATGGCGATGAAGAAGTGTGGTGGTGGTAGATCTGATCAAAGGTTTTCAAAACTGACTCCAAGTATTTGATGAAGAAGATTAACATGGAGACAATTTACCAAACAAATACAGCATAAAGAGCCAAGAGACCTTCTAAGGGACTTCAAGGCTCCAGCTTGCCCACATAAAGAATATCGTTAAACAGAAAGAAAACAAAGACCAGAATAAATATCTCGTATGCTGAGTCCATAGAGTAACAGAACTGTCGATTGATGATTTTTTTTTGCTTTATTTTTTAATATACACACCAGAGGATGTTTTCAGTTTTTAAATGCAAAACAAAGCAATGCAGTTGACCTGGGTTCTAACTGGGTAACTCTCTTAAGTGTTCTAAAAGATTTCTGGACCAGAATTGGTTAATTAGTGCTTTGTGTTGCACTGTGTTACATATGACCTAACCAGAGATAAAAAGGTTTAAAGGTCTCTTGTAACCCTGCAATGCCATTTGTAACACAAAAATAACCCCCTTTCATTACTGGCATGCCACTGTAGCACGCAGGTTATTTTTTCCCTTCACTGCAATAAGGGCAGCTTTCGCATCAGAAGAATTCTTGGCAAATTAATGCGCTACCTCTTGGGCTAATTAAATTAGAAAGGATCAAAAATACAGAGCGGCTTTTGTGGTGGACACAATGTCGTGCTTCATGCATCTTGCTCAGAGAGGAATTTCTGCCATTTAGCCCCCTTTTGCCTCTAGCAGTGTTCTGGACTCTCTAACACAGTCAAGTTCCTAATTTGCCTCAATGAGAGAGAATTATTAACTGATAATAAGAAAAGGAGCATTCACAGCTTCAGGCTGGGCTATGTGGAAAAGGGTGATCTACCCAGCACCTGAAGCGCATGCAATTTTTATTAATTCCTGCCTAAAACAATGCATTCAGGAGTAAAATTGCTGTGCAGATGACAAAAACAATTACGCCTTTGATTCGTTCATTCTAAAAATGTGAACTACTTTAGCTCAAATATAACCAGATTAAACAACTAAAGTAGTTGCTCACCTCTCTTTAAATCCAGTTTGGATTGCAGCAAGTGTGTTTTATGTTGAGAAGTTGCCACTGCCACTTAAACTGATTGTTCCTATTGAAATCGCTGAGTGCACAAGTGATTTTGACAACAATTAATATTGTTCTCTCTATACTGTGGTCCTTTGTTTGAAGATGACACTGATGATGGTGTTGCTATCTTTATGGGCATTAATCCCAGAAAGAGAGATGGAAGCTCCTGCAGTAAATCCTTGCATGACTATTTGCATCCGTAGACTTCTGTGATTTGCTGCTGTTTATAGAGTTTTTAGTTTACAGGTCTGTCTCTTTGTGTTTTAGATATCATGGTAGCTTTGATCAAAACAAGATACCTTCATTTCTACGTTCTGCAACATCACTAATGGCCTGTTGCTTCCCAGATAGTGTTAGTTCACAAGAACTAGAGATTCTTCGGTTGTTGTTTGCTGAGTTTCTTCTACTGTTTTTTTTGGGGGGGATAACTATAGTTATCCCAGATTAGTGAATTAGTTGGTTATGGCGTTTTCCAAGTTCCATATGTTCGCAGTTAATAGAGTTTGGACTAACTTATATCTGTAACAATGTGAAGTTGAGTGTATTTATTGATGTATTAATATGAGTGACAAATATGTGTTTCTAAAAAAAGATGTAAAAAGTTGTCGATTGTACTATGTCAAACTTCTTATGTAGATCATCAAGTTGGTCATAATTTTTATTTTGCATTTCAAAATGAAAAAACCTCATTATGTGGTTGTTTTTGTGTGTGTTTTTATTAATTTCTGAGTTTCCTTTCAATGTAATAGGAATTAGTGGTTGTTTTGGATATTCTGTTAGGATCTTTGTTTTTTTCTGAGATTTTCATAGTATATACAAATGCATGACCTTGATCTGCTTTGAAACTTCCAGGTTGAATTTCAATCTTTGCACTATGATCAGAAATCCTTTCCCTGTGTATAGGTTGGACTAGAACCCAATTCACTGGTGAAAAATTCAAGGGCCATTGTTGATATATGCAAAGTGTCAAACCAGTGGTTTCCCTGAAAGCTCTCTGGAGTCTATTCTAATGTCATTTTCAAAATGTCCTGTTTGAATTCCAAAACATAATGGACATCCAATTTGTTATATTTGAATATGTCACTCTGCTTTTAAAAAATCATTATTTGGGTGCTAAACATTGTTCTAAGCTAGGATTGTCTATTTCGCGCTCATTGGTCATTTAACCATGCAGCTGTAACTTTAACCTGAAACTTCATTCATTCTATGTAATCCATACCTCCTCTTTAAATATTCATCTCAAGCACCACCCACATAAATTTTTCTCAGATTATTTCATATCACACTCATAACATTTTCCCTTCATCCTTCTAGAATTTGATTCATGGAATAGAAAGATTCATGATTGTTATGTACTAAAAAATCTTGGTCTGGTCTCTGCAATTTTATTCATGCATGATCTTTTAATTACTTGAGGATTGATATCATGTAGTTAGTTTTCTTTTATTGCCCATAGCATCTAGCTTGGCATACTGTAGATACTCATTAAAGTCTTTTTGTTTTGCCAATTGCTTTCTTTAATGGGTACCAGGGATCGGTTCTCTTGGCAATGTTATATGTTTGTGTAAAAAAAAAAAGATGTATAGAGGCACTTATATTATATATGGCTGGGACCTAATTTCTAAAGTCTGGATACAAGAAGAAAATTGTATTTAGACAAAATTACCTTAAGAATCCTTCCTTAGAAAGCTGTCACATTGGAGACCATGGATTCTATTTCCTTAATACGCCCCAAACAGCAAGGTTTTCTCCCAATATTGGAATAGATTGGTGTTTTTTGCTTTAATGTAAATGAAGTAATTAGGCTTGCAGTTAGGGTCATGCGGTAGAAAAGAATGGTTACCTCTATACACTAGACTCATCCTCAGTGCTGGAAGCTGTTTAATATATGAGAGGTACATGAGAACCGGGACTGACTGAATGAAGAGTGGCTTCATGTCTCTTATTTCAGGCTAATTCTGTAGAAATATCTGGCAGAATTGCCTTGATACATACATAGTTTTTTTCTGTTTATTTATTTATCTTTTTGGCCAAGTTATGTATAGTTGTGACCATATAACTTAAATGTACATTATGACATGTCTTCATTGTGCAATTGCTTCTTGTTCCAGGAAAATTCTCTCTGCTACATTTTGAACAAGATGTATTCAGTGCATGAACTTCACTTGTAAATGCAGCCTTGGGGCTCTTCTTTTAACCTGGCACCTACTTTGCACTCTTTTGTCTTCATTATGACTGTTTCATGTGTTGGTCAAGACACATCTGACATATAATCCTTTATATGGAAAGGATGTCACTCCTTTAAATTCCAATGTTGTCAAGGAAAGCGCACTTTAGGGAGATGGATATCTGCCAGATTGGGAAAAACCATTAATAACCTTTCTTGCTGCCCCCACTGAATCCTGTAGGATTTTCTCATTGTTCTGCAGGACACATACACACACACACACACACACACACACACACACACACACACACACACACACACACACACACGAGCCAGGTATGTGCTCAACCTCCTTGTTGCATGCTGAACTTTCAGCTTTGCTGTTATGATTTGCCTGAACTTTTCATTAGAAAGCTGACATCTTAAAAGTTTGGAAAAGACTTGCAGTGGGAGGGGCTATTAGTCCTTACTTGGCAGTTCCTTATCTTTAGAAAACAGACTTTCAGGTTAGATTTGCAGGATTTATGGCAGTCTTTACCTTGAAGATCATTTCCTATAACTTAGGGTTGGCTTAAACATAAGGTTATATTGATATTAATAAACAGGTCAAACTATTCAGTACTTTTTTTTTGAAAAAGGGGATTTTTTTTTATCATAACATAGTTTTAGATGGTTGAGATTTGTCTACAACCTCTCATCCTCACATAGTTCACATCCAATCCACTTTTAACAATGGAATGCACATGCTGTCATAAACTTTCATATTAGGAAGTACTGCATTAAAGATGTTATTTCTTTTCTAAATGACAGTTGCAACACCTTAAAGTAGTTCTACAATTTCTTCTTGGTCCTGGCTACTTTTAAGCTTGTATTTTCCCTGAACGTGTATTGGACCCAGAGAAACAGAACATGCCTGACTACTTTCCTTCTGGTATGAGAACGCTGTGCTTAAAAATATCATCTGTATGTGCTTTATTTTTATTTCAACCATACGTGCTTTTATAAGTATTTGAAAAGAAAATATTTTAAAGATTTGAAATAGAAGGAAGGGCTATATGTGAATTACAGCAGCCTCAGGGTAACAGTATCTCACACACTAATGATTCACATGGAGTTTATGTGTCTATTTATGTTGTCATTTATTTAGGGGAGGGGTGGCTAGAGAAAGAAAGCAGTATATAGCATATTACCTAAATACCAGTGGTTTCTGAAAAAAGTAAAAAGAACACCCTGAACATTATCCTCATTTAATTAGAAGCAATCATTACATAATTATTCATATTAATTCAGTTTCTTACAACAGCGTTACATTTATTGGCACTTCCTCTTTTTTTTCCTTCTTTGTTCTAAAAGAAGGGAGAATTGTTCTTTATTATTTGAAAGGGAAAAGGAAAGTGGTTTTATTTCCTGATAAAGCATTTACAAAAATGTCCACATTTGATGTGGCTCCTGGGGTCACATGGTGTCTGAATGTTCAACAAGATCCTGGATCTTTCTGTAATTATTTCAGACTCATTAATAATGGTATCTTTATAGGAACCAGGAAACTTGAACTCATATCTTTGTCATGAATGCAGGATTTATGTTACCAGAGTCTAGTTTCTGACCTTGAGGAAAGGGCTGAAGCATCTAAGCTGTAAGTGATGACATAAAATTAAAAGTGCATAGGGGAACATAGTTAGTGTAGCCTATTATTGATGAGCAAAAGGTGGTGTAAATGGGTGAAATATTATTGTCAGCATACCAGGTAGATATTTTTGCCCAGATTACTTATTCACATAGTTTGTCCAAAAACTTAGCTTCCTCAGAGAAGTTATAGGAAATAAAAGAGTTGTCTTCATTTTCATGTGTCTTAATACAGTCCAGATAATTATTATTGCTTAGTGTTAAGCACATAGATTCATTTTTGCCATCATCACAAGCCTGAAAGAAAGGGCAGATGAGTCTGAACAAATTTTCTGAGGTCACTTGTGTGTGTGTATGAATGTGAGATATCCAAAGGAGTAAAGAGTAAAAGTTGGGGAAATTAATTGAAAAATTATTAGTTCTTAAAATGCAGAGGCAAGAATAAATTAAAGCAGATGCACGTTGGGAACTTTCCTTTCTGCTTTACCCACACATCCATTTTTTGTGTGTGTTTTGCAAATGAATAGAAAAGGAGAAAACTATTTCCAGGTGTCTTCACTCAGTCTCTCAGTTTCAGAAATATTGATATATGACTTTACTACTGACAGAGAACAGAGAAAGAGAAGCTCATCTCTGTGACTGCTGTGTTACAAATATAGTTACAAAATGTTGTAGAATAGTCCTTTTGAGTTTCAGATTTGCGACTACAAAAATTAGGCATTTCTTTCTTTCTCCCTTTGCTTGAAAATCAAGTCCACCCTGTCTCGACCACATAAATAGAACAATTTTCCTCTGTGAACTGCTTGATGAGGCTGTGGCCAGATTCATATAAATGTCATAAAAACAGAGTACAGAATGGATTATTTTATGATTAAGATCTGTATGGATCTTTGTATGAATGCAACGTGCTTTGGCAGGGTTCTGCTGCACGCACACTAGTTTTAGTGTGTGTGGTGGAAAAAATGGCCTGCCACATTGTCACTTTAATATCTTTCTGAAAAGCAACAAAAATCACTGGGCTCCACCAAAGGTTACAGCATCGTACAAAGGTTTGGTCTGCTAACCAGTACAGTGTGTTCTATTTCTCATTGAAATAATAACGAGAGTAAGATTCAGTAAAATGCCACAATATTTCTCAGCACTGTCATTAAATGACATGTTGATATCTAATTGTAATCATAAGGTGAAACTTCCCTGTTCTCTAATTTATGTAATAAGATTCAATTTTCTTTCTGTATCTTTGATTGTGTCTATGAGCTGAAATCTTTCTCCCTATGTATCTTTCTCTTTCTTTCTTCGGTTCAGGTCTTTTGGGGGAAAGAGATGCTTCATTTAGATTTATTTTTTTGAGACACCAGACAAGCTGCTATCAGTACATGGATGCCAAGATGGTCCTTTAATAAAGAATTGTGGTTTAAGAATTTCAACCAAAGGATTAATGTATTAAACTGAATAATAGCATCCAGACAGTAGCAAAGATGATGATCAGAGTTGGTGAAAGAAAGATTATTGATCATCTGGCTCTATCAGTCACAAACAGGGAAGAAGAAAACAAAAAGGAGGAAAAGGAGATTAAAGAAACAAAAAATAGTTTAGTAATGCCAGCTGATTCTGTTGCTAATTATAAATCTTTGGCAAGAAGCCTTAGCTATACAGTAACTCTCCAGTTATCTGGTGGTCAGATTTCCAGCAATCTTTACCACTCAGAACACAGATGAGATCCTGGAATTGTATCTCTCATAGCCCTGGCTGCATAGGAACAACTTTCTTTTCTGGATGCATTCAGCTATTCCCTGGAAGGTTTATTAAACTGATTATGCATATACATTTGAGATTGCTTATTTAATATATCTGTTTGTCTGGATTTTTAAAGCCCCTTTAAGTTCTTCTCCAGGTTACGGAGGGAAGTGGAAATAGTGAGGGGGTAAAACGCACTGGGGATGGGGGAAGGACGTGCAGGTTAGCAGGCTATAAAATAAATAAAATAGACATGAATAACTATTATTTTGCAGACAATGAGTATTCAAGAGAGAGATTGCTCAATTGTCTTGATACTTAGAAGAAGGAAAGATAGCTCTTAGCTGTGGAATCCAAGAAAGTCTTCATGGAGAGGGGACATTGTTGTCGGGCCTAGGGGTTATCTAGGATTGAAAAAGGTGGGAACTGGGAGTTGGACATTCGAGAAGCCTTGGGGTAATGACCCAGGGATAATAATATTAGGAATCATTAATGAAGTGCTGAAAATTTGGTTGAAGCATAAGTTGAATCTATGAGAGTCATGGAAAATATGGCTGAAGTAGGAATAAAGACCAGGCTATGGAGACTTTTGAATGCCAAACTCAAGTTTTCAGACTTCATTGTAGGCCATTAGAGCTACTGAAAGCATTTGATCAGGGGAGTTGGGATGCTAGGGTTGTTTTGCCAGGGTTGGGACAAGCATATTGGGAGAGTGGAGACAGTAGAGTGGGCAATGTACTACTTGAACTTAGGAGCATTCAGCAGATGACTAGCCCATTGTGGGGGATCACAGGAGAGGCTGGAGAGAGATTTGGAGTCAACTAAGTAGGGGCTAAAAGCAATAGTTAAATTCAAAGATCAGATGAGATTATTGAGGGAAAGAATGTAAATAATGAAAGAACGAGGAATGACAGATCCTTGGAATCTCTATTAGAACAGTACTGGAGGAGTCTGAGAAGTTATATATAGAGAGTATAACAATTAGGAAGGAGGAACATAGACTGCAGTGTTGTAGAAAAGGAAGAGTAGAAGAGGAAGGAGCAAAGAACTAACACACATTGAGTATCAACTCTATATCCAGATCCAGATGTATGCAATGTTATTTAATCTTTCCATGCATCCTATTAGAGATATATTCTTACCCTAATTTTACAAAGGAAGAAATTGATGTTCAGAGGGGTTAGGTTACATGTCCAAAGCCACCAAATAGCAAGTAGCTGAACTGTGATTTATGCTCAAGTTTATTTGATTCCAAAGCCTATGTTTTTGCACTGTTAAATGCTGCCAACAGGTTGAAGCATCTAAGAGAAGAGAAAGGGTTGTTTGACTGGTTTACCTCAGGAGAGTTGTGAGAGCAGAAGCCATATTTCACAATAATAAGAGATAAATGGGTGATGGATTCAATTTAGTTCACATACTGTTTATTGGGCATCTGATGTGTAATGAGGAAATTTTCCAGCTACTGGAAATCCAAAAACCAATAGAGCTGAGTCCTTGCTCTCAAGGAGTATGAAATTTGGGAGGGACAAAACACACACATAGATCATTTCAATATAATATGGTGTCTGCTTTGAGAACACAGTTTGTCCTTTCAAGAAACAGAATAAAAATTTAATAAAAAGAGCAGAATAAAGAGTTTTTACATTTTTAAGATAATGTGAACTTGAAGATGTTTGTAGATTGATTGGATGGTGCATTGGTGAAGGGGCCAGTGAAGATGTTAAAATAAGAGCAGATAGGAGGAGAATGGCATACATATGGGATTGGGAGGGTGGGCAGTAGACTTGAGAAAAAAAGAGAATAATCTGATAATATTCATGGATATATTTAATAGATGCCCATTACTATCTTTGCATATTCTATGGAAAAGTAACTGACCTGAGAACATTAACTTAATATTTTGTTTTGGATCAATATTGTTTGTTAGGGAGGCTACTCTGCCACCTTTGGCCACCCTTGGTGTTCCATTTATAGCGGGCATAAACTCTGAGCAGTCAAGTTCAAGGTCGAAAAAGTCCTTTTAATGTATTTGTGCTTAGGAAGCAAAAGTTGAAAACCACATCTGGGGCAGATAGAAGAGTCTAAAGATGATTATATGAGTTTCAAATTCTGGCCAATTTTTAAACATAAGGCAAACAAACAGATACACAAATTATATAGAAGTATCTATTTTGTTTAATCATTCTAATTTTAAAGGGTAAATAATTAAAGTACATTTCAATACTGTGATTAGAGGCCACAAAAACTTTGTCCAAAAAACAGTGCTCATTTCTCATCAGAAACATCTAAGAGGAAAAGAAAATGTTGTGTTCTTATATTAGAACAGCTTTGCTTAAATGATATGGTTGTCATCTCATTGTTTAATGGGAATAGAAAGTAACCAGAAATCTTGTGTTCATAGTGTTCCCTATAAGCTATTTGCCTTTTTGAGTTGTACTGTCTTTTCCCTATGTTCCTATGTATTTACAATTTTTCTTGCAGAATTCAGGATATGATCTACGATGATGTAGCCTCTCCCTGCCCCCACCCCTCATCTCTCTCTTTCTCTCTATATATTTTCATACATTATTATTTCTTATTAGCAACTGTAGTTCTGAAAATAAAATTTAATAATGTATTTTGCTAGAGCAATAAATGCCATTGTGTGCTTAAAATGGAAAGATGGATGTGAAACTCAATGATACCCTAGTATTAATACAAAAAAGGCACCTAGAAAGAATGATCTGTGTCTGCTAATGTTTGACACAGCAGATATTAAATAAATCATTTCTGCTTCTCAAGAGTAAAAGTTTTTAAAATCATTTCAATTCTGATAACAATGCAAAAATACTTGAACAGTTCTTTTTTTTTAAACCATACAATAATAGTCATATGGTCTGTAATACCAATAATCACAAGTTTGTTAATTTACTAGAAACAATTATGACTTTCTTTAGAGCAATGTTAAGTGGAGTAAGCTCTGGACTTGATGAGCGTAATTTAGTTGTTCAACTCTCAGTAGCACTACTGGGACTCTGTGATGGAAGATTCCCTCATGGAATTGAGACGAAAAGCATCCATAAATCTGGTGTCAAGAGAAAAGTCTGCTATTGTGTAAGAGATATAACAGTATCTTTGTTACCTCAGGATTATGAAGATTATAATCTTTGGTCATTCATGTTATTGTCTTTATCACCAGCAGTATCTTAACTATATCGATCAATGCTATATGGATTTGCTTCTGGATATATGGAAAAAAGAGATTAAGAGACCACCACTGATTTTCAAAAGCAACAATAATCTAACAGCAAATTTCAAAAATAGCAATAACATTTTATTTAGTTTTTGAAATGTATGTTTTATAATGCTTTCTATTTCAATTTCTAATAAGGTTAAAGCCCTCACCCAGCCCAAAATGACCTACAGCCCACAAGTTTTATCTCATGTTTTGAGAATCTCATAATGACTTGTCTTTTTTACTGAATCGTAAAACTGTGGTCCACTCACATTTTATCCTAGTATTATAATGCTATAATTCAACAGGATGCTATAGTATTCTATAATCTTATGTCATATATAATAGTTTTCTTCCTTCCTTTTCAGTTTCAGGGTTGTTTATGTAATTGGGATGTTTTTCTCTCATTTTCTTCTTTTCAGTTTTCTCCACGGTCTTATCAAATTACCTCTTTTTAAGTCTCTTTTTCTTTTTTTTTTAAAAAAAAAACCATTTCTTTCACCCCTATTTACTCATATTATGTTCTTTAATGACATTTTATTTTATACTGATCTAGGAATACCGTAATCATGGGGCAGTTCTCAAAGGGATTCGAGAGAATACGCATAAAAAATCACTTGTCTACTACTGTATTGGTTGCTGGTGCTAAAATTTTTACCCTCATTGTTTATAAGTATCTGTTCCTAGGTGAAGACAAATATCTCAAAATAAACTATTTCTTTTCAGAGGTGATTAGAACTCTAACAAATGTTTCAGGACCATACTAAGAGGCTGTAACCATTGACCGTGGTGGACGTATCAGATTGAAGCCCTGGGGCATGGCCACATCATTATGACAATAGTTTAAGTTGTTAAGAAGCTCAAGGACCAACAAGTGAGAATGTAATTCTCTATCAAGATTGCCAGCTGTTTTTAAGTGTTTGGAGACCAAGATGAAGACCACAAGAATCAGTGGCAGATTGTCAAAGCAATGATGCAGAAGCCTACCATTACCATTATGAGCCACAAGAGGTACAATTGTGTTTTCTGCTATGATGAAATCCTCGTTGAGCTCATTGAAAGCCTGGGTATAATTAGTTTGTAAACATTTCTGGAATTCAAAACTTTTTTTTTTTTAAGGAAAAGAATGATCTGAATATATAGCAAATGAAATAGTGCCTATGTTTGTGAGAGGAAACTGGGAAAGAAAGTCATTTGCACAGTTATTTTACTGACTTAAACATTCTTAATTAGATTTGTGGATTTTATATGAGAATGTGTAAAGGGGCATACTGCTAAACTTTTGCTCTAAAAGCTTTTTTTGGAGCTCAATGTAGATATGTGCTTTTCTACTGGCAAAATGTAACGACAGAAACATCTATCAGAATTCTTGTATTTAAATCTACCTCCATTCAAGACAGTTTCAAAGATTATGACAATAATCTGGAACTTGAAATATATGCAAATCTAGGTTTGGAATAGTTATGCTAATTCTGGGAGGGAGATAATATCACTTTTATTCATCTTCCTTTTAGTGTCTTTTAGTGAATTAGTCCCCTTTTATTAAATAATAAAACTCTTACTTTCAACATGACAGATAGAATCCTGGCTTCAGGGTGATGGCTATTAAAATAACCCACGCCTAAACCCAGAATTACACATATTCCTTCCTACTTTATGCTTCGAAAATAGCCTTTCTGTATGCTAGTAGAGGACCCAATATATGGCCTCAACAGGTGTGTTATACATAAGGCAGTATTTAAGACTATAGATTTAGACAGAAATTGGATCAAATAATGAGACCTTAAAGAAAAGTGTATGGTCATCTTCTCATGCAAAATATGAGTAATGTTATCTAATATCTAGGATTATTGAGAAAATTACACATGATAATACCCATACATTTATTGACACACTACCTGACATTTCATAAATATTCAACAAATAATAGCTATCACAGTTAGAATTGTCTTAAATTATCCTGGCCCCCCATGGTTCACACAAAGTCTTTTTTTTAACCACACATTTACCACTTGGTGAGGTCGAGGCAATTTGGTATACCTCTCTTTGAAGTGGTTGGTTAAATTTACCATGAATAGTTAAACATAGTAGGTTTAAAATGGCTATCATTGTGCAACATTAGATAGTGATCCATTTAGAATGTGTAATTATGTTTTTCATATGGTATAATCCTTTTTTAGATTTTTTTAATAAGCTGTTTGCAGTCAGCATTTACTGTATTTGGTAGTCAGTGTTTACCGTAGTTTGGAAAGCATATTGTACGTGGTAGAAAGACATACTGGTGTAAGAATAGGATTGAATATAAGTGATGAGTTGGATGTTTTCACTTGGGACATACAGGATCAGCTTGTACAAACTTCTTGTTTAGTAGGTGATATAACTGAGGTTCAGGGGAGTAAAATGATTTGCTAAAATGGCTAGAGCCATAACTGGAACCCAAGGCTCTTGACTTCTGGTACTGTGGTACACTGCTTCTCTTTACAATTCTTACTTATTTGAAGAATGCTTAGCACATCTATTTAAATATGCCCCGTATAAGATTTTTCTTATATTAAATACTATTTTCAAATAGTGTATGCACTCTAGTCTTATTTGAGGCCCTTTAGAAAATGTTCACAGGTATTAGAAACAAGTTTTAGACTCTATAAATTCATATCCAGATGAGGTTCAATGCTTAGTAATGAATAATAATGAAGAGTCTTTCCCACAGCCTTGATGCTGCTATCTCGATTTTTCATGACTTGTCTTGTTTCAGCTTACCTTTTAAATAATTCTTGGTTACTCATTACTTAGGGCATGGTAAATGTCTTGAGGGTACCATTCAAGTATGGTTCCAGCAGTATATCTACAGGTGGTCCAAAACCCCAGCTCACTATGAAAATACCATTACATTATCGCCCAGGCTCTATCTCCCTAGCATAAATAGTGAACTTCAGTTTCTGTTACTGGATGTGTAGTGCCTAAAATGAATTAAGACACATTTCTTATTCCTAGAGTTGAAAAGTGATGGAAAAAAACATTAAGTTGTCAGATGCTGAAAACAAGAGGTCTACACTTAGGGTGGATACACATTTCTGGAATTTTGCTAGAAGTTATGCAATCAATTTTGGCTTCAGTTATATTCTTTCATGGTGATGTGATATCAAAAAGATTGGGTTGATTAAGTGAAAAATATAAATCAGTGTACCTATTTACACAGGGAATATAACTGTGAGTAGCATGCTGAATGGTTATGTAATACAAAACTGTTGAAACCACACAGATGATTTAAGTTGGATTAATATCTTGAAACTACATTTTTTGGTCACATATTGGGAACATGAATTATTTTGCACATCTTAGTGATCTACAAGATTATCAGCAACTATGACAGTAAAATGGGAACATTTCTTTGTTAAGATAGTAGAAAATCAGATAAATTATTTTAGTTCTATTGATGTCAATGACTTTTGAGTCTTTATGTATATTGTCAAGCAGGTTTGCATTACTTCATATTAGCTGAGTTTTTTGGAATGTTTTCAGTGCTGCACAGGTTTCACATGGCACATTGCATTCAATGAAAATGTGTCTCTCCATTTCAGGACCAAGAAGTCGACATAAAAGCTCCGTTATTCATATAAAAAACTGTTGTAAGCAGTCTCACAGTGGCTTAGGTATTATTCATGATACTGAGTTTTATTATTTGAGGCCCTTCAAGTCCTTACTTCTTCCAGGAAAAGGCACTGTCATATATTGTCATCAACACTTCAAATATAGGCATACTTTTTAGAGCTATTGCTTGTTTGGTTCCAGACCACTGCAATAAAGCAAATTTCACAATAAAGCCAGTCATGAATGTTTTGGTTTCTCAGTGCATATAAAAGTTGTGTTTACACTATACTGTAGTCTATTAAGTGTGCAACAGCATTGTGTCTAAAAACAATGTACATACCTTAATTAAAAGATACTTTATTGCCAAAAAAACTGCTAATAATCATCCAAGCCTTCAGTGAGTAATAATCTTTTTTTTTGCTGGTGGAGGGTCTTGCCTTGATGTAGATGGCTGCTGACTGATCAGGGTAGTGGTTGCTGAAGGTTAGGATGGCTGTGGCAACTTCTTAAAATAAGACAATGAAGTTTGCACATCAGTTGACTCTTCCTTTCACCAAAGATGTCTCTGTAGTACATGATGCAGCTTGCCAGTATTTTACTCACAGTAGAACTTCTTTCAAAACTGTAGTCAATCCTTTCAAACCCTGCTCTGCTTTATCAACTAAGTGTATGAAATATTCTAAATCCTTGATTGTCATTTTAACAGTGTGCACAGCATCTTCACTTGGAATAGATTCCATCTCAAGAAACCACTTTCTTTGCTCATCAGTAAGAAGTAACCCCTAATCTGTTCAAGTTTGATTATGAGATTATAGCAATTCAGTCACATCTTCAGGCTCCACTTCTAATTCTAGTTCTCCTACTGTTTCTACCACATATGCAATTACTTCCCCCACTGAGGACTTGAACCCCCCAAGTCATTCATGAGTATTGGAATCAACTTCTTCCAAGCTCCTGTTAATGTTGACATCTTGACCTACTTCTACAGATTACAAGTGTTCTTAATGGCATCTAGAATGGTGAATTCTTTCGAGAAGATTTTCAATTGGGTTTGCTCAGATCCATCAGAGGAATCACTATTTATGGTAGCTATAGCCTTATAAAATATATTTCTTAAATAATAAGACTTGAGGAGGTGGCTGATAAGATGGCTAAATAGGAACAGCTCGGGTCTGCAGCTCCCAGAGAGATCAGTGCAGAAGGTGGGTGATTTCTGCATTTCTAGCTGAGGTACCCAGCTCATCTTATTGGGACTGGTTAGACAGTGGGTGCAGCCCAGGGAGAGTGAGCTGAAGCAGGGTGGGATGTTGCCTCACCCTGGAAGCACAAGGGGTCAGGGAACTCCCTCCCCTAGCCAAGGGAAGCCATGAGGGATGGTGCTGTGAGGAATGGTGCATTCGGGACCAGATAATATGTTTTTTCCACGGTCTTCACAACCTCCAGACCAGGAGATACCCTTGGGTGCCTACGGCACCAGGGCACTGGGTTTCAAGCATAAAAGTGGGCGGCCATTTGGGCAAACACCAAGCTAGCTGCAGGAGTTTTTGTTCATACCCCAGTGGTGCCTGGAATGCCAGTGAGACAGAACTGTTTGCTCCCCTGGAAAGGGGGCCGAAGCCAGGGAGCCAAGTGGTCTAGCTCAGCAGATCCAATCCCCACGGAGCCCAGCAGGCTAAAATCCACTGGCTTGAAATTCTTGGTGCCAGCACAGCAGTCTGAAGTTGACCTGGGATGCTCAGGCTTGCTGGAGGGAGGGGCGTCCACCATTACTGAGGCTTGAGTAGGCAGTTTTTCCCTCACAGTGTAAACAAAGCTGCTGGGAAGTTTGAACTGGACAGAGCCCACCAAAACTCCACAAAGCCACTGTACCCAGACTTCCTCTCTAGATTTCTCCTCTCTGGGCAGGGCATCTCTGAAAGAAAGGCAGCAGCCCCAATCCGGGGCTTATAGATAAAACTCCCATCTACCTAGGACAGAGCACCTGGGGAAAGGGTCAGCATGTGGCGCAGCTTCGGCAGACTTAAACATTTCTGTATGCCAGCTCTGAACAGAGCCATGGATCTCCCAGCATGTGCTCGAGCACTGCTAAGGGACAGACTGCCTCCCCAAGTGGGTCCCTGACTCCCATGCCTCCTGACTGGGAGACACCTCCCAGCAAGGGTTGACAGACACCTCATACAGGGGAGCTCTGGTTGGCATCTGGCAAGTGCCCCTCTGGGATGAAGCTTCCAGAGGAAGGAATAGGCAGCAATCTTTGCTGTTCTGCAGCAACCGCTGGTGATACCCAGGCAAACAGGGTCTGGAGTGGACCTCCAGCAAACTCCAGGAGATGTGCAGCAGAGGGGCCTGACTGTTAGAAGGAAAACTAACAAACAGGAATAGCATCAACATCAACAAAAAGGATGTCCGCACAACAACCCCATCTGAGGTCACCAACATCAAAGACCAAAGGCAGGTAAATCCACAAAGATGAGGAAAAACCAGCACAAAAAGGCTGAAAGTTACAAAAACCAGAATGCCTCTTCTCCAAAGGTTCACAACTCCTTGCCAGCAAGGGAACAAAACTGGATGGAGAATGAGTTTGACGAATTGACAGAAGTAGGCTTCAGAAAGTGGGTAATAACAAACTCCTCTGAGCTAGAGGAACATGTCCTAATCACTGCAAGGAAGCTAAGAACCTTGAAAAAAGCTTAGAGGAATCGCTAACTAGAATAACCAGTTTAGAGAAGAACATAAATGACCTGATGGAGCCGAAAAACATAGCACAAGAACTTCGTGAAGCATACACAAGTATCAATAGCCGAATCGATCAAGTGGAAGAAAGGATATCAGAGGTTGAAGATCAACTTAATGAAATAAAGTGTGAAGACAAGATTAGAGAAAAAAGAATGAGAAGGAACAAACAGAGCCTCCAAGAAATTATGGGATTGTGTGAAAAGACCAAATCTATGTTTGATTGGTGTACCTGAAAGTGATGGGGAGAATGGAACCAAGTTGGAAAACACTCTTCAGGATATTATCCAGGAGAACTTCCCCAACCTAGCATGACAGGCCAACATGCAAATTCAGGAAATACAGAGAACACCACAAAGATACTCCTCAAGAAGAGCAACCCCAAGACACGTAACTGTCAGATTCACCAAGGTTGAAATGAAGGAAAAAATGTTAAGGGCAGAAAGAGAGAAAGGTCGAGTTACCCACAAGGGGAAGCCCATCAGACTAACAGTGGCTCTCTCTGCAGAAACCCTATAAGCCAGAAGAGAGTGGGAGCCAATATCCAACATTCTTAAAGAATTTTCAACCCAGAATTTCATATCCAGCCAAACTAAACTTCGTAAGTGAAGGAGAAATAAAATCCTTTACAGACAAGCAAATGCTGAGAGATTTTGTCACCACCAGTCCTGCCTTACAAGAGCTCCTGAAGGAAGCACTAAACATGGAAAGAAACAACCAGTACCAGCCACTACAAAAACATACCAAATTGTATAGGCCATTGACACTATGAAGAAACTGCATCAACTAATGGACAAAATAACCAGCTAGCGTCATAATGACAGGATCAAATTCACACATAACAATATTAACCTTAAATATAAATGGGCTAAGTGGACCAATTAAAAGACACAGACTGGAGAATTGGATAAAGAGTCAAGACCCATCAGTGTGCTGTATTCAGGAGACCCATCTTACATGCAAAGACACACATAGGCTCAAAATAAAGGGATGGAGGAATATTTACCAAGCAAATTGAAAGCAGAAAAAAAAAAAAGCAGGGGTTGCAATCCTAGTCTCGGATAAAACAGACTTTAAACCAACAAAGATCAAAAGAGACAAAGAAGGGCATTACATAATGGTAAAGGGATCAATGCAACAAGAGCTAGCTATCCTAAATATATACGCACCCACTACAGGAGCACCCAGATTCATAAAGCAAGTTCTTAGAGACCTACAAAGAGACTTAGACTCCCACACAATAGTAGTGGGAGACTTTAACACCCAACTGTCAATATTAGATCAACAAGACAGAAGGTTAACAAGGATATTCAGGACTTGAACTCAGCTCTTGACCAAGCAGACATCTACAGAACTCTCTACCCCAGATCAACAGAATATACATTTTTCTCAGCACCACATTGCACTTATTCTAAAATTGACCACATAATTGGAAGTAAAACACTACTCAGCAAATGCAAAATAATGTAAATCATAACAAATAGTCTCCCAGACCACAGTGCAATCAAATTAGAAGTCAGGATTAAAAAACTCAATCAAAACCACACAACTACATGGAAACTGAACAACCTGCTCCTGAATGACTGCTGGGTAAATAACAAAATTAAGGGAGAAATAAACAAGTTCTTCGAAACCAGTGAGAACAAAGACACAATGTACCAGACACAGCTAAAGCCCTGTTTAAAGGGAAACCTATAGCACTAAATGCCCACAGGAGATAGCAGGAAAGATGTAAAATTGACACCCTAACATCACAATTAAAAGAATTAGAGAAGCAAGAGCAAACAAATTCAAAAGCAAGCAGAAGGTAAGAAATAACTAAAATTAGAGCAGAACTGAATGAGATAGAGACACAAAAAACCCTTAAAAAATCAGTGAATCCAGGAGCTGCTTTTTGAAAAGATTAACAAAATATATAGACCACTAGGCAGACTAATGAAGAAGAAAAGAGAGAAGAATCAGATAGACACAATGAAAAATGATAAAGAGAATATCACCACTGATCCCACAGAAATATAAACTACCATCAGAGACTACTATAAACACCTCTATGCAAATAAACTAGAAAATTCAGAAGAAATGTATAAATTCCTGGACACATACACCCACCTGAGACTAAACCAGGAAGAAGTTGAATCCCTGAATAGACCAATAACAAGTTCTGAAATTGAGGCAGTAATTAATAGTCTAACAACCAAAAAAAGCCCAGGACCAGATGGATTCACAGCCAAATTCTACCAGAGGTACAAAGAGGAGCTGGTACCATTCCTTCTGAAACTATTCAAACAATAGAAAAAGAGGGACTCCTCCCTAACTCATCTTATGAGCCCAGCATCATCCTGAAACCAAAAGCTGGCAGAGATACAACAAAAAAAAATTTCAGGTCAATATCCCTGATGAACATCAGTGCAAAAATCCTCAATAAAATACTGGCAAACTGAATCCAGCAGCACATCAAAAAGTTTATCCACCACGATCAAGTCAGCTTCATCCCCGGGATGCAAGGCTGGTTCAACATATGCAAATCAATAAACATAATCTATCAGATAAACAGAACCAATGACAAAAATCACATGATTATCTCAATAGATGCAGAAAAGACCTTCGATAAAATTCAGCACCCCCTTCATGCTAAAAACTCTCAATAGACTAGGTATTGATGGAACATATCTCAAAATAATAAGAGCCATTTGTGACAAACCCACAGCGAATATCATACTGAATGGGCAAAATCTGGAAGCATTCCCTTTGACAACTGGCACAAGACAAGGATGCCCTATCTCACCCCTCCAATTCAACATAGTATTGGAAGTTCTGGCCAGGACAATCAGGCAAGAGAAAAAAATAAAGGGTATTCGAATAGGAAGAAAGGAAGTCAAATTGTCTCTGTTTGCAGATGACATGATTGTGTATTTAGAAAACCCCATCATCTCAGCCCCAAAACTCCTTAAGCTGATAAGCAACTTCAGCAAAGTCTCAGGATACAAAATCAATGTGCAAAAATTACAAGTACTCCTCTACACCAATAACAGACAAACAGCCAAATCATGAGTGAACTCCCATTCACAATTGCTACAAAGAGAATAAAATACCTAGGAATACAACTTACAAGGGATGTGAAGGACCTCTTCAAGGAGAACTACACACCACTTCTCAAGGAAATAAGAAAAGACACAAACAAATTGAAAAACATTCCATGCTCATGTATAGGAAGAATCAATATTGTGAAAATGGCCATATTGCCCAAGGTAATTTATAGATTCAATGCTATCCCCATCAAGCTACCATTGACTTTCTTCACAGAATTAGAAAAATCTACTTTAAATTTCATATGGAACCAAAAAAAGCCTGTATAGCCAAGACAATCCTAAGCAAAAGAACAAAGCTGGAGGCATCATGCTACTTTACTTCAAACTACACTACAAGGCTACAGTAATCAAAACAGCATGGTACTGGTACCAAAACAGATATATAGACCAATGGAACAGGGCAGAGGCCTCAAAAATAATGCCACACGTCTACAACCATCTGACCTTTCACAAACCTGACAAAAACTAGCAACGAGGAAAGGATTCCCTATTTAATAAATGGCATTGAGTAATTGGCTAGCCTTATGCAGAAAACTGAAACTGGACCCCTTCCTTACACCTTATACAAAAATTGACTCAAGATGGATTAAAGACTTAAATGTAAGACCTAAAACCATAAAATCCCTAGAAGAAAACCTAGGCAATACCATTCAGGACATAGGCATGGGCAAAGACTTCATGACTAAAACACCAAAAGCAATGGCAACAAAAGCCACAATTGACAAATGGGATCTAATTAAACTAAAGAGCTTCTGCACAGCAAAAGAAACTATCATCTGAGTGAACAGGCAACCTACAGAATGGGAGAAAGTTTTTGCAATCTATCCATCTGACAAAGGGCTAATATCCAGAATCTACAAGGAACTTAAACAAATTTACAAGAAAAAAACAACACCATCAAAAAGTGGGTGAAGGATATGAATAGACTCTTATCAAAAGAAGACATTTATGTGGCCAACAAACATATGAATAAAAGCTCATCATCACTGGTCATTAGAGAAATGCAAATCAAAATCACAATGAGATATCAATTTACACCAGTTACTAGAGAGGATGTGGGGACATAGGAACGCTTTTACATTGTTGGTAGGAGAGTCTAGCTATGAAAGTCCTAGATGACATCTTCTAATAGAAGGCTATTTAATCTACATGGGAATCTGTTGTTTAGGGTAACCACCTTCATCAGTAATCTTAGCTAGATCTTCTGGATAACTTCTCCATCAGCTCTTGCTCCTTCACCTTGCACTTTTATGTTATAGAGACTGCTTCTTTCCTTCAACCTTATGAACCAACCTCTGATAGGTACTGACTTTTCTTCTGCTGTTTCTTTGAGAGCCTCATAGAATTGAAGAGTGTTAGGGGCTTGCTTTAGCTTATGAGTATGTTGTGGCTGGTTTAATCTTCCCAGATCACTAAAACTTTCACCATATCACCAATAAGGCTGTTTTGCTTTTTTTGTAATTCACCTGTTTACTGGAATAGCACTTTAGTTGCCTTTAAGAGCTTTACCTTTAAATACACAACTCGGCTGTTTGGTGCAAGAAGCCCATTTAGCCTCTCTCAGCTTTTGACATACCTTTCTCACTAAGCTTAAACATTGGTAGCTTTTGATTTAAAGTGAGAAATATGTGACTCTTCCTTTCACTTGAACACTTAGAGGCAATTGTAGAATTATTAATTGGCCTAATTTTAATAATGTTGTGTCTCGGGGAATAGGGAGGCCCAAGGAGAGGGAGAGAGGTAGGGGAATGGCTGTTTAGTAGACCAGTCAGAACATATACAAAATTTGTGGATTAAGTTTGCCGTCTTACATTGGTGTGGTTCATGGTGCCCCACGACAATTAAAATAGTAACTTTAGAGATCACTGATACCAGATCACCATACCAGATATCATAATGAAAAATTTGAAATATTGTGAGAACTACCAAAATATGACACAGAGACAGGAGCTCATGCTATTGAAAAAAATGGCTCTGATAGACTTGGCTTGATGCAGGGTTGCACAAAACCTTCAATTTGTAAGAGACATGGTTATCTGTGAAGCTCAATAAAGCACAATACAATAAAACCAGGTATGCCTGTATGAATTCCTTTAATATAATCCTCATAATAATCTAACAAGGTAGACATTATGCCCATTTGATAGAACTAGGAAATTGAGGCATAACAAGGTTAAGCAAATTGCACCAAATCACTTGCTTTGTAAATGGCATGATCAGTAACCAAACTAGGCCAGCCTGATGCCAAAACTTGTTCTTAATGCACTAAATTGATTGGTTTCAAGACTTAACTCCTGCTGCATTTAAAAGTCTTCCTATCTCATTGGTTCCCTTTATTCTCACTTCTAATGGGCATTTTGGGCAAACTTTCATGATTTAGCTTCCTTGAAATAGCAGGTAGATTTCTTACCTTTGAGCCTCACTCTGACCCCTTCCCGGTAGAAGACTCATGAACCATAGGTTGAAGGTGCCTTCTACTTGCAGGGTATTTTGGTTTAGCTGGATGGGGGAGGGATGTTGATCCCTTTTTTGATTGATTGACATTTGGTGGCTCAGCATGATAAAGTAGAAAGAGTATTGATGGAGTAAGATTCAGTAGATCCAAATCCCAGATCCAGTGCTTGCAGCAGTATCACTTCAGGAAAACTTGAAGAGTTTTTCTGAGTCTTCCTGTCACAGATTATAGGATTTCTATAAATATTTAGTTGGAATATATAACAAAATAATTAGGAAAGTTAGTTTTCTTTCTACTTAATTGGCTTAAAGCAATTCTGTAATTTTATTCTTATCAGTTTAAAAATATCTCCTCCGCTATTTAACATTTGATATTATATTACTTCTAGCACTAAATGCATAATCAATGTTGTGGTGTGTTTGAACCAGGGAATTTATCGGTTTCTGAGGATGTTAGAAATTTAAGTGCCTAATGTAAGAACCATGCCCAGTTTGGCAGAGAAATTTTCAGTTCAGAGACAATTCAAGTACCCTCCCACATTTCCCACTCCTCTAGAAGTTAGGCAATCCCGTCTAACTACTTCTGGCCAGTGGGCTGAGATGGGAAGTAATGTGAGTCTCTTCCAGGCAAAATGCATTTATGAGCTGGTGTGTGGTGCTTCAGCTCTCTTTTTCCCTAATGCAGCAACCTTGAAGTTGAATATTCCTGTTGACATAGTTAGAAGATATAAGTAGTCTGAATCCCTGTGACATCACTTGGAAGCCAGCAAACCCACAGAGGACTTTGCATGAGCAATCACTAAATCTTTATGAATTATACTGTGATTTGGGGGATTTGTTTGTTATTGTATTATAGCCTAATCTAACTTGACTAATATACATAGCCTTTGGAGGTGTGTGGTTTTTGCTTGGTAAGGATATAGGTAACTAAAAAATACTAAGAAGAGTTGCAGCAGACACCCAAATCTAAGTAGACTCCTAATCAAAAGGTCATTGTTACCAATAACTAGTTCTGTGGTTCTATAGATAGAGAAAAATTTTTTTCGTAACATTTTCAAAGTAAACATTTTGTCACACACAATTTTCCTGGCGAATTAGACGTTTATTCAGACCAGCCTATGCACAATATAAAACCCTTCAATATGAATGACAACAACAAAAATAAAAAAGTAATCATGACATACCAGGTTAAATTAATGCTATCTTAGCTAAGATTTACCTCTCTTGTATCAAAAATAAATATTTTGAAGCAAGAGTGGAAACTCCAGAGTAGAACTGTTCACTATATGACAATTGTCTATAAAGATAATTCAATTTATTAAAAAACTATAGAAGTTTCACAATTCACTTATTTTACTTAATATAATGACAAAATCAGATCATTGACCCTGCAATCCAATCAGCATCACAGTATCTTAGTAAATGTTCTGTAATTGGTTGGATAACTTGCATGGCTATTATGACAAATAGGCCAGTTACAAGACTGGAATGCCTTTACCTCCACAGACTTCATTTACTGATCTGCTGAAAATATTTGTATTTGGCACTTTGGAGACACAGAAGTGAAGTTTTGATTTCATGATCTGTATGACTTGATTTAGCATTTTGGTTAATGAGCAGTTGATATTTAAAATATATATGAGATCCTTATTGATTATGTTAAATTGATAAACTTTTTGTTTTAACTGGAAAGGCAAAAAAATGATATTTCAAAAATGATTCTTTAATCATGCATTGCTATGCCTGGAGCTGTAGTTGTTGTTTTGTTAGTGATTACATGATAAATGAGTGGATCATGGCAAGACTGGCCAGAATGCCTGTTTGGCTGGAAATCAGGAGTTCTGTGGTTGACTCAAGGTTTTATTACAAATGCATTAGTTACCTGAGTGACCCTGGGCTGGTCACAGAACTATTTAGGGCTTTACTTTTCTTACCTGTAGAGTGAAGATACCAATACCTTTCAGTGGTTAAAGCATTGGTATAAGAATCAGATGAGCTAAAAAGCATGTGAAAATGGCTTAATGACACACAATGTTATATATATTTATTTAAAGTTATGGATAGATATGTGAACAAATAATGTTTTATTTGGCCAAGCCTATTCTCTTGGTTCTTTGTCTTCCAACTTGAAACACTAAGTCTGTCCCCAGTCTCCTGTGGAGACATTTCCTGACCTTTCACCCTATGCCTAAATCTTGGCCAAATGCTCCTTATCTATGTTCCAGAGAACCTCTGCATAACTGCATTATAGTGCTTACCAAATTACATTGACAGAATTTGTCTCTGCCTGTCTCCTCCATTAGACAGTGAGCTTCTTGAGAGCAGTGGCAATATAGTTTTTATTTTTGTATCTGCCATTTCCAGCATAATGCTTGGCACATTGTAGATGCTCCTAAATGTTTACCAGACTGATCATAAAGCTTGGAGACACTATGGTGACTACTGTATTTTAAAACAAATATCCCCATTTAAAAATATGCTACTTGGCTGGGTTGACAATATACAATAAATATGACTTTGCAATTTCTAATCGCAAACCTTTTAATTTCTTAATTAGCTGCCTATAATTTGTTACATCCAATAGAAAGCAATAAGAGAGTAATTATTTTTTCTGCTTCTAATATTACTAGGAATATTTTTGCAAAACACAAAAATTCTTTGCAACTTTTTCCCTTTAAAGTTCTACTGAGCAGTTTACGGAATGGCACCCTGCCAAATGGTGATCCATTTTCTCAAAACATCGTTTGAGACCACGTTAACCATGCACACTAAGCTTATCTACTGCATCATAGTACAGTCACATACTTCATGCAAAATTATGTTTGACATTAAGTTATAAACCCTTAACGTAATAATAAAAAAATAAATAACCCTAAAAGCAAATTAAAAATATGTTTTCACTGGAGCAGGTTATTAGCGCACTGGAAACTTGATCTGTAGTAGTCAATCCATGGGCATGCTTCCATTTCTGGAGGGGTTTGAAATTTCTCTCTGTGCAGAGAAAAATCCCTAATTCATGAAAGGAAAATTAGCTAATAAAATAATTTTTTCCTCCTGAACTGCTCTGTTGATGAAAACATGTCCACTGCAATCATAGAAATGAGTGACTTTTCAAATAAAGTAGTTGGTGTTGCCATAAACAGAAGGATGGTAAGCCATTGCTTTTCTTTGCCAAGGGAAAGAGTAGCCAGCTGTGTCCAGCTTTTTTTTTTCTACTGCAATATTTATATAAATAGGCATTTTTTGGGACTGGAGTAGTCCAAATGAGAGCCCATCTAAGAGAGTCTGAGTTTCCTCTGAGTTTGTGCATTCTGAAGCCTCAGTCCTTAGTAAAAAATTTTCTAAAAATCCAGAAAAACAAAAAAGAAAACCCTTAAAATGATGAAAAAAAAAAAAACCTTCTACTTGATTACACCTGGTATTTCAACCATTGTGACTATTACCATGTCCCAAGTAGTTTTCTCATTTGTTGACACACCTGCAAATTATAGAGTTAGATTTTGATGGTGTTTAGTGAGTCCTAGGTTCTGATATGCAAATCCAGAAATTTATATTCTGGTTAAAGCACATTAATTCATTGCAGTCCTGGCTGCCCTTAAGCTGAGATTAAATTATTGCATAGGTATCTCCCATGATGAACCACAGTAACAACCATCCAATAATGACAAAATTTACGTCCAACTTATTTATTTACATGATTTTTCATTCATTTTCATATGAGCAAAATGTTTGTCCTAGCTTACTTGTAGTAAAAATTAGTATTACTGTCCTCATAGTTAAAATATATTTTAATATCTATATAAATGTTGTATTCTTTTATAATGGGTATATTTAATGTAATGATAAGTAAAGTCCACGAATCAGACAGACTGGGTCTGTGAGGCAGATACAAGAGTACATTTTACCCAAGATAACATTTCAAAATGATTGCCAGGTAACCTGCAAAATTGTAATGTGTTGTGCTGCCAAATTCATTTTAGCATTGGGAATTAATTTTCTAACGTGTTTTTGGAAGTAAGAGGTGAATTAATTATTGCAGGCAATGTGATATCTTTGGAAGTTTGAAGGTAGACAGTGATTCAGATGAACATGGAATCAGTAATATAATTGGACTCAGTTCCTTTATCTTTCAAGGGCTCTTTTACATGACAACACAATATACACACTGCTCCAAGGGATACCTTTGGCACTTCTACAATTCCAATTTCTTTCCACACTCTCATTCATTGTTGATTCTTGGAACCTATGCAGGATAGAGGGGGATGGAGCACAGCTCTGTGTCCGTCTGCCTTCTTCAAGCAAGCTTCAAAGTCTCTTGTTTGTTCAAAGAGCATTTGGAAAAGTTTTTCCAGAGAGAGCAATTGCTCTTCTTAGCTGGGAATGAAAAGCTTTGCTAGGCATTTCAGTGGGATTCCTGGCCCAAAAGGGGTCTGAAGGTGAACGGTACTCACCAGCGTGCTGGGATTGATCACGCACAGTCTCGTGGAGGAGTTGCACATTTAGGCTTGCCATGTGCCACGACATTCAACCAGGAGCTTGAGGCAGAATCAGGGGGTTTAAATCTGCTCCCACAGATGAGTTTAGAATGCTGTCAAGTAATACATGTTTGCTCTTGATATCAGAGATCCAAAAGACTATTTCAGCGGTGGAAAGAAGTCTCAGGCCCCTAGAAAAGAATAAAATGACATTAGCTTGTAAGGCAGTGTTAATCTGTCTCTGCTGGCAGTTACATTTCCTCAGTGTTTCCCTCCTTGCCTCAGTTTTTTCGTGTTTTTTTCCCACTAACAAATTATTTTCAGAGCAGAACTAGATCAGTAAACATATCGTATTAAAGTTTATCTGGTAATAATTGCTAAGAGGTTCACATTCTGTCATAAGTTTCTTTTTGTTTCCTCCTCTTTTCGTATTAATGGGTGTAAAAGGAACTTCAGCTGGTAAGGCAGTGATCACAAAAAAAAGTAGTAGCTTAAATAGTGCAGATGGTTTTTTTGGGGGTGTCAACAGGCTTCCTCAGCTGCAAGTCCACCCTGTCAAAGGCTCATTGGTTATGAGTTAGCTGCGCTTATATTTTGGCCTTGGAGTTCCAGATTGAACATCTCTCCTCTGGCTGAGTTTTATTACCATGTAATAAAATAAAATCCAAGGTGCTTAAACTCTTTTTAATGAGGACTACCAAAATATTTTTAAAGTTATCCTGTGGCTCTCCCTTTGTCCTGTCCATATTTTAATGAGACATGGAGAAAAAAAGAAAGAACGTTTCGACAAAGTCTATGTAACATTAATATAATGATGGGGGCATAAAAATTCTAGTAGACAGTCATTTTGTTTGTTTGAATGTGAAAGAAAATGACCAGGATTTTCTTTTTTCCTGCTGAATTGATTAGATTAACTAGGAAACACCTAGGCAAACAGCCTCAGAATTAAGGCAGTTACAGCTGGTTTCAAAAAGAAAACAAGATGACTTGCGTGCCACTTCTCTAGTTGCCCTTTTCTTTTCATTTACCTTAACTGTTTGTTTATTTTAATCTTGAATGTGGACCCTAACATTCTGTTAAAACAATAAGCAAACAACAAACCCAAATTGGCACTTCTATTATAGTATTTTTTTTAAAGATTGTTTTTTTCAAACTGAGGAACTGACATTTTAAAGTGTAAGACTAAATTTATCTAGAACACAAGGTTCGAATGCGTTTTGCTGATATACTGACAAAACTATTGAATATATGTACAGAGAACCATAATGCTCATTTAAAAAGGACTGTAAGCAGCAAGTTTCTTTTTTGTTTATATCACTTTGACTATTTGACTACGTGGTTAATATTCTGTTGTAGTCTTCCTTTCTGCTATGAAAATAAAATAGACAACTAGAGCAATACCATGGCTAAATCACGGTAAAATTACTGCAACTGAATTGTTGAAGTGAATTTTTTTTTAATGACTTACTCTTGACTTTTTCAATGAGAAGCAATATGGTCTTCTCTTCAGGCATTCTGCATGTAGTTATTTGAAGTTGCACTAATTCTGTATCAGATAAAGAAAATTACACATATCTTCCCTAACCAACACACACAGCAGAGCACACTGGCTATGTCTCTTGCTAGCATATGGTGTTCATCATTAGCAGTAGCGGCAGCAGCCACCTCTTTTAGTTCACTGGTGGAAAATAGAGCTCCAACTCAAATCTCTGTCTGCTCGCCATAGCTCTTTCCAGTTAAATTGGTACCACAATCTGTATGGTTTCACCACTCCATTGGCAGTTTAATATAAACATCTGTTTCCAGTCTTTTATATCCTATCTGAGATTTATTCAGTCCCTCTGAGTTATCTGTCCTTTTCTCCTTCCCCATTTATTTCCGTTGACTTAGAAATGATGTTATATTTTCCAATATTTCCTTGATCTTTTGCTCAGATGTGTGAATCATTAAATGTATTTAATTATCTTTTTTCTTTTCTTCTAAGCCTGTACTGTTTGTTTATAATCTCTTCTAGCCTTATGCATTATTAAGCTCTTTACCCTCACAGTTCAACTTTCCTTGAAAAAAGTAATGCGACTCCAGGTTTCTACGATGGAGGTCATTATTTCATTGTGATTGACATCAAGATCAAACTGTGAAGAATCTTATTCAAGTTAATTGATTTTGTCTACTCTCCATCCATATTTTGCATTTACCACTGTAAAATGCAAAGATCTGAAGATTCTGATGCTCGGGATTCATATTATTCTACTTTCTCTTTCATTAAATTTGTAATGTTGGAAAGTAAGGGTATTTCCTGAGAGGTAATAATCTCTGGTAGAAGCAGAGACCCTGAATCAAAGACAGTGGAGTCTTTTAATTCAACTGTTGGTTAAATGTCAGGAAATGTCCGGCCCAGAGGTCATTATTATTAAGTCAAATAGAACACTTTTATTTTCCTATCTCCTTTTTATTTTGGAAGCTGTTCATAAAGATTGATGCTGTGTAAGTCGCTAACTACAGGGAAATGGTGGAATTCTGTAAACAATTGGCAAGCAGAACTTTGTTCTTATTGTCCCATTAAGCTTAATATGAGGTGTTAAATTTAATGAAATGTGGTGAGTGAAGTGTTATTTTCCTATTGGTTACTGTAACAGTCATTAACAAGTAGGACACGACTAGTACTGAAAATAGAATACTGTATCCATGACAACATAGAGTTCAGCTTTTCCGTTTTCAGCAAATGGGGCAGCAATTACTTAATATTTCCTTGATTTATTAATTTCCTTATAAGTGGGAGTAACAAGAAGACTCTTGAACTGGGGATTTAATAATCCAAATTAGCCAAAGTTTTTTTGCTACATCATGTATGTAATTAGTCAATGATTTACATGTTCCCATGAACATTTGTTGAGATTCTAATGTGTGGTAGACACTAAACATACAGAAATAAGTGAGACGTAGTTCCTGCCTACAAGTTGTTCATGGTCTAATTTATGCTGTGGTTTGCAAAGTGATATCACCAGACAAGTAGCATGGGCATCACTGGGAGCTTGAGAGAAGTGCAGGTTTTCTGAGCCCATTCTGGACCTGCTCCATCAGACACATCGGGGTGAGGCCCACTGACCTGTGTTTGAGAACCACCAGTTGAGTGGAGAAATTAAACTCTTTTCAACTAATATCTTGCTTAATGTTCAAAATGAATATAAAAGAAGATACTTTCATTTAAGAGAGTTGTAATTCTTTCAGAGGTTCCACAAATATTTATTCTTTAGGTTTTTGGGCAAGAAACATAGGCCATGGACTAACTACACATGATTTACTAAAGCTTAAGGAAATAAAAATATTCCTAATGGAACCCTTACAAATTCCATGAGTCTTTGTTTTATCTCCTTAGTGAACCCATTGTCTCATGAATAGTAAAGAACCATCCTTAAAATAGAATTGCATAAGATGCTTGAAGGAAGGACCACTGTTCTATTTATTTTACAGTCCTCAGTCTACCACAATGCTAGACAGATAAATGTTCCATAAATGCCCAGCCCACATATGGATTTAAACCCTGAAAAAGATTATTTAACCTCTCCACTTATATTTTTTCTTTTACAAAATGAGAGTGGAATTAAACATTGGGAGATAGAATGCTATCTCATGTCTCTTCCAATCTGAATATTTTATTATTCTATCTTTGGAAGTCTGTGTTTATTAATAAAGAGTTCTCTCTCTCTCACACACACACGTGTATATAACTGATTTTACCTCATGTATTTATTCCCCCTATTGCTTATTAAATCTTGATTCTTAGTACAATTATATCTTGGTTTTTCAGTACACTCATGGCCTTGAATCTTCATCCACTCAGAGCTCCATGTGTATTCTTCCAAGCCATTGCTCTATACCCGGAACCGCCTTTTCTTGAACACACCACAGGATACCTCACCCATCTGTTCTGTGAAGCATTCCAATGACAATAACCACCTACCATTTTGTGCTGTTATACAGTTATCTCCTCCCCCTTCATCCTGTTGGTATTGTGTATATTACTTAAGATGAGCACTCTAGTTCTTTATTTGCTTGTAAATTATAAGTGGTGGTGTGGTTTATAAATTCATGAAAATTATATTTCACTTGGGATGAAACTGGTAGAACCATTTATAATAATATCATGTTGTTATATGGTATATATATTATATATAGGTATATATATACACCAATATGAAGAGTGAATTACATTGTAGGTAGGGTAATAGATTAGCTCAATTGTTTAGTATAACGTCAAGCTATTTGTGGTTCAGGTGTGAGCCCCATAGGACTAGTTACCTTACTATTTGCTATAGTTGAAAACTATAGCTCTACGATAAGCGGCTGTTTTAAGATGAAGATGGTGTTACACGTAGTATGGCAGAGACAGAGTGATATACTCTAAGGAACATTGTTCAGCCAATCAGACCTGCGTTCAAATTCCATCACCACTGTTTACTTGCTGTGTGCTTCCAAACAAACCCTGTAAATGTGTTTTCTAAAATAAAAAGTTATGAACACATAATCTCATGTTTTGGGATTGCTATGAAGGTTAAATAAAGTAAGGAATATTCGGGACAATCTGTCACAGGGCCTGACACAAACTAGTTCAACATATGTCTGTGTCTGTAATCTAAATCTCTACCAAGAAATTAAAAAACTCGAATTGCTCCATGTGAATTTTACCCCAAGCTCTTGGTTTCAACATGCTGAAAAATTAACTCATTTTCCTCCCAAACCTCTTTCTCCTGTATTCTATCATTGGATGAATGGCATTTCTACTCACACATTACATATCCAACCAAGCATTAATACCAAGTGGTTTTTGCCTCTCATATTCATCCCTACAGTTAATTCCTTAATGAAGACTCAAAACACCTGCTTGGATCACAGTATAGTCTCTAAATCAGCCTCCCAGTTCTCACTCTAGGATGATGCAATTAATATTTCTTACACTGCTACCAGGGGTTGTTTTAAAATAAGAATCTTGATTGTATTATTCTCCTGTTTTAAACCATTCAGTGGTTATAACATTTTTAGATAAAATGCGAACTTTCTGGCATGATATTATACACAATGCTCTCTTTAGTTTCAAAGATAACTATCCTTTCTCATACACTCTGACCTCTCTTGTTACTACCAAACATTTTACTATAGTTACCCTGAATAAATTATGTTTTGTCTTAATTTGGATTCTACTGAAAGTAGAGCCTGAGGCAAGGACTTGGTGGCAGGGAGTACATTTGGGTGGGTATATAAGGAAGTGGGACTAGAGATACAGGGTGTGTTTTTGTTAGCATGTGTTTTTGAAGTCCCTATAATGGGCAATAAGCCATCATTCCTTGAAACATCTGAGAAACCTATAATAGTCCCAGAATTGTCAGAAGGACAGAAGGCTGAGTCATTGATCCACCATTTCCTGTGTCTCACTGGTTGGTTGAAGAATGCCTTTGGCTGCATTTGTGCAGGAGCTAAATGGGCTTCCTGAGAAGTCCTTGAAATGGGAAATGCTTGAAGGGGATGCTAGCTCTGAGTTTGCACAGTACTGTGCAGCTATAGCAGAAATCACAGATGAGCCAAGGAGACACGACACTGGGGGTCAGAGAGGGGGCTCCCTTGTGCTCTGCCGCTGTGCTTTTGCATGAATAATTCTCATGTACCTAAAAAGTCTTCATTGCTGCTGCTTTTTCAAGTTTATATCGTTTACTCATACTTATCCTTCTCCTGGGATTTTTTTCCCCTGATCACAAGCATTATCTGAAAGTAATTCTTCTCTACATCCACATTATTTAGGATGCAGTGCTGCACCATCCACATATCACAATAAATGGCACTTGTTGTCTTACTTTTGTCCCTAGAATAAAAGCACATTGAGTATGGGAAATGCTTGTCTTTCCTCTGGTTCATAGGACAATCAATGCCTGGATATTCTAGGACTCGAATCAGTGTTTGTTGGATAAATGAGGGCATACATGAATAGGATAAAAATCTCCCAGTAATCATTTTTAAATGGCATTTTTTATCATGTCATCTCTCTCATCAAAATTATCACTGACTCTACCCTCTCTACATGTAATGGCTAAATTATTTAACTTGGCTTCTCATGTCTATGATATAATCCCAAACTGCTTTTCTAACCTGACTGACCATTTCTCTCATTTTTTAATCTTTCACTCCAGCCATGCCACTCATTGTCCTTTACGTAGTCTCCTAAGTCTCCATCCTCATGTCTTGGCCACACTCTTCTGTATTTTAAAAAAATGTATATATGATTCTTACACATATTTTGAGGTGTAGTTGTTAAATCATATTTTCCTAAAAGGAAAAAAAAAAACCATTTCTCTGACAATTAACCTGTAGTGGTCATTTTCTCTTCTTTGAATTCCTGCATATTTTATTGTTTCAATGGGTGTGAATGGCAGTGCCATGTGTATGGTGTATGTTTTCTGCATGCATTACCTCTCTTCAATTAGACTCTTATGTTCTTTGAGACCAGGTTCTCTGTCTTGTACATACTTTCGGATGAGGTTGTAATTCTTAGTGTCTAATCTAGTGCCCAGATGGATTCTGGCATACATTGCAAGCTCAGTGTTTTTTCTTTATGGACAAACTGTTTAGATGTTTACTTTCATATCAGTGATTTCAACACCACCTGTGATTCTGGATACCAGAGTAGAACTGCATGTTATAAAGAACAACAGCATTGACCTGACTGATTGGGGCAAAGCAGATAAACATTTGCTTAAAACTTGAGCAAGGGGAGAGGAAGAATTGTTTAGAAGTGGAAGTGTTAAAAAAAAAAAAAAAAGGAAATTATAGAGAGGGATTATCTAACAAAGCAATTCAAGAATATCTACTAGAACAATGGAAATTTGCCAAATATAAATATAACCAGAGAATGTAAGTTCACTTTTGAAACAATTAAAACCACACTGATATTCCTATTCTGATCTTTATTTTTTATAAACATTTGTTTGACTTTATAATGTTTTAGTGAGGGAAAGTGAGGTATGGTTGAATGATCTTAAATATACCCAGCTATTAATTATGACTATTTCATTTTATAAATTACTAATATTTAAAAGATGTGGCTGTTCTTTTCCATTTATTTATTGAAAGTCTTGAGCTTCAAGAGATATGGCCTTTTAATTTGGGAAGAATTTAAAAAATTGGAAAGAGGGACTTTTTTATTTTTGTTTCTTGTAGAGGAGAACTGGGAGGCTGAGGTTTGGAGATGGGATGCAGATTTTCACTGTAGTACCTTTTCTAAAAAACATTAAAAACCCACTACTATGTATTATTTAATAAAAAATAGAAAATATTGAAAAATATCTTCCTTGATTTTAATTCTTTCAAGAAATGAAGCATGAATATGGAGCATGACAATATTGGCACGTTAACTTTTTGCTCTGTGTGAGTATCATTTAATATTGGACCAATTACAAAATACGGAAATTATACACGTTTAAATAGACATTGGTTAAATCAATCAATGAAGCTGAACTAAGAGACTACATTGAATGATAGGAAAATCATTTGTTAATATTTAATGAATTGAACAGATAGACCTTTGTTTAAGTGATATTTATAAGCTTTGATTATAATAGAATTCAGACTTCCCAGCACAATATTGTTTTCAGGTTAATTCTGTGGGTTTACTTTTTAAAAATGTGATTAATTTAAGTAGGAGGTTTGCTTATTGTGTGATAGAAAAAGAAAAAAGAAAGGATTAAGAACAGTCTCTCCCTCCCCCCACTTGGCTACCTTCCTTCTAATTCTTCCAACATTAATACAATGTTGCTGACGATGTTATGTTGTTACTAGGTTGTGTCAAATCAAGAGAATAATTGGACATTAAGATTCATCTCTGAATACATTAATTAGATGATTTCTTTATTTCTGTCTTAAGTTACTAATGATTTCCTCTCCATAACTGGGGAAACTCTGTAAGAACTCATTATCCTTTTGGGATTCTATAGCTACTTTAAGATGATTTTTGGTAACAGTAGACTGTATATTAAGTTCCCAAAATTAAAATTTCAAAAAGCAAGGGTACTATTTAGATCTAAAATGTGTGCCCTTCAGGGAGTTATTTCTTTTCAGATGAAATATGTTCTATGACAATGGTACCTATGGAGAGACATGAGGACCCCATGAATACTAATATGTTCATCAAGATGATTGTTGATAAGGCACATTTTCTCTAAATGCTGAGATTCTGCAAATATCTCCTCTACAAGTGGAAAACATGGCCATAATTCTCAGCTCAGAGATGATGTGCCTTACTGCACTAGCAACTCATTGCAAGTAGGTTATCAGTTTTTCTGTGTTCCTAGTGCCTTGCCTAGTGCAGATTATAAGAGACACTCAGTAAATATGTTATTAGCTAATTAATAAAGTAACCAAACCTCTCAGAGTACACAGATGCTAAGCTAGAAATTATCTGAGGATTACTCCTGTTGTAATATTCTGTGAACTTTGCATAGGTATGATTTTGTAGGTGGTAAAACTTTACAAAAAATTTATTTCATCAAAATATCTCAAATTGTTATAATTTGATGACATATTCCATAAAGTTTCACTTCAAAATGATGAGAAATTAATCAGATGCTTTATATTCTTCAATACATCAATACATATGGCTAAAATTCACCAAATCTTAATGCCAGGGAACATGAATGGGGGTGATGAGTTAAAGAATTACCATTATGGAGTTCAGGGCTGGTAATGCCGGGGAGGAACTCCAAAGAAAAACTCAGCTTCATTCACTATTTAGTCCTTAAAGCACTATTTTTCCCTGCCACCTTTTGCCCAGTATGCTTCGGTGCCATCTTCTCTTTGACACAATGGATATTATTCCAGAATCTTTAGTGTAAATCAAATTTTTATAAATTAGACCACAGCATTCAGTAGAGTTGCTGTACTATAGCACATACTGTGTTCCAGGCTATTCAGGTAGGGCCAGATCTTGTTCTCACAGATCTATAATCCAGTGAGAGAAACACACAGACACATAAATGATAATAACATGAGACAGAGTACCACCGAGAGGAAGAGAAGAAGCATTCTGCCTGGGCCTAGCATGGAATGCTGTAGGTAAAGGTGCCCTGTGAAATGCCCTAGGGCTCAACAACAAAATGAAGTAGGTTACGAATGCTCTTCAAAGTTCTTTTGTTTTCAAATAATACACCCTGAAATGTATCAGTAATATATTTAAGTTTTCTATATGCTTACTTTTTTTTTGGGTAATAGGTTTTGCCAAAGAACTGAAATCAAATGACTCTTTAAAATTGGTAACACAGTAAGTTCTTTTACTGCCTCCACTCACTGCTGCCCATATAGGATTGTTTGTGCTCCTGAAAGCTGCCAAATGTACTTTCAATTTTTATATAACTGTTATAGGTAAAGGCAGGATTATGGATTTCTTTCAGTACCTTCCTTGAATTGACAATCAGGATCCCTCTTTGGCAAGGAGATGGAGTTGTTGCTTTTCTGTTCATTGTAAGTTACAATCTTATAAGTGTTACAGTGATTTGTTAACAAGCAGAAGCGATTCTAATATTTTGATTTTAATCTTGCTCCATTCTGTTGTTTTACCTGCTTAGTTTGGCTAATGAAAATGACATGCTACAATAACTCAAGGCAGGCTAAAATTGAACTACTGGATGAATTCTTTTGACAAAATTATTGACTATATATTATATTCTAGGCCTTATGTAGAACTCTGAAAATAGAGATAAGGACCAAAACAAACTCAGTTCCTGCTCTAAGAATGAGGTTTAAGGTCTGTTAGGGAAGACACACGTTAATCAGATAATCACACAATAAATGTATACTGACAGATTTAGGTAGTAATAATAATAGCACTAGAGCCATAAAACTCAATTGAATGGTTTTAGGTGTGTGTGTGTGTGTGTGTGTGTGTGTGTGTGTGTGTGTGTGTTCTCATGTGATCATATTAACTTTTATGAAGAATTCTGTCTGCAGTGTAATCGGTATTGCCAACAGTGGATACGAGCAAACCAGTCAGGAAGTCCAGAAAAGACAGCAATGCTATTTTATTAAACTATTTTAATAATACTATTAAACAGTAGTGACGATGAGAGAAGTAGACAGACGACCCAATTACTACTTCAGTAAAGGATTTAGAGGAATTTAAGCATTAATATTTATCAAGTGCCTATAATGTGTCAAATATTCTTTTAGGTACTAAGCATACAAAAATGAATACATTAAAAATCCCTTTCCTTAGGAAGCTCTCTGTCTACTCTGACATTCCCAAGAATGGTCAACTATGCATTCATGTAAGAGAAGAGTAACACAAAGCAACTGATGTCAGGGGATTCGTATTCACTTACCCTTTTGACTTTGGGGTATAATATGTGACTTTTTGCTTTTAGAAATCCTTAAGAATCAACAGAAACAATGCATTTGAAAATACTCAAAATATAAACACAAATAGAATGTCATATTAATTTTCTTCTTTATAGCTTTCCAATTATACCTAGCATAGGCTAATATTTAAATAGATTTTTGTTACTTGAGCACACAGAAATTGAGGAAGCCTCCAGAGCATGCTAAACAGTGACAAAACGATGTCCATTGAAATTTGCTTTTGGTAACAAGAAGGTGATAGAAAAGCATTTGGATTACCAAATAACTTGTAGCAGTATCACCACTGCGGTACCTGCACTGCCTCTGTCCCCATCCCTTACAACTGAAATCAAACTAAAATGAATATATTGGATTAGTAGATTGCATCAACTAAGTTAGAAACAAATTAGAGTTGCTATTATTTTATGTGTTTGAATTCAGGATTTTTGAAACCATCAAATCATTATTTACTGTTTATTATAAAAAATTTTAAACATGAACAAATGTGGGCAGAATAGTAATAATAATGATTGCCCTATTCTCATAATCACTTTCAACAATGATCAGGAATTTAACCATCTGATTTCATTTATTTCACACTTTTTTATTTTTTGATTTTACTGCAGTATTTTTAAACAATTCCAGGTAAAATAATGTCATTTAATCCATTAAACTTCAGTATGAATTTTACCCAATAAGACTTTTTTTTTTTTTTTTTTTTGACAGTGTCTGGCTCTGTTGCCCAGGCTGGAGTGCAGTGGCATGATCTTGGCTCACTGCAGCCCGGACCTACCTCCTGGGGTCAAGCCATCCTCCCACCTCTGCCTCATGAGTAGCTGGACTACAGACCTGCACCCCCACATACACCTAATTTTTTAATGTTTTGTAGATATGGGGTCTCCCTGTGTTGCCCAGGCTGGTCTCAAGCACTTGGGCTCAAGTGATCCTCCCATCTCTGCCTCCCGAAGTGCTGGGATTACAGGCATGAGCCACTGTGCCCAGCCTAGTTTCAGGTTTTTGCTTTAAATTTTTCAGGTTAGAACATTTCATAAGTGATTCTGTGTATGCTTTTTGTACGAGGCATGCTCGAATGGTGATGTCAGTGTTTAATGTTCCGTAACAAATTTTCAACTACTGACTTTACATTCATTTCATGTCTATGTTCATCATTTCTTTCAGGATTACAAAATGGTGATTTTTTTTCTAATTCCACCATTCTTTATGTATTTACTAGTTGGAATTCTTCTAAAAGAAAATTTTTCTTTCATTAACTACTTAGTTGCCTTAAAATGTAGTTTATATGGAACTGACAGGATAAATTCTTGATACTTTTCTCTCTAACTCCTTTAAAATTCAATTTTCAGGATAATGAATTGCTGCCTTGACCACCTCCAAGGCAATTCATGGAATCTTATTAGCTTCTTCTAAACAATAGGACAGCATTACCATGCTATTAAAAATAGTGGTGGGATGGGGAATATTTTTGTTGTTGTTGATGTTCACATTATTAACAAATTATCAGGCTCTCATATTAGTAAAGGGGAATATTGGCAGAGCAGGACGAGTAGATAATTCAGCAGCAGGCAGGAGACAAAGCAAAAATCAGCCTGATTGTAGTGCAAAGTGGGTCAATGGAGTATGGCAGGTGATGGTCTCTATATTGGCAAAATCACAAAAGAGTTACTTGCATAGATTAAGAGATTTGAAACCCCAGATTTATGCTACATAGGTGCATTTTAGAGCTCTTAATTTTCAAAATAGTAACCTGGTCCTTTTTAGTCCTATTTTCCAAAAATGTGTTATTAAAAATGTTTAAGCCTGTGGTGCCAAATTAAATTGCAAGCTAACCAGCTAATTTATCTCACAGCTAACTAGTGGGACCTGCCCACTCCAGTTAGCCTGGGACTTTCCAGTTTGAATACTAACAGTCCTGAATCCTGGGAACCCCTTCAAGTCTTGAGCAAAATGAATGATTGATCACCTTAGCTAAGAGAAATTTTTTTACTTACAAGATACTCATACCCAATGTTCAGTTCTACAATTGAAAAGTATATGTACAATTTGCTTTGTTTGCTGGCCCATCCAATCATTTTTCCTTTTCATTCCCGTTTGTGACCACCTGCCCATGTTTACAAGAGGCTATGAAGGAAAGGCTACATTCAAGGAACTGAGAAAGTGGGGTCACCAGGCCATATGAGAATCAAAACGTTGCTGTTGGTTTTACTAACACCTGTTTTAAGTTTATCTGAAAATGAGGGTTGGAAATAATGATTTCTGCGTAATTGTTTTTGTAATTTTGTTAGTTACATCTTGCTTGGAAAAAGTAATCTTCTGAAAAATTATTATTACTATTTTTGTAGTTTTGAAATGGAATTGCCAGCATGCTAAAGATACACCATTCAGTTCTCATCCCACTTTGCATAGCTTGGAATCTATGATCCTGCAAATATCTTTTAACTGCATTTTGGTAAATATTTTATTCTATAATATTTTTATATAATTAGGTAAACCCAATTGGTGAGGGTCAATTATTCATGTGTATACAAATTTTTATCTCACCCTCTGAATACCTATTTATGGGATCAAAGTTCCATTTCATATTCTCAAAATACATTTTATCTAGTTATTCTCCTCTATGCTGTTGTCCTACTCCAATATAGTGTAACCAGACAGATGTATTGCTATCCATTGAAACTAGCCAAATGTTGGGATTTTATTCCCATCAGATCAAGCATATCCACAGATGGGATGAAGAGAATGATTCAGCTGCTTCTCAAAATCCCTACCTCATTGGCAAGGACTTTTCAACTGTGGCTGCGCCTAAGACAATTTTAGCAAAAACCATGTGGGAAAAATGTAGGAAATTGTTAGTGCCCAACATACAGACGATAGCAATACAAGGTGCAATCTGAAAAGGAAGATAATTAACAGCCATATGGGTAACTTCAGTTCATATTTTTGCAAAGAACTTTGGGAATATTGACTCATGGAAATGGAGCCTGTTAAGACACAAATGATACTTTTGAACATCTGCCAGCAAGTATGTCAACTACCTGTCCAAGAAAGTAAAGAACTATTGTTGCTCCAGCTCAAGTCTTTGTCTTCATTTGTATTTCTTTTTTGATGGCACAAATATAAATAATGCCGTTTAAAAATATCAGAGTTGTTTCCAATTTGGACTAAGGAGAGTTTAGATTCTTAGCCTGGGGAGCCAGGGGCAAAACAAAAAACAAAAAACACTCCTCTGAACCTGGGCATCCTCATCTTTAAATGGGTGACAGCGATGACTCTTCAGTCTACCTCACAATCTCCTTATCAGAATAAAAGGAGATAATGTAGGAAAAAGTGATTTTAAAATAATATACCCCAGTTAAATGTTAGTTATAATTATAGAACTATGTTTTTCTAGTATTTGAGAGGGTACTTTCTATTTACTGATATATTTCTTATAAAAATGTCAAAAGTTAAAACATGCTCAACAGCATATTATGTAGTGATTGGTACCTACTAGACATTCATAAATATATTCTTTCTTAATTTATTGGATCAGACAGCGTCATGTGTATTTCATTCTAGAAAGAAACTTATTAAGATTTGTCTCGCGTTTTTCCTCATCTGCACTTCAACTCTGGCTGGCTGGGGGTTTTCAAATGCTCTATCTATAGATATTCTCTTATTTCATACTCAGCTATTTTAGGAGAGAAAAGAGACCTTGTTTATTTCTAATAATACAAGTTTTACTGCATAAAATATATCCCAGTTACTGTCTTTACTGTTTTAAACATTTTCCCAGGGAAAAAATTTTCATCGTGTATTAAACTAGATGTCTAACTGGATTGATTCTCACCCTGAAGTCACTGAAACAACATTTTAATGCCACTTTCAAAATATAAATTTTGATGTGGTTTTCAAAGGTGAAATGAATAAAAATTTTGAAGCTAAAAATAAATAAAAGAATGTGACAGTCATCTTACCACCAAAAATACAGGCATCAGCACTCCATTTGCTCTTTTCTAATTTAAATAATTAGAAAAGACATCAACAATATATTTTTGTCAGGTTTTATTGTGCAGAAGACAATTATCAGACTCTTTTGGAATGGCCATTTAAGGCCTTCTGATATATCTCTTTAAATTTGCTGTAAGTGCTCCCAGTCATATTTGATTTCTCTAATTTTACAGGATCAGAGGGAAACAGACCATTTTCTATTGTGACAAAGAGAGAACCCAGGAAAGGGGCAGTGTTTTTCCCCTCACAGGTGATGGAGTTTGTATAAAGAATGCAGTGGATAATGGCAGGCTTGTCCTCTGAACAGATGGTGATGGTCTTGTTGCTAGGATGAGGCCTCAAGAATTTAGTTTTTAATTCCACATTATTTGCCTCAGTGCCATGAATATCCCTAGGTTTCCTGAGGCAAAAATACAGAAAAAAAATCCACAGAAAGAGTGACACACAGAGAGAGAAAGAGCTAGAGATGGGGCAACTGAGCAGAGACTGGAGCCCGGTCAAGAGAGGCTTTGGGGAAAATGCCTGCTCAGCTGTCTGCAATCACCTGGGTTTAAAGCAGGCAGGAAGGAAGATTGGTTTGGCAGGAGAACTGGCCCTTTGATGCCTTCGATACCACAGAGAAAAATTCCCATTTCTTCCCATTAGAAGTCTGTTTACTTTCCTAATTAAGATAAACATGTTTCTGAAGGAGTTAGCTCTTATAGCATGACATTTATAAAATCAACTATATATACACACAAGAATGTTTGCCAGGAATTTGGGCTGATGGTGATTGTATGAAGCATTTTATAGAAATATTTTTAAATAGTTGCCTTATTTAAAAGTGAGCGACTTTCATTCCCTCCAGTCAATTAAATATCTAATTTCAACTCTCGGAGATAATAACTGAAGTAGTTTTTTTAATAAATGAATGAACAGTTAGAAAACTGTTAAACACATAGCCCTGAAGCATGAAAAATATATTCGTTGAACAGCTTTATTCTTTTATTGTTAATTTACTTCAGAGAATATCCACTCGTGTAATTTTCAATAAAGTACTCTTATTTTGAAGTCTCCTTTATTGAGTATAAGAGTGATGTATGTGATTATAGGCCAGTAGGCTAAAGAAGTTAGAGATTCTGAACACAAGGGTGAATGAGGGTGTAACTAGGTATCAGAACAGGATTACCTACCAGAATTGTCAGACCACCTGCCTGAATTAGTCACTTCAGTCAAACAATTACGTTCCATGCCACCCCTCCAACACATACACCGTAACTGACATTAATCACTTGTCTCAGAATTATCTGAATGCAACTTTAATAATTCAGTAATTAACCACCTGAATTTTTTGGCATAATGTGACTGATGGCATTGTACACAAGTCTCACACTTAAGCTGTGTCTCACTGTAAAATGTTCACGTGTGTTTGCCGAGTCTTACACTATGGTTCAGACGAAGATCAGGTACCTGCTAGTGATGAGAAATCTATCCCTCGCTCAAAATGGTTATTAGTAATTCACAGTGGAGAGCTGTCACTGAAGCCTGTATTATTTAGCCTAGAAGCATAAATCACCTACTATTACTGTGTTTCAAAAGCTGTCAGTCACACTCAGGTTTTATATTAGTTGGTTTGGAGGGAAATGATGCCATAGGTTTTCATTCCTCCACGTCTCCTCTAACCGTATATGGATGACTCTCCACAATTCTTCCTCCCCTGACTAACTGTCCCGTGTTTTAGGGGTCCTTCTTGCAAAATGACCCAACATTTGTGTTTTTTAAATGCCTACTGTCATCAAAATTACCTGTTTGCTATTATACACACCTTGGGCTCTTAAGAAAACTGTTTGTATGGTCTGATTGATTTAATTCCAGGTAAGGTGCTAATGACTTATTAATGGCTTCCTAGGTAACATGTTTGCTTTTTGGTAAAGATTTTTAATGATGTGAAAAAAAATAGTGACTAGTGATTAGAATTCTAAATGCTACAAGAAAAATGATAATACACACCTGGGGAATGTCATGGGGAATGGGACAGATATTTTTGGCAAGGACACTCTCCAGTGTTTCTCAATGCACATCTACTAAATATCTATTAAATATCTGACCAGCCCTGTTTTAGAGAATTTTTGCCATATTCAACTGTGTATGCATCTGAAGATGTGACAGACGCTATAATCTGGTTCTTTATTTCTACTGAAACATGCTATAAAATGTGTCCTCCAAAAAAGTAGACTTGATTTATAAGCAATTATTTAAAAAATGCCCAATTACTAAACTATTCATTTAGCCAAATTTATTTTAAAACATTATTTCCAAACTTAATTTGCAAGGATATTCAGTCATATTTTATCTTAAATTAATTCAAGCTTTCTACCATAAAACATTGGATAAGCATTCATCGAAAAAATGCATGCATGAGTTTTACCTAATTGTGTAAGTCACAAGTGATTTTGATATATTCCTCTGCTTTTTGGTATTGTGTCCAACTTTAATAAATTGACAAGCATTACTTTATAATTTTATATAGAGAAAACCTCAAATATTTTCAGATAAAAATACTGTACTTATATGTCCTTTAAATTTAAATGGTTTACATTTTAGGATATTTTACTTTGAAAGTATCTCACTTTATGTTTGTTATTGCCAATATTTAAGGGCATATATGTATATCTGCATCTGCTTTATATTTGGATGGCCAGATTAAAAAACAAACAAACAAAAAAAAAACACACCATATTTCAGAGTTACCAGATTACCAGAGAGCTGAATTTAATAACTGTGAAGCCCTGTTGAGTGTGGTCTTAAATTCTGCGCCCCCCACCTCCTTTTAAATATGGAGTGTTCGTGCTGGTAGCAGACTTTAAAATGATGATTTATGACTACTCCCACTTAACACTTTCATGATTTGAATGACCATTCAGTCAGCTTTGAAACCAAAAAGAAAAAGTGAAAGGTCATGGCTGAGTTAAGAAATCATATTGGGTTTTGTGGGTCCCGTTACTTCTGACTGAGACATTTTCACTGGCCAAGCTCATCAGAGACCATTAGGTGATGAATTTTGTTAAGAGATCTGGGAGGAAGAGGAAAAATATTATGGATGGAAAAAATAATCATGTGCTTTTTAAAAACAAAACCAAACCTTGTTTTCTTCACATGAACCCCCTGTATTTGTTGATTTTTAGTGTTGTGTATTTATTTCCTGACAAATCACAAAAGCTATGTGATAAGGAGAGAAATGCAATTGTATTATTGGTTGATTTCCTGTGGTGGCAGCTCAGGGGCTCCGGGCATTTACTACAAAGTTCAGTAATTGTACTATCTAGCTTGGTGGGTAAATTATACAAAAGGGAACAAACTGTGAAAATGGTGTGTGCTATTTTTCAGTGAGGATGTTATCAATCTGTTTAAGTAAACTTTGGTATTACCCAGAAGATTGTTCTCTGCTTATTACATTGCTTATGCTGTGTTCAAATTGTGTGATTGTTCTGTCTTAAATGAACTCCACTGCATGTAGATTTTGCAGGGATCTCTAAACAGTGGGTAGTTTCATTACACACGACAGCTATGGATATTTTACATGCAGCCAAATGCGTTAAAGACAAAAGTTATTTTTTAGCATTATTTATTTGCTCAGAGGCCATTACAGTTTAACGAAAGGAGTATATTTGTATACAAATGTGAAATGTATAGAGAAAAAGTGAGGTATTATATGGTTTTATAAATCACCCTGGTGCTTTATGTCTTGGCAATCCCAAAAGAGCTTACCCTGTGTAGAGTAGACTCGATATTTGCTGAATAAAATAAATGAATGATTGATATGATGGATAGTGGTGAGTTACATACAATTACAGTCCAACTCTATGTTTCAAGTGTGAAAAATAAAGGGAGTAGGTTTAGGAAAATTGTTTGTGAAGAATTTAGGATTAGAATAAAAGCAGGAAGCCCAATTAAGAAAGCATTTTATTCCATATCAAAATTCCAATTTGTGGGAGGTGGACTAGCTGAAGAGAAAGAATGAACAGAGATAAGGTGAAGGAACATGTTGTTTGTTTCTGGAGTCTGGAATTCATTGACTTAGATAGGATTTGAGAGTAATTGAGAGAGTCATTTGCACCTAAGCAGAACTTTTGAGATTATAAATAAGTAAGCTGGATTCTGTATTTGAAGCTTCTCCCTGAAGTTGTGAAAAAGGAGTAGTTCTTCCAATTGTCCAAATTGACAATTTCTTTGGTACATAGGGAATCTGGCTCAATACAGTACAGGCAGTACACGCCCTTCCTGAAACGTTATCTGAACTATATGTTCCCTACTATTCTCGGTACTATTTTTGAAGGTTACAGAGATTGATTCACCCTCTATCTTGTAATGCTTTTATCTTATTTTTGGAAAAATTCATGTATTGCTAAGTATATATGTTACTATATTCTGCATGTAAAAATATAAGATCATTTTTAATGCTTTAAGAGGATGGATTATTTTTATTTCAATATCTGCAGACCATTTTTTGTGACATGCTCTTTCTATTTCATTTCAACAAATGATTTTGCTCTTTACCCTGAGTTCAATACCATAGAGTTAAGAATGAGGGAAGTGGCAAAATAGAAAGGAAATACACACATATGTACGTACCTTCTAGAAGAATACACTTAAGATTCTAAACGTATTATCCATGTTGATGTGAAGCCTGATTTACTCAAATGAGAGTCAGCCTTATTCAGTGCTCTTTCTCTAAGTCTTAGAATTTGGCTATGAAGATTACGATATTTGGTAACTCATTTCAATAATACCCAAAGGGGCTTTTTATACTTCGTTCTTTTTGCAGAGAGCAAAGGTGGACAAATGTGAGAAGGAAATAACATTTAGCACATAGTTATTTGCCAGGCACTGTCATAAGTACTTTTTAATGTCTTTTCTTTTTCTGTAAAATTTAATTTTTACAGAAGCTATCCAAAATAGCTATCATGATCCTGATTTATCATGTAAGAAAACAGATTCAGGGATAATAAATAACCTGCCCAAGTTCACAAATGGCAGGGACATGTCTGTCTTTTCTCTCTCTCTCTCTCTCTGTCACTCCTCTCCTCTCCCTCTCTCACTCCTCTCCTCTCCCTCTCTCACTCCTCCCCTCTGTGTGCCTAGCAGGGGCTGGCACTTTACTAGTGCTCATTAAGCATATGTTTCAGTTGACATTGAATCTGGTTCCAAAGCCAGTGCTTTTCTCACTATTATTACAGCATCCATACTATGAAATAAACTAAAAGCAATTACTGAATTGTGTTAGCTTTGGCTGTGTATTATGTATAGTTGGTGCTGTATGTTCGTATACTTCAGTTAGCCAATGTGGTTTTGGTGATAGCTATAAGACATTCCTCATTAGAAAATTGATGAAACCTTTATCCAATAATTGTCTCTGTGGCTCATATCCAAGCTCCATTCCATCTGTTCAAAATAAACCACCATCCAAGCCTAGGCTACCCCTCAACACCACAGGATCAAGAGAATATGGTCAGCAGATCAGAAAATACTTTGGCTGGCCACTTTGATATCCATTCTCAATATTTCCCCCACATCTCCATTACTTAACACAGGTCAGTATGGGTGTCAGTTCCCCAAATTTTCCTAAGAAGGAGCTAGGCTACCCAGCTATTCTCCATATTCTGAGATCTCTTATGTACACAAAGTTTATTCATTTTTTCCTTTTCATTAGCCTCTGAATTTCTTACCAGCAACAATCATATTAGAATTGTTTATTACTGATTGGCAGCATCTAACACAGCACCCAGTCTGTAGTGTTCTGGATGAATGGGTAAATGCCTTTCTCACTGGCTACTGTTTACTGATGGAAAATTCTGAGTATGTCCTGTTACTTCATTTAAACTTAGTTATATGTTACCACTCTTCTCGTATGCATTTGTTTGCCTGGGCTGCCATAACAAAATACCACAGGTAGCTTAAACAACAGAAATTTATTTTCTTCCAGTTTTAGAGGCTAGAAGTCCAAGATCAAGGGCTTGGTTTGGTTTCTTCTGAAGGCTTTCTCTTTGGCTTGCTTTCTCACTGTGGGTAGCTGCTTTCTCACTGTGTATTCACATGGTCATCCCTTGGTCTGTGGCCTAATCTCCTTTTCCTAAGGCTTCCAGTCATAGTGGATTAGGATCCATTCATATGACCTCACTTTACCCTAATTACCTGTATTTCTAAATATAGTCAAATGCTGAGGTACTGGGAGTTAGGGCTTCAATGTATGATTTTTTGTGGGACATGACTTAGCTCAAAACATCATAGGACAGTGTGAGGAGCAGAGAGAACTGAAAATGCCCTCTCCCCTATTAATTTTCTTTTCTAGGGAGTGGAGTGGAAATTCCTCCCCATGTAAAAATATGAGAATTGAGGAACCAGTATATGTCCCCCCAAATCTTACCTCTCACAAATGTATGAAATGCAAAGCCTCCAGCAAATGAATCTCCCTTTTAATGTTAGTATGTTCTATAAATGCCCCTCACAACATACCTGCAACTTCCCTATGAAAAGATGTTATTAGCCAAATAATGATTTGTCCCTGCAAATGCCCACAAAATCTATAAATCTAAGATGAAGAGCTTTTATGGACATTCTTACTTTTAAGTATGACAAAAATATATTCTAAGTTGTTTGTTGCATGAATTATATCCTGGATGTCACTCATAAAGTAAACTTTTTTGAATTTTGTATTAGGTTGGGCATGAGTACCCTACTAATTTCATCACTGGCCGGTAATATCATATGAGCAAGAAATAAAATTTAATTGGATTTATTTGTTTTTACTGTTTGCCTCACCTAATTAAAATTGAAATAAGTATCTTGAAGTATATTGCTTTCACATCAAAAATTTAAAATGTGGGGCATTGACTTCTAGTGGTTGGCAGGAGGAAGCAAGGAAACAAATATTGGGGGGTGAAAATATATTGGAGATCTATATTATATAGTGATAAAGATTTGGTAAAACTATTGTGTACAACAACCTGAAAGGCGATAATACTGAGCCTGCCAGTCTAGGAAAAGTTGTTAGAAAGAGCCAGAATAACTTGGAATCAACCCAAATGCTTGTCAATGATAGACTGTATAAAGAAAATGTGGCACATATACACCATGGAATACTATGCCGCCACAAAAAAGAATGAGTTCATGTCCTTTGCAGGGACATGGATGAAGCTGGAAGCCATCATTCTCAGCAAACCAACACAGGAACAGAAAACCAGACACCACATGTTCTCACTCATAAGTGGGAGTTGAACAGTGAGAACACATGGACACAGGGAGGGGAACATCACACACTGGGGCCTGTCGGTGGGTGGGAGGCAAGGGGAGGGAAAGCATTAGGATAAATGCCTAATGCATGCGGGGCTTAAAAGCTAGATGATGGGTTGATAGGTGCAGTAAACCACTGTGGCACATGTATACCTATGTAACAAAGCTGCACGTTCTGAACATGTATCCCAGAGCTTAAAGTAAAATAGAAAAAGAAAAGAAAGAACCAGAATATTCGCGTATTGCTCTCTGTTGCAATTAGCCAGATATTACAAGAATGAGATAATTTCAAGAAAGAGTATGCTGATTTGTGAGTACGAATTCCTTTCTAGAAATGTAAAGGCTATTGCTTCTGTACACCAAAGAGTAGGCAAAAAGGCTGAAAAAACCTTTGACTGCCAAAGTCCCAAGAAAACTCCTCAATTAAAGAAACTAACTCAACAATATAGCAAAGATAAAATTAAGGGAGTTGGGAGTTCTACTTCTGGAGTGATAGTATGAGGAGTTCTGCAGGCTCCTCCTCATTTAAACTGGTAAACTTTTTTTTTTTTTTTTTTGTTAAAGTAAGGTCTCTTAAAGAAGCCCTATGGACATACAGCACAAGAATAAATATTTAAACATTTTCTAAAATTAGGCAAGGAATGGGAAAGTCTGTGGTATTTGAACCTCAGTTCAATAGAGACCTGGATTCTCCCTCCCCCTCTTAGCTTAGGGAGACAGAAATTCCACTCCAAATGGGCTTAACCAAAAACACAGGGCTCCCTTTTTCTTTCAGCTCCCAGTTGGTGGGCTCTCTTCCTGGTAGGGGCAGGACGTCAGTATTCCTCATCCTGTCTCAGCTACTTATTGTTGAGTCTAAATTCTGGGGAAGTATGGCTAATTGAGTCTTCTTCTACTCAGCTCCCACTCATGGGAAAGAGCTCTGCCTTGAGTGTGGCATTGCTGAGAGTATTGGGGCCTTGGTTGCCCTTGGTCCAGATCAACAGCTAGGAATTCCACACTGAGAGAAGCAAAATGAGGAGACCTGGGGCTAATGACCTCCTTGCTCCCTCCACAATCTACTGAGGGCTAAGCTTCTGAAGTGGGGTTATCACTCAGGGAGAAATGTGCCATTGTCCTTGCCTCTCCTTAGCTATGGCTCAGAGATTTTTCTGGGGTTGGCAGCAGAAAGAGAAGAGGAAGTAGGCCAGTGGACTAATATGAACCTATATATCCAAATTTCTCCTCAAAATAACTTATTTTATTTGCAAGAGTGTGAAGAAGTTCAAGGCTAAGGGCACTCTCAAAAAGAGTAGCAGTTGTGGTGAAAGGAATTTGATAGAGAAGTGGAAATGGACACAGTTGGGAAGAGACCTCCTGGAGTCAGGGCAAATCTCAAATACTTCTCTAGAAACTGTCCCTGAAGAAGCCTGACCTTGATTGGATTAGTCTGTGAAGCAAATTATGTCCCAAGGTATTGGTGAAAACAGCAGAGCAAAAAAAGCCCTGTCTAAACCACTGTCATCCCATGGGTATACACAATATACTCAAGGCTGTACCTCCTGAAGAGCAACAATAGAGGGTTTACGCTGTGGGGGTAGGGGTAGGAGAATAGACTTCACTAAAATAATCCAGCCAGTCACTAAACAAGTAAATAAGAAACAACAACAAGAGTTTCTGGAATATATTATCTAAAATGTACAGTTACTGACAAAAATGATAAGTCATGCAAAGAAACAAGAAACTATGATGCATACACCAGAAAAAAGCAGGTGATAGGAACTGTAAGAACAAAATGTTGAATTTAATAGACAAATATTTCAAAATAGTTATTAAAAATATGTTCAAAGAATTAAGGAGACTTTAAAAAGTAAAAGATGCTGCATCAAATACAGAATATAAATAAAGAGATAGAAATGATGAAAAGGACCAAATTTAAATTCTGGAACTGAAAAGTGTAATAACTGAAAAATTAAAAAAATTACTAGAGGGACTCAGTAGTAGATTTGAACTGGCAGAAGAAATAATTTGCAAACTTTAAGATACATTGATAGAGATTATGCAATCCAAAGAATAGTAAAATATCAAAAAATAAAAAAAGTAGTGCCTCAGAGAAGTGTAAAACACCATTAGTGCAACAGCATAAACCAGTGGAAGCATCAGATGGAGCAGGGAAGGAGATGGAGAGAGAAGCAGAAAAATATTCAAAGAAATACTGGCTGAAAACTTCCAAAATTTATTGGCAGATATGAACCTAATGATGAAGGAAGTTCAAATAACTCTAATTATGATAAACACAGAGAAATAACTACTAGCAGACACATTACACTAAAAATGCCGAAAGGCAAAGACGAGGAAAACATCTTGTAAGCTTCAAGACAAAAATGACTCATGACTTACAGAGAACACCAATAAGATTTACAGCTGACTTCTCATAAGAAAATATAGATGCCAAAAAGGGTGAAACAACATATTTTAAGTGCTCAACCTCCTGAGTAGCTGCGATTACAGGCACCCACCACCACTCCTGGCTAATTTTTGTATTTTTAGTAGAGATGGGGTGTCACCATGTTGGCCAGGCTGGTCTCAAACTGACCACAGGTGATCTGTCCGCCTTGGCCTCCCAAAATGCTGAGATTACAGGTGTGAGCCACTGCACCTGGCCTTATTTGTCTGTTTTCATGTCAGTACCATGCTGTTTTGGTTACTACAGCTTTGTGGTATAATTGACGTCAGATAATGTGATGCCTCCAGCTTTGTTCTTTTCTATCAGGATTGCTTTGGCTATTCTGAGTCTTTTGTGGTTCCATACAAATTTTAGGATTTTTTTCTCTACTTCTATGAGGAATGTCATTGATATTTTGATAGTGATTACATTGAATCTGAAGATCACTTAAATAAGACATAAAAATGGTCAACAGTTATATAAAAATGGTCAATCACTATCAGAGAATGCAGTTATATAAAAATGGTGCAATCAGAGAAATGCACATCAAAACCATAGCGTGATATCAACTCAATCTAGTTGAAATGGCTTTTACCAAAGAAACAAAAATTAATGGATGCTGGCAAGATTGTGGAGAAAGGGAAATGCTCATGCACTATTTGTAGGAATGTAGATTAGTACAGCCACTATGGAAAATGGTATGAAGGTTCCTCAAAACACTAAAAATAGAATTATTATATAACCCAGCAATCCCATTGCTTAGTATATATACAAAAGAAAGGAAATCACTATATTGAAGGGATAGCTGCACTCCCGTATTTATTGCAGCACTATTCACAGTAGCCAAGGTATGGAATCGATATGTGTTCATCAACAAATGAATGGATAAAGAAAATGAGGTATGTATACACAGTGGAATATTATTCAGCTATTAAAAAGAATGGAATTCCATCATTTGCAACAACATGGATGGAACAAGAGGACATTATGTAAAGTGAAATGATCCAGGCACAAAAAGACAAACATTGCATGTTCCCATTCATATGTGAGAGCTAAAAAAATTGATCTCATGGAGATAGAGAGTAGCATGATGGTTACCAAAGGCTTGGAAGGATAGTAGAAGGGGTGATAAAGAGGGGTTAATGGGTACAAAGATGCAGTTAGATAGAAGGAATAAGATCTAGTGTTTAGTGGCATAATAGGGCAACTATAGTTAACAATGAATATTGTATATTTCAGAATAACCAGAGGCATGAAATTTGAATATTCCTAACACAAAGAAATGATAAATGTTTGAGGTCATATACCAATTACCCTGATTTGATCATTACACATTATGTGCTTATATCAAAACATCACATGTATCCCATACATATGTACAACTATTGTGTATCCATAAAAATTAATACAAAAAGAAACAGTATTTGGGAAACTTAAAAATATGTAAAAATTAAACACTCACACTCCTAAGTAATCACAGGGTAAAAAAAGAAATAAAAAGGAAAATTAGAAAATATTTTAAGATGAATGGCTGTTAGACACAAAATACCAAAACTTATGGATTGCAGGTAATGCAGTCCTTAGAGGGAACTTTATAGCTTGTAAGTGCCTATATTTATATAGAAGTAAGTTCTCAAATTAAGCATGTAACCTTGTACCATAAGACAATGGAAAAAGAAGAGCAACTACACAAGGATAATAAAGACTCAAGTGGAAATTAATAGAAAAGAGATTATCAATAGAGAAAATCAGTAAAATGAAAACCTGGTTATTGGAAAAGACTAAAAAATTGGCAAACCTTTGCTAGATCAAGAGGAAAAAAAGAGCAAAATTACATGAATCACAAATGAAAGAGGGCACATTACTACTGACCTTAGAGAAATAAAAAGGATTATAAAGGAATACTATGAACAATTGAATGCCAACAAATTATACAACTTTGATGAAATGGACAAATTCCAAGGAAAACCCAAACTACCAAAGCAACTCAAAAAGAAATAGATAATCTGAATAGACCCATTAGCAGGAAGAGAGATTGAATATTTACATAAGAATACCAAATCTTCACAAATTCATTAAAAACATAAAAAAGTGGGAACAATTTTCAGCTCATTCCATGAGGCCAATATTACCCTGCTAACAAAACTAAACAAAGCCATAACAAGAAAACTACAGACCAATATCTCTTATGAACATCAATACAAAAATCTTCAACAAAAAACTAGCAAACTGAATCCAGCAGTGTATAAAAGAATTATAACGTAAACAAGTGAGACATTGTAGGAACAATGTTGGTTTAACATCTGAAAATCAATTAATGTATTATATCATATCAATTTAATAAAAAACCAAAAAGCCCCACATGAAGATCTCAATAGATGCAGGAAAAGCATTTGACAAATTCAACACCATTTCATGGTAAACACACTCAACCTACTAGAAATAGAATGAAACTTCCTTAATCTGATGAAGGGCATCTGTAAAAAATTCACAGCTGACATCATACTTTATGGAGAAAGACAATACTTTCCCTCTAAAATCAGGAACAACACAAAGATACCCACTCTCACTATTTTTATTTAACAGGTTTTAGCTAGGGCAATTAGTCAACAAATAAAAGGTATCCAAATTGGAAAGGAAGAGGTAAAACTGTATTCACAGAATACATGATCTTATATGTAGGAAATCTTAAAGAGTTGACTAAAAAACTATTAGAATGAAGAAATGCATTCAACAAAGTTGTGAAAACACAAAATCAATACTCAAATATTGTATTTCTATACACTGTCCATAAATAGTATAAAATAAAAATTTTAAAAAATTTTATTTACAATAGCATCAAAAAGAATGAAGTATTTACGAATAAACACAACAAAATACAAAACTTGCACTCTTAAACCTAAAATATGTTACTTAAAGAAATTAAAGAACATACAAGTAAATTGAAGAACACTCATGTTTTGCATTGGTAGACTTAATATTGTTAAGATACCTGTAATCTCCTAATCGCTCTACAGATTCAATGCAATCCTTGTCAGAATAGCAGCTGGCTTCTTTGTAGAAATTAAAAGTCTGATCCTAAAATCTGTATTGAATTTTGAAACACCAATATAAAACAATCTTTAAAAAGAAGAACAAAGTTGGAGGACTCACACTTCCCAATTTTGAAACAGATTATAAAACAAAAGTAATCAAGAAAGTGTGATACTGGCATCAAGATAGACATATACATCTATGGGGAAGAATAAAGAGTCCAGAAATAAACACATGGCTTCTATGGTTTACTGACTTTTGGCAAGGGTATTGAGGCTATCCAATGGGAAAAGAATACTTTGTTTAACAAATAATGGTGGAACAACTGGATAGCCATAGGCAATACAATAAAATTACACTTTTACTTCATACTTTATTCAAAAATTAACTCAAAATTAGTCAAACATCTAACTGCTAAAACCATAAAACTCTTAGAAGAAAGCATAGAGGTAAATGGCCATGACTTAGATTTAGCAATGAATTTTTAGATATGACACCAACAGCATAAGCAAAGGCAAAAATAATTGATAAATTAGACTTCATAAAAATTCACATTCAAGAAAGTGAAAAGACAAAGCCCAGAATAGGAAAAAAATATTTGTAAATCATATATTTGTTAAGGGACTCATATCCAGAATATATAAAGAATTGTTACAACTCAATAATAAAAAGACCCAATTGACAAATGGTTAAAGAGGCTTAATATATATTTCTCCAAAGAAGATATACAAATGGCCAATAAGCACATGAAACTTTCTTGACATCATTTGTCATCAGGGAAGTGAAAATCAAAACCACAATGAAATATTACTTCACACCCAGTAGGATGGCTATAATAAAAAAGTCAGATAATGGCATTGGTTGGTGAGGATGTGCAGAAACTGGAATTCTCATACACTGCTGGCAGTAATGTAAATTAGTGCTGCTAGTATGAAAAACAGTCTGGTGATTCTTCAAATGATTAAACATATAGTTACCATATAACTCAACAATTTCACATTTAGATATGTATCCAAGACAAATGGAAACATGTTTCTAGAAAAAAATGGGCATGAATGTTTACAGTAGCATTATTCATAATAGCCAAAAGGTAGAAAAGTCTCAAGTATTTATTGTCTGATGAATGGAGAAACAAAATGTGGTATATCGATGCAATGGAATATGATTCATTGAAAGCAATGAATGCAGTGCTGATACATGCTTTAACATGAATGAACTTTGAAAACATGCTGAGTGACAGAAGTCAGTTACAAAAGATCACTTGTTATATGATTCAGTTTTTCTGAAGTGTCCAGAAAAGGCAACTCTGTAGAGATGGAAAGTAGTAGATTGCCCACGTTGGGAGGATGGAGAAGTAGATATGTGGTAGGTAAAGGTCGCAGGGTTTCCTTGTGATGTGATGAAAATGTTCTAAAATTGACTGTGATGGTGACTGCAAATATCTGTAAATGTACTAAAAACCATCGAATTGCGGACTTTAAATGGGTGAATTGTATGTTATGTAAGTTATATCCCAAAGTCGATACAAAAAATGTAGTGGGTTACCTTCCCACCCAAGTCTATTGTTTTAGATGACCTAAAGTAGCTACCATTAGGTTGAGAGAGGTACATGAGCTCTAGAAAGCAAAAGATAATAAACAGACAATTAAACAAGCCAGTGCAAGAGGTGTAAGTTTTAAATCTGAAAAAAGAATTTAGTAGATGATTACTGACTCGAGGAACTGAGTGGAAACAAATAGATCAGAAGCTATGAGTTTAAGGGAAGCACATTTCCAGTAAAACAATAATTGCAGTTTTACAAAACTCCGTGATTATGAAACACCCCTTGGTTCCCAAACTTACATAGGCAGAAAATGGACAGCAATGGTTTTGATATCTGAAAGTTGTCGCTGAAAGTGTGCTCACTGAAAAATGTACTTACTTCAGATATGGTCATGTAGGATAATGGACAAGAAAAACAAAACAAAACAAACCTTTTAACCAAAACAGCATCCCAGAGGGTAGAGTCAGAGCAATGGAGAAGAATGGACATAGTAGATTCTCCTGAAGAGTTGAATCAGGGACTTAGAACTTGCTGAACTCTCATGAATTGGGGTTTTACTCTTCCTGCCTAGCAGGATTTCATAATTGGAATGGATCTATGATTGCTGTATGTCTACCCTTTTCCTCTTTTCACAGTTGGAAACTTTGTGAGAGTTATCTTGTTTCTGCTTTACCATTGATGTAGAAGTATACATAGAGGAGGGAAAGAACTTGTCTTCTTAGTTCACAGGTCATGGGATCACAAGAAGCCACCTCAAGCTTGAATAGAAAGAAATAGAATAACTCTGTGACCCATGGTCTTTGAGCCAGATGCAATAAGTAGACTGTCTCTTTTTAGGATATTCTTAAATGTGTTCTATGTGTGGGAAGAAATAACATGATTATGGTGGCCAATAGGGCAGACAGTGGCAGAGACTGATACCCATTAAAAAAAGAATCCAGTCTTGTCTTCTTCATGATCACACAACTACATTTCCTAGCCTCTCTCACATTTACTTGTGGTCATGTGACAAGGTCCAACTAATAGAATGTGAGAAGAGATGTATATCACATCCAGGCCTGGCTCATTAAAACCCACTGCAAGCACTTCTCCACTTTCTTCTCTCTTACTTGCTGTCTTGGAAAGAGCCAATCTCCACGGTGACTATGAAAGCCATGTGTTAAATATGGCAGAGCCTGCATTAGCCTCACTCGAGTGACTACATGGAGGAAGGTCTATCAACATGTTTATCCACTCAGTACCATTATTTAAATAGCAAAAATTCTCTTCATTTGCACCATTACCCATTATTTTCAGTCTGGTATTTTTTTAAAAAGCAATTAGCCACCCCTAACTAATATAACTCTTATCATTGAATGCCTTTCTTGCACCCACTGAGTTTAATAAATTGTTCTCACTGGGTATTTTTATCTTTTTTTCCTCTGATTTATGTACACTCTAGGAGGTGGTTTCAATGACTACTTAGGCTACTTACATTCTCTATAAAGTGATTTTTTTCCCCTCTTGAGTTTTATATCTTTCTCCTTGTTGGTAGTTTCCTTCCTATAATTCTAGTTTTATGCATGATATATCTGTAATATGATTTGAAATAAAATGGGAAACATAAGGAATTTTACCCCCAGAAAATTAAAACAGAGTGAATATAGACTGGATAAACACATATTATGGCCTTTCCACTTGTCTTCCCCACTCTGTACACCGGAAAGATAAGATTTTAAAAAATATTACATTAGGGGTAAAATAGTTCTGGGGTGTGAAGGAGATAAATGTAGGTCTGGAACAATCAGTCTAGACTTTTAGACCTTTTTAACAGCTAATTTGGATTACTATTCAATAAATTTGGTTGATGACTGTGCAAGCAATGTATACTATGACTCAACAGTTTGGATGGACTATGATTGTGCTATACACATCTTTTAATTTGGTTCTTGTTTCATCTTGATAGTATACTATGTTTTTTTCATCCTTTTCAACTTGCAATGCTGAAAAAAATTTCTAGAAAGTAGCATATTAAAAAAAGCCAGAGTGTTACTCATTTAAATAATTTATTTTTCAATCAGGGACATCAGTTTGATGATTAATACTCTGCATTCATTTTCTCCTTTTAAGAAACCTGAAACAAACAGGCTTGCGCAGTGTATATATAATTCATTTAGGTGTTGAAGTCTGAGCCTACATTTGTAAGAGAAAATTTCAAACGAGCCATAATTAATATGTCACTTTAGGAGGAGCAGTGGGATGAGGGGGTGGAAGTAAATGGATCTACCTGATGTTCTTGCAGTGTATGCGTGGAAAGGAGAAATTAAAGTTAATGCACAAAGAAGGGATCAGCTTTGCAAGCTCATTTCTTTGAGTTCATGCCAAAGTAAATAGGTATATCTGTGGTATCTCCTTCTGGAGGTGTGGAAAGTGTAGGTTAAGTGTGATGGACTGCAGCACATTTCAGGAGAGGAAGCTTGAACAGTGTATTAATCTAGAAGGCCAACCTTGTTTTTTTCTCAGCTCCACTGCCATTTACTGGGTGAAATGTAAAAAAGCTATTTAGCAACTCCAGCTCCCAATTCTTTCTTGAATAAAGAAAACCAACAGATCTTTTTCTACCTCATCTGTTCATATGAAGTGAAAAATTGAAGCAGAAATGCATGATAAACATATATCACACTATTTGCTTATGTACATCTTCCTTGAAATTTTGATTCCGTCATCACTGGGATAGAAATTTGGTATGTCAATCCCGGTAAAAAGATTCTCTGGCAGTCCTTTAAGATGAATCTTCAAGTATTTCCAGTGAAATTTGGTGAATTCAGTTCTTTTCCCCATACATAGGGTGAGAAAGGGCTTCTGTTCTATCACTGTGATGAAATTTGTCTGGGACACTCCAGACAGAAAACACCACTTCTTTCTTTATTTCTGGTTGATTTCAAGACCATCACTCAAGGATTGTGAATATGGCAAGTGATACATCTTCTAGCTAATCTTAGAATGTGACTGACATGTCTTTACACATAATGTTAGAACTTTGAGATGAAAGAGATTGGAGCTAACAATCAGGAGACTTACTATTCTTGGTGATCAAATCCTTATGGAGGGTTGTGCCTAGTTAAGATCCTCTTGGAAGAGATGTCCTTCCTTAAGAAATCTCTTAAAGTCCCCTTAAAGAGATCCTTGGAAGACCAGTGGGCCCAGGGGAAGAAGAAAAGACAGTGAGAGAACTTGCAAGAACAGTGAGTCCCCTGTTTTTTGAGGAACTGTGGTTGGAAGTGAGGATGTTTAGTCTGGAAATGAGATGCTTTATGGGAGCCATGATAGCACAGTTATAGTGTATTCTTCCAGAGAAGAAAAACAAAAATCAGAAGATGAAGAAAACCAACACAGAACTGGTAGTATACATTACAGAATTAAAATTCAGTTGAATGTAATGGAAATAAACATTCTAATAACTGTTGTTGTTAAATAATGGTAGTGAGGTTCATCTCACTGACATTGTTTTAATAGATATTAGTACTACATTTATTAAATATGTTGGCAAACTTTGGGAAATAAGTTATATCATTTGAATTTCAAAGTATAGGGTTAGGATAAGAGTGTAGACACAGAAATCAGATGAATTGAAATTTCATCCTGGATTCTGTCATTTACTGGGTGGATATCTTTGATATTTTATATCTTCAAGCCTAATTTTCTCTTCTATGAAATACAAATGATCACAGTATTTATCTGATTGGGTTGCTATCTGTATTAAATAAGACAATATATTTAAAGCATTCAATACAGTTCTGGAATACAGGAGGTGATCAACAAATGAATAGTATTTATTCATTATTATTATTATTACTGCTCTATGACTTTCAACCTGAAGAATTGTGTATGATGTGTTCTTAAATCATTGTAACAGATATTTTTCTGTGGAAGAATATCTTAATATAGCTAATACTTCAATTTTTTACCCGTAGTTAGAAATATTGCAAAAAGTGTTATTAAGAAATCATTAAAATTTGCATCTTATTCATAAGATTGCTGTTAATATTATGCCACATTCTGTGTTTGTGTGGAAAGTCAATATAACCCTTCCTTAATAAAAAAGGAAATTCACAAAGTAAGTGCTACTGATGAGCAAAATGGAGACTATCTGGAGGAAAATCAAGTAACTTTTCTACCTTTTTATAATATATCTGATATTTGCATATAGATTGAGATTTCCCTTACCCTACACTCCAAGTTTCTCTCTGCTGTTGTAGGAAAATTTTATGACAGTGGCTTTTTGGAAATTAATTATGTCATCAGTTACTTGTTCATTAATAAGTCATGGAGAGTTTGAGGAAGAAATGAAATGAACACAGGTTTTTGTTGTTGTCTTTGAGGTTGTGAAGATTTATATCCCATCTTGTCAAAAATTAGAACAAGTAGCTAGAGAATTTAGACAAAAAATTATCCAGGGGAAATTCACATTAATAGCCTTAAGTGTCTAATTAATTTAGTGCTATTTTTTGCATTTACATAAACAGGTTTAATTTTATAGGAGTTTGCAATCTGTGATATAGGAGTTGCAATTTCTGTGAGCTCCTTGAAAACTCTTTCTATGTTCTCGTCTATTCTCCTCTCCTTTCATAAATTTTGGTGTTAGAAAACTGTTAGTCATAAAAAGGCATTTATAGTTCAATATAATTTTCCTTCTTTTTCTTTTATTTTCTTTAAAATGCAGTTTTAAAAGT